>NW_008335967.1:2971060-2994181 GCF_000622305.1 Nannospalax galili | reverse complement strand
CACACACACACACACACACACACACACACACACACACACACACAAACATTTCTCATAGACTTTTCATGGATTCTCGACCAATGGGATCTGATCAAGATGTCACCAGAGCCCTGCTGATGTACAAGTCCCTGACACCCTCTATAAGTTTGGTACAAAGCCAAGCACTTCCTCCCAGGGCTGTGATGCCCTACATGTGTGGTAGCTCTGCTATTACCAAGATAAGCACCTTATCTCAAGACCAGGCTGCCCAGACATGTCTAATAAGGGTACCCCTGAAGCAAAGCTGTAGGAGGCAGAATGTCAGCATCTAGTACCCTCACCTTCCAGTCTCCTGGCCTCTTATCTCTCCTGAAGCAGCAACCATCTGAGAAGCTTACCTAGTATTTGATTGCCACAAGAAAACACTACCCATAGTGGAAATGTTCGAAATCTAAAGCCTCTCATGAAACTGAATCAAAAGAGAAAGTTCTGGAAAGAGATGGATTCTCTTTCCAGGTTTACTCCCCTTAGCTAAGCAAACCTGAGTGGTATCTGGGGACATTTGGGCCTTGTTAGTGAAAGGGAATGGTGGAGTTGTCTTGCTTTCAGAGGCTGCTCTGCATCACACCTTTCAAAGTCCACACAGACTGTAAAGAATCATCAAACATCAGCCCATGCAGGGCTGTTGACAGGAACTCCCTGCAACAGCACCTCTTGACATGGATGTTGAGATCACACAGTGATCACACAGGACTCTCAAACAACCATCAAGTTCTACACTCAAAGACCCTATTGACCAGTTTGCATTTACCCCTAGGTTTAGACAGTTACCTGGACTAATTTGTCCCCTGACCCCATCCTTCAGTGAAAAGCCATTCACTGTCAGTCCCTTATTAGGGCATGTAATTTTGATGGGCTTCCATCCATCTGTTGTTCTTTGTTTTAAATGTCTAACTCAAGCATAAACTAGATTTTGGGTAAAAATATACATATGATTCACCAAGATAATAGACACATCTAGAATTTCTTTCACTACAACCATCCACATCCCTGGGCTTTGGAGTCCACCCTATACAGAATTAGAAAAAAGAAGCATACAATCACCCACAAAATTACAGTGAAAAAGCAAATGAAGATTGCAGAGTGACTACCTGGCATAGCAGCTGCTAAGTTCTGGAAAGGAAAAAGAATCATCCACCAGCCTGTAGGCTTTGCCTCTAGAACAGATCCTGCATATAGAGGCCAACTTCATCTGCTTATAACAAAACACATAGACTAGGTGGGAAAGCAACACAAACTTTTTCTTCATAGATTGGGGGTGATCTAGAAGCCCAAGTTCAGAGTGCTAGCGCTGTTGGGCTCTGGCAAGGGCTCTTCCTGGCTTGCAGATGGTCATGTTCTCACTGGCCTCACATGCAGAGTAAGAGAGAAAGAAAACTCTCTGGTGTCTCTTCCCATGTGGACAGCACCATCCTCACGATCTTGTTTAACCCATATTGCCTCCAAAGTTCTCACCTCCAAATTCAGAGACACTGATGGTTAGAGATTTTAACATGTGACTGGGAGGTCATTGTTCATTCCACAGCAGAGTCCCTCGATAAAATTGTATTGAATTCCAAATAAAGTCATGGGTGGATAAATGAACAGAAAAAGAAAGAAAAGTGTGACTAAGCTTAATCTACCTGTTTCACGGAGTTATATACAAAATGGATGCTCTTAGAAAAGTCAGCTAACAAATTAACACCACAAAGTATTCACAGAAGTAATCAATTCTGTTGTGATGCTTTCTCAAAGTTGATCCATCCAATAGTTACTAAGGCTGTATAAGTGGGTACCCTAGGCTGGGGATAAGAGCTAATTCTGGCGTAAAGGAACACAAGAGGTCAACTCCAATCCACAACCCATGCTAGAATGCAACTTGAATTTAAATAGTCCAGAAGTATGCCCAATCTACATTACCACTCCATCACTCCCACATACCTTGCCCTTATTTCAAGATATATTTTAACCTGTGTCCCCTATTTTATTATTTATTGTATTTGTTTATCAGGTCTATAGTTTATCTAAGCAAAACCAGGGAATAAAATTTACAGAAAGCATTTAGGAAGCAGAGAACATAGTCAAGATCTTGTCCATTTTGCCTTGTAGTTGTCTACGAGACTATGAGTTGAAAGAGGTGTCTGCATTGTAGAGAGGATCTTGGTGTCAACACAAGACTCTCCATGTTTGGATTTATGAAAAAATTTTTTTTGCTGACCTAGAGGTAATCTGAGATAAATGTTATATTAGTCCATGTCACCTGCTTGTGGCACTTAGGAGACATGTGCAAAGGCTTTAGACCATAAGCCGAAGTGCTCTGAAATCCTCCAAGATACTAAATAACCTAGTCACAGGAACGAGGGAATTCATGGTTTTGGTGATTCACATGGAGACTCACTCAGTCCCAGCTGCTGCAGGAACACCTAAGCTGCACACCTTGAGAAATGCAAAGGTTGGCAAAGACGGTTCTGTGTTGTCTTTTCCACTCTGGATTTCACAGTCCTAGAGAGGACCTCTCCTAGGAATTATTTCACTTCCTCTAAAAATGTTAACAAAATGAGTTTACAAGATGAGCTAAGTCAGGTGTGGCTTCAAATCTGTATATTTAGCAAGTTTCTTAACTTCATCTATGAAATACGAACAATAACTAGCTTACAAGAGTGTTGCTTACTATATGGTAGATGTTCAAATGGCTATCTCTTGATGCACTGTTTTGCACCGGCTGAAACCACAGGCTGTTCAAGGTGAATGCTCTATGTATATATCTGTTTTTTAGAAATGATCTCAGGAAGCTTTATAGTCATCCAGAAACTTTTTGTTGTTTTATCTCCAATGTCTGGTACATGGTAGAATTTTGCTTAAAAGAAAAACAAGCAACCAGTCACGGCGGTATATGCAGGAGGATCAGGAATTTAAGGCCATCTTTGGCTACATATGAAGTCCAAGGTCAGCCTAGGCTACATGAGATTCTGTCTCAAAAAAACAGAGGGGTTGAGCATAAGTGTCTACTGTAGTGCCTGGTGTTCAGTGTGGTCTAAATCAAAGTTCATTGATTTCTTCTGTTATCCTTTGGGTTTCTGGTCATTGAGTTGTGAATTTCTACTGAGTCTTGTCTATCACTGGTCCTCACAAACCCATAGTGTCCTTCTGCACATGGCCATTTGACCTCATTCTCCAACACCACTTTGACATTTTATGAACTGCAGCTGTTCTTCGTTTTCAACATCTGCCAATATAAAAATTACAAGTAAGCAAACTGAGACTGCAGAAAGTGTTTGCATTACAACTAATAAAGCTAGTATTTATTGACTGAGGCTAACCAGTCCCAGGCTCTACTCTGTTTTATGTGTGTCACCTTATTTAATTCTCATAAGGGCTCTATGAGGTAGGTGCAATGTTATGCCTGTCTTTACAGCTGAGTAAACTGAGGAATTAAGAGGTAAGTGGCTCGTCAGAAAATCTGCTGTTAGAAGGAAAGGAAGGAAAGATTTTGAAGCCAGGTGGCTTGGCTTGTAGCAGCGTCCCTCTTAACCACTGCACTGCACTGCCTCTTGCTAAGACACAGGGGTAATGATAATGCAGTTCAATTGGGTTGCAAGTACAGACATAAGAAACAGCAAAGCCTTGAGATACAACTTTCAATCACACAGTGCTAAGAATTCATCAAAAGTTTACTTGGTAAATTTTGGGTTAAAATAAATATTTATTGTATATATGTATCTCTAACCATTACCATTGCTGTTACATAAGAACTTCAAACAACATAACTACTTTTGTTAGAAGACCCTGTTCCAGATTCCTTTGAATTCAATAAACAGAATTCATTTGCTCAATGCCACTGAACGCCATGCACACACAATGTTGCCGTGATGCAAAGAGAAAGTGAGGGATCCGGCCTCTCAGAAACTTGCCACCTCCAGGGTAAGAGACAAGAGACAACCACAACTTAACTGACCTTGATGTGAAGTCCTATTGACAAGTAAAGATGAAGTAAACATCCCCTAAAGACCTTCCACTGGCTAAGAGAACCAACTCCCTTTTTCAGTTCTGTAAATACCTTTCTTACCTGTTAGAAGCACATTTTTTTTCATTAACCTCATTCCTGTTGAGAACCATCCCCTTCTAAGACAGAACTTTACTCTGATCAGATGGCTTCAAGCTGACTGAGACATTCTACACTTACTCAAAATCTCTCTCTTCTGCCATCCTCCCCCTGGTCCCCTCAATGTTTGCCTTCTAGAATGATCAACATATGAGGTAGAGTTGTCGGTTCCTTCCAGAGGCTGAGTCTCTACTACGTTGTGGATCATTTTGGCATAATCCGGCTCACAGGGCAGAAGAGAACACCGTGAGCCCAGCTTCATGTGCTTGGTCTTATGACAACTTAACCCTGGGATTGGATGAACAGTAGTCGACATTATTCTCAATCTCAGAGCTGCTTTTGTACAAAGGATGGGAAGGATCTAATACATGAGCTGTTTTTATTTTTTAAAGATGTTTTAAAATAAGAAAACATGAGGAAAGGAATGCCTTTTCACTTCATGCTAAAGCAGAAGGAATAAATCTCTTTATCTTTGAAGAAGAAAGTAAGACTAACAATACATAATGCATATTTTAAGTGGAATTTATGGAGCTCAGGTAAATTTGTATGATTTTGGAAGTGTGATAGTACCTACCAGAGCCGAACTTGGCTATGATCCTGTGACTCAGTGAATTTACTCCTAGACACACATCTTTTTAAAGGGATACATGCATATTTTCCAAAGACATCCTAGAACATTCACTGAAGAGTTCTTCTGAAGAATCTGAAACTGGATTCTACTTCAGTGCCCATCAGGTGAGTAAATTCCCTTTAGAATACTGACACAATGAATCCTACATGCCAATAAGTGACCCACAGCTGCAGTAACGATAGGGACGGAAGTCACAAACATGATTTCAGGAAAAGGAGCTAGATAGGTGACACATAATTCCATTTATAGAAATGTCTTAAAAATAGCCAGAAGTTATTTTGTTGCAAGCTGTTAGAATAATGGTTGTCTAGGGTGGGGCCCGATAATGGTTCACAGGGGCACTGGAGGCACTTCCGGGGAACAGTAATGTTTTTCCAAGAATGGATTCCAGGAGTCCACTGAATTCATAAAAATTCATCAGACTACATGTATGAAACAAATATTTGATACATGTATTTTGCTTTCATACTGCTTTGAACCTGCCAGGCTTAACAACAAAAAAATCACACCCCTAGATTTGTTTTCTCTATACTCTAACTAAATGTTTGTAAAGTATACTTGAGCTGGGCATGGTGGCACAGGCATGTTACCTGAGCACTTAGGAAGCAGAGCAAAGAGGATCAGGAGTTCAAGGCTATCCTTGGCTACATAGCAAGTTAGAGGCCAGCCAAGGATACATAATCCACCCCTTCCCTGAATACTTTCAAAACTCCAGGAAAATATTTAGCCCAATTGCTGGGCTAACCATATTGTCTGGTGTCATCCTCATACCTTCAAATTGGGCCCTGTGGATTCTTACCATGTCATCATCAAGGCTTAGAGTACTTACCAAGGCATATAAAGACCACTGACTGAGAGTTGATTCTGTGGAATCTGCACCCTGGCTCAATTTTGAGGTTCTTGCATCTGCATGCTTCCACATGTTTGCCAGGAAATTCTTTTGAATTCGCTTTACATACTGCAATTTTGATTTCCTCACCAACTCAAGATTATGGTGTGTAGTTCTTTGGGTTCAGAGGAGTCAGGGCTAAATTACTGCCTTTATGTTCAATATCTAAAACTAAATGTGTCAATCTTTCAAACATAAACACAATTTTACTTTAAGTGTGAACTTACTTTTAGTATTAATTTTGTCTCAAGCACAGCTATTTTACTTTGGTCCTTTTAATACTGGAAGCAGACTTCATACAAACAAACTTTATCTTAGCTCTCTACAGGCAAACAAACATGGCTCTTGAACAATGTTTGTTGAATTAGTCCAAGTGAAAATGTAGAGCAAAACTTTGACAAGCTGTTGGATCAGTAATTTTAGTTTACTATTTATAAATTTTCAGATACTTTAAAATCCATAGTGGCACATTTTAAATCTTTCAGAGAGATTATCAAAGACTCAATTAAAAAAAACAGCTTTTAACAGTGAAAACTGTAACAAATCCAAACTCTTGCTGTAATTTTTCAGGAAACTTAAAAGCATAATGTCGTCTTCCTTTTGATTCACCCATGAATTACTTTCTCTTAAATTGTCTTCTAACTTTCTAGACCATAATCTATTCTTGGTTGGGATGCTGAAAACATCAGAGGGCTAAATTCCCAAGGGACCACCATCAATGACACTAAACTCATTTTTGGCTTCCATACCTTTAAGCAGCATCAAGCCATTTCCCATGTCTAGCATTAACACCCCTTTCAGCCCTCCTAGGATCCCACTAGTTTAAGAACTACATTTGATCCTGGAGGAAGCTAAGGCATAACACTTATTTACCTAGAGTTCCAGTACTTGCAGGACATGAAGCCTGCCATGATAATCCCATTCCAGGCCCTTCTCTCTTGCTACTTCCCCCTACTGATAGACAACTGGTTACAAGGCAATTCAGGCCACAAGGTACTGGGAATCCTACCCTCCTTGCAGGTTGTGTTACCACTCCCCTCCTACCTTGTGGACTGTAAAGAACATCACGGCCCTGCCCTTGTTCCCCCTTGCTCCCTGAACAGCTTTTCTCGTTGCCACTCATGAAACACTTTCACAATGAGAAAGAACAGGAGCTTTAGAGCTTTATCATCACCTCCCTAGACTTGGGGGTCAAGATTCTGAACTCTGAATTTGAATGCAACCTTAAAAGAGTCTATTGCAGGGAAACTGGTTATGGCTTTGATTTGAAGCACCACCAACTAAAGAACTTATGGAACCTAGACTCCCAAGACAGCATATAACATAAATCTTGGGATTTCCAGTTTAAGTTCACAAAAAGCCAAAATGTACCAAATTTTAAATTATTTTTTCTGACTCACAGACATACATAAAATCTCATTTAAAAAACTTTCAATATCATTAGAAAAGCCAGACACTATGTACTCTAAAATTTATTTACAGTTAATAAGTTAAAAAGCAACTTACAACCAAATTGTAAATCTCATTCATATGCACATTAAACTGTCCAGGGAAACACTTCAGTTCCATTAAAAACAATTGCTTTCTAATGCACTTAAGACATAACAGTTTATCAAAAAATATTTGAACACACCAATAAAGTAAAGGTCAGGTATATATGTCCATTAAAAATCACCAATTTAAAGAATGTTGTAGCAATCCTTTGAATAACAAAAACCTTTGAGTTCGAAATTGTGATGTTTTTGTATTCAAATATTTATAAAGACATTAAGTTTTCTGAAAAATAGTACACAAATAGTGTGCACATGACAAATCAATAGGTATGAGCCACCAGCTTAAGTTACACTTGTCCAATAAGAGTACTCAGACAGACAAAATAAATACACACCACAACACTGCACTATCAACAATGAAGGTTGCCCTCAACTATCATGATGTTATTGGCTCAGGCAAGTAAAAATAAGTTGCTGGTTGATAGAAGAAGGACGGTGATGACATCAGGAATCTAAAAGGATTATCTGAGGTGCCGATCACATGTAGGCACACAAACATCAAAAATGAAATAAAAGCATAGCAAGGTAATTAATGTACTTCCTCCTAGCTGCCCTCCCTGCTGTGCCATCAGAGACAGAGAAGGCAAGAGAACAAAGAATCATGGGACATATCTAAAAAAAAAAAAACTGTACACAAACTAAGCTACAGACTCACTTTAGAGGACAATATTAGATGCTTCACCTTAAAGGCCACAATGCCAAGCTTCTTTCCACATCCCGTCCATAGGAACCCATGAAATACTGTCATTTTCTTATGAATATACTCATCAGCTATCTTAGGTGGTTCTTCACATTTTCAAAGTTGCAACATGGGTTTTGCTACAGAAAACCTGGCAAAATTTTTTTTCTTTTTTACATCTTACTTCACATATCAGAAATGTCACAACTTTTAAATAGCTCAGTTGAACCACTATCAAACTCAGGATGGGCAACCAAATCTAAACTGTAATCAGTCAGCTCAAATAAGCCAAAGGAGCGTTATGCATAAGTTCAACTGCACCAAAGCAACAAGGCATTAGAGAAACAAGCATCGAGAATCTCAGTTAAAAGAAAGAAACACACGGTATCACTGGTTATGTTTCAGTTGTGTGCTGAGAAGTTCTCTCAGTGAAGTCTAGCCTTGGAATCCTCTGGGAAAACACCCAGATACGCTACATGTTGAAATTACATTCTAATATGGCCATTGGGTTTATTTTTTAATTATTACAAAACTATATACAAGTGAAATGGTACAAATGCATTTTCATCAGGTGCTAGTTAGCTATAAAAGTTAACAATATATTTTTGGGAAGAAAATCCTACTTATCTGAAATACATTTGGCAATGGAAGCTAATAACCAAAAGACTGTCTCAGCTTCCCAGGACACAACAATAGCACTCTCCCTCTCAGAATTATTCACTTTTTATTTACTCAAATAACATTTGTAACAGCGTGTTATTATTGAGTAGCGAATAAGACTATGAGGCTTATCGGGAAACTGGCATAAAGTCATATATGTATGTATATATATAATTTTTTTTACAAAACAAGAACACTAAAATTAAAGTCACAACACACTTTCATGAACTATTAAACCTAAAATAATCATTTCAGAAAGCTATGCCATTTGAACCCTAGGAACACAAGCGTCAGAACGGCAACTCTCACTATTCTAAAAAGCTGCCAGGCCGAGTTAACCTTAGCACTGAGGGTTTAACGTGTCAAGTTCCAGCCCAGTATGGATGTCCCATGGCAGAATACTTAAATCTGAAATCGCTGTAGGAAAACACTACTTGACCCTTTAGGTATTGCAGAAACAGCAGGCTGTTGGCACCACTGGCTAAAAAACATTAAGTCTTGCTGCCATCAACGACCAAAGGCACTTGGATAATCACGAATTCCACACTGGGCCATATGGTATACACACTATTATAAAAGTGTAAAAGAAGGGTCAGTACTCTGTGTGACTCGCCTATTTGATTCCTGTGGCCTTCAGCTGTCAAACAATGACTGCAAACAATTACGAATGGAAAGAAGATAAAGAAAATTCGTAGGACAAAAAAGTCAACCAATTGTCATGATTTTTATAAAGGCAATGAATAGTCATCGGGGCATTTCTTGTTATCCAACAACAAAACCAAAGAAACAAAGATATCTATTTTGCCCCAAACAACTTCAACCAGTTATTTGATACCAAGAAATGCCCCCGCCCCTCCCTATAGGTCATTCATAGCTCTGGGAATTCTAATGGGTATTCTGTTTATCACTTTATTCACAATGTCTACACACATCGACCTCTTCTTGGCAACTTCCATTTTAAAGTAAGTTCTCTTCCCATTAACGTTCCTGGATTGTATGTTAGCCCAGAACATGAGGCCAAATCACCTCCAATTGGATTCCAGTCATTCTTGTAGCCAACACGCTCTTCACAATTTATTCACTTTTTATCGCAAGCCACGTGGTTCCAATACACTTCAATTTTATTCAATTCAAAAGAATTTAACAAGTCAACTTTTCCTAAACAAAAATTTTATACCACTTTCTTTAGGCGCTCAGTAAATATAAATATTAAGCTTCAATATAAAACCTTTATATAAACACCTTAAATTTTTTTTTAAATAGTTGTACTTTGCATCTCTGTAACGACTGAGCTCATGAAATTCAAAGCCATACAAATCCTTGCACTACTAACAGTCATAAGCTTGAACCTCTTAAAAAATATCCTTGGTCAAAGCTTTGGAATCCAGTAAAAATTAGAAAACGAGTGGGCTGCAGAATACCCTGAGCGCACATCAGTACAACACCAAGAAACACAGCTGATCTTCCGTTCAGAAAGAGGGGCTGGCAGTCAAAAACAAAACAGGAGAGAGGGAATAAAGAGCAAGTAAAATTCTGGCTTTATTACACAAGCACGAAAGCAAATTCCTTTGGGGGTGAAAAAAAATGACTTCGGAGGACTTCCAGACCAGTGAGGTAGAGTCCGAAAGGGAGGAAACGCATCTGTCCCGACAGTCTCCGAGATGTCTCCGTCCTGGGCCGGACAGCAAACGGACCTCCCCCGCGGGTCCAGCTGTCCCGGGTCGCAGTGACCACGCCGGGAGGCCGCACCTGTCTCGGGGTCCCGGACCGCGGTGCCGCATCCCAGGGACGCCGGCGAGGGCCCCGCAGGCAAGCGTCCCGCATCCCGGGACCTGTCCGCCCGTAAAGTGCACCAGGGGGCTGGTTCTGTAAACACTCGACTGACACTTGTTCATCCCGCCGCCGAAGCTCGCCCAGGGGTGGGGGTGGGGTGGGAGGGTGTCGCGGCCGACAGGAGGCGCCGTGCGCCGGCGCGTCACGCCCGCGGCACCGGGAAGCGGCGGAGCCTCACCACGGGGTCCAGGTCCACTCGCAGCACTTGGCGCGCCTTGCGCCGGGCCGCCGCCAGGCTGCGCTCGCCCCACACGTCGTCGCCAACGCGGATGGTCGGGAAGCTGGTCAGCGTCGGGGTGGCCGCCCTCCAGATCTCCTCCAGGGTGCGGCCCCCAAAGCAGGGCGCGGCCGGCCGAGGCTCCTCGGGGACCGGAGTGGCTGGCCTCCTGCGGCCCGGAGCGGGCTGGGCTCGGCGGCGCCGCCTCCTGGACGCTGCCCGCGAGCCGGGCCGGCGCAGGGGGCGGCCGGCTGGCGCCGGGGGGTCGGGCACCAGCGCGCGGCACGAGGAGTAGCCATAGACGTCCTTGCTGCGCAGGATGTGCGGGGAGAACTGGTGCTTCAGGCTGCAGAGGAAGTTCCAGAGCTCCGCGTCCGAGCTCATGAACTCCGTACTGCTGGGCATGAACAGCTTGAAGGCGTCGCTCAGCGCCTTGGTGCTGTCGGCTAGCGACAGTTGAGATCGCGAGTACACCACCTTCTCCTCTCGCGCCTCCAGCCCGGCCCCTCCTTCCGTCGGACAGCCGCCGCCCCAGGCGGCCCGGGGCCGGCGCCGCCGCCTCTTCACGCCGCGCCGCATCGGAAGCCGTTCAGGGCCGAGCGCGCTCGCCCGCGCCCGCCGCCCTCCCGTCGTCCCTCGGCCGCCGCTGGCGCCTCCCGCTCCGCTCCGCTCGCGACTTTTCTCGCTTGGCCGCCCCTCCCCCTCCGGGCGGAGGACGCGCTGGAGCTCCAGCCGCCCGGCTCAAGATGGCGGCCGGCGCCCACCCCGGGGCTTTGTCATTGGACGGCGCCGCGCCCCCTCCTCCCGGCTTCTCTTTCTTCTCCTCTCTTGGCCTCCTTTCGCCCTCTGCCTTTCTTGAGATGGGCCCGCCTCAGTCACCGCCCACCTCGGGCCCGGCTCCACCCATTGGGTGCTCTCGGAAAGAGGGGCGGGGACTAGTGGGGGAGAGCCAGTTCCTGGAAGATGGTGCTGGGGTGGATGGTGGTGATGGCCTTTGGACGCTGGTCAACAGTTGGGTGCGTCCATTGAGGGTAGACATGCGTGGAGTGGGAAGTGGATGTCAGCCCGGTCTTTGGGGGTGAAGTGGGTGTGCAACTGGAGTTGGAGCTCAGAGGTCCACCAGTCTGAGTAACAAAAGGAAGTAGCCTGAAGAAACTTGATCTTAGCACAGCCAAGAGGTTTGGGTCCGAGACTAGTAGGGATGGACAGTTCGTGCGTACCTTCGCAGTGCTCCAGGCTTCTTTGACTCCTTGCAGCTCTTGACCTCAAGCCATCTCAAGAAAACAGTAAACATTCGGGCAATATGACAGCCCTCTGGACAATGGAGACACTCTGGTCATTGGGGAAGCAAAGGCTTTCACACCGTATGAAACTAAACACCGTTAAGTGGGCAAAGTGCAGTGGCAACAAAGCCCTTCTGCTTAAAGGAGATAATTTAGATACACAGTTCTATCAGGATGCTGTTTCATATTTCACTAGGTATTAAAATGCCCCTTTGCAGTGCAATCTCTGTCCCTAAGAATGTAGGATTCCATATAATCAATAAGATTTTGTTGAGAATCATCCTTAAGAATGCATTGCCTTTTGTAATTGAGAGGAGGGGTAGACACTCTTGTCAGTTTTTCTATCCTCCATACTGAGCTCTCTTCCTGTTCACAGACACTGAATGATTACAGAATGAACCACTGACTATTTGAAATGGAGTGAGAAAGAAATATTTAAATTGCTTAAAACAGGATAATTTTATGTTATATTTATATTGCAGTTTTCTCCAAAATCCTTTAAACTTTTTTTCTCACTTTGGGGATCAAAGTCAGAACCTTTCACATCCTAAGAAAGCACTTGACTACTGAACTAGCCCCCCGACACACACCACTAGATTTCTTTAAATTTTTTAAAGTTTTTTTACTCTCCTAATACTTAGAGGAAGGCATGCATATTTCACTCTTCAGTAAACATTGTGCAGTAGAAATAGAGTACAGAATTTCTCTGATCTACATTCAGTTGATGGTTCCTTTAGAATTCTTTGAGCTGAAAGACTAGTTCAGTGTCCTTATTTCACAGATGAAATTTAGACCTACAGGGGTTCATTAATATAGCTTGCTGATAGCAGCTTGGAACTCTAGGTCTTTGGATTCTTAATCTAGTGATCTTTATATTTCACTGGAGGTTTCACAAATTGTGCTGTTGTAACTTAATAGAAAATGCCGGATACATTTTCAGTGGGGCAACTAGAGACAGAGCTGTACCCCACTCTACCAGTTTTAAATTGTCCTATGATGGATGAGGATATTTTATTTGACCCAGATAACATTTGGTCTGGTTTCAATAAAAACTAAAAAATAATTTGAAAATTTCTTACCTACACCAAAGCACACTCTCCACACAACAGGTTTATGGCAAAAATAAAATTTCTGACCATGAATCAGTTCTCTATGTACCAAAATAATAACTTTCTAAAGAGCAAATCATTTTCTTAGAAAAGCATACTCTTCTCAGAGAACAAGATTATAGAGCCAGTTCCCAGCTTCCTAGCTCCCTGTAAAGGAATTACGTTGCAACAGCTGTGTATCATAACTGGTTCTCTTGGTAATTCTGAGAACACATAATAATGTGAGGTTTGAATGACTTCTATTGGACTGCCCTTGTACATGGACACACAAAATCTCACAGACTAAGTCAGTGGAAAGCCAGATGTTGGGGGCTGGGGACTTTGTAATGCAAGAAAAGTATAAACTAGTCCAAGCTTTAAACATTATTATTTTTACCTCTGCATTTAATTGTGTCGTCCATGTTAATGATAAATTCCTCCAGTCTTACCACATAAATATGTAATTGACTTTAAGAAAATAAATGGTTTTCTTTTCATCAAAACTTCAAAAATTCTAAGGAGACATAAGATCTTAATTAGTTATGCATTATAGAATTTGTTTTGTAAGGCAGTACACTATTTCTTATGAAATTCAGGAACCAATATTGTGTTAAACTGCTTAAATCTTACATTTTTAATTTTGTCTGTTTGCTCTCTTGCCTTTATTTTCTACATTCTTGACCTCTACTTTTTGATAGTTCAAATAGTCTTTATACAAATGGCTCCTTATCCAGTCTTTTTCAAGCGAATAAATTTTACATACAAGGGAAATAATAATTCTAGTTCCCAAGACCCTACAAGATTTATGGATGGTGGCAAATTAGGTTTCTGTAAGTGAGGAATGATAGTTTGTAGTTGTCAGTTTATTCCTTTACTTCTGAGGGATAACAGCTTCCTGCATCAGATAAACAAATGACAGATAAGAATAAACAAAGTAACTATTTTCTACTTTATGCTGTTAAAAAGGAATCTAAGAGCTGGGTATAGTGGTGCATGCCTTTAATCTCAGCATTTGGAAGGCAGAAGCTGGCAGATCTCTGAGATCAAGGCCAGCCTGGTCTACATATTGAATTCCAGACCAGCTGGGGCTACAGGGAGACCTATCTGGAAAAAAAAAAAAAAAAAAAAAAAAGTCATTGAAGAAATTAACAAAATGTATTTCTTAACTACCTTTCCCCTTGTTTTAATTATCTCATTTCTTCAAAATTGTTTGCTTCTTGAGTGGTGCCCCCCAAATACATATGCAAGTGATTATAAGCATCAGCTCCAGAATCAAATAGACTTGGCATCAAACATATCTTTACAATTAAGAATTCTTGAATAGCAGGGTTAGAGAGATTACTCAGCATTTAGGAGCACTGACTGCTCTTGCAGAAGACCTGGATTCTGTTCCCAGCACCCACATGGCGGCTGACAACAGTCCATAACTCCAGTTCCGGGAGATCCAATGCCCTCTTCTGATCTCCATGGCATTGCAGGATACAAGTGCACTTACATACATGCAGGCAATATACTCACACACATAAAATAAAAACAAATACTGTATTATCACATGTATGTAAGCACACCTGTGTCGTTCAGTGCCAGTGAAGGTCAGAAGAGGTGTTGGATCCCCTGGAACTAGAGCTATGGATGGTTGTTAGCCACCGTGTGGGTGCTGGAATTTGAACCCAGGTCTTCTGCAAGAGCAGCCAGTGCTCTTAACCACTGAGTCCCCTCTCCAGCCCCTAAATATGTTTTTAAAAGGAATTCTCAGATACTAATTTTTATCTTTATCTGTTCTATCTATGAAATGAGATGTAACCTACACTTAATGGATTATTTTGACTGTTCAGATACTATAGTATCTGAAACATAGTATAAGCATTTAATAAACTATAACTGTTCTTGTCTTATTTAATTTTGAGAATTTTACTTAGCTTAACCAACATATTTCAAGCACTGTATTACAGAAAATCTAGACGTTTTGGGGAAATAAAATCTTTAAGGAAACTTAGGGATTCTCCAACAAATCATTCTTTATTCAACTGGAAATACCGAAAAACAAAGAGGTCTGCCCAAAGCTACAGAGTAACACAGTGAGAGACTGAATAGAAGCCTGGTTCTCTACTTGCTGGCCCAAGATTATATCTAACATTTTAAATTTATATTTAATCTAAGGAACTACTATTAATTTTTATTTTCAATGTTTGACAGTATATATAACATGACACATCAAAAAACATTTAGCCATTTATTATACTCATTGTAAAGCAATCTACATTTTTCTACAAAGGTCACAACAAAGCTCAGATAGGCTCCAAAACTGCTTAATGTCAAATACAGAAAAACCATATAATCCAAGAAAATAGAACTTCTGCTTCTAGGAAGATGGAAAACATGTTTTCCTGATTGTTCCTCAAAATTCCAACTAAAAGCTCTAGGCATCATATATTAATACAAAATAAACACAAGACTGAAAACTACAAAGAAGAAAAACTTGGGGCTGCCAGAATCCAAAGAAGGGTACGGCAGTGTGTTTCCTGGGTTTTACCCTCATCCTTTTACCTGAGACTGGATGCTTAAGAGTCCAGCCACTCAGAAATGCCCACAGATCAAACACAAAAAAGCCTCACAAGGGGTCGGAGAAATGGTTCAGCAGTTAATAGCACTGACTGCTGTTGTAGAGGACCTGGGTTTGATCCCCAGTACCCATATGGTGGCTAACAACCATCCTTAATTCCAGTTCCAGGGGATCCAACGCCCTCTTCTACCCTCTGCAGGTATTGCATAACATGAGTGCACTTACATGCAGGTATACATTCAAATAAAAATAAATTTTTTTAAAGCCTCAACAAATTCTTATGTCCTGATTGGCTTTTGTCAACCTGACACAAACTAAAGACACTTGGAATAAGATCTCCATTGAGGAATTTCCCCTATTGGCCTATAGTCATGTCTGTGAGGTAATTTCTTAATTGCTAATTGATGAGGAAGGGCCCAGCCTTCTGTGGGTGGTGCCATCCCTGGGCTGGTAGGCCTGGTCTGTATCAGATAACTGAGCAAGCCAAGGGGAAGCAAGCCAGTAAGCAGCATTCCTCCATGGTCTCTGCTTCAGTTTCTGCCTCCAGTTTTGTGCCTTGGGTTCCAGCCCTGAATTCCTTCAGAGATGGACTGTAACATGGAAGTGTTCATCATATAAGCCCTTTCCTCCCCAGGTTGGTTTTGATCAGTGTTTTATCACAGCAATGAAAAGCAAGCTAGTAGTACATCTTGCTTACTCTGGCCATGGAACCAGGAAATGTAGCGCTAGCCTAGCAAAAGGGAAAACTTTTAACTGAAAAAAACAAACAGGCAAAAAAACACATGAATTTAAAAACTGTGAGTCCTAACCTTTGCCAGGCTATTAAAAAGGTACCCCAACACCTCTGCTGGAGTGACATTACAAAAGACTAGATAGGAATCAGGACTTTCATTCCTGCTGGGCCATAAAGAAGCAACCTCCACTCAGTGGGAATGGAGACATGTGGAGAGCAAAACCAAGACACCCCTACCCCTTGAAGCCCTAGTGGGAAGCCAGAATTCCTCTGCCATCCCCTCACCACCACCTGGATGTCCCTGGAATAAGAGTGAGAAACCTAGACTGTTTCTGGGATATCGAGCCCCCACACTGGAACAATATTAGTGCAAGCCAGCTGAAAGAGATTTTTAAAAGTTTAAGACGTGTAGTGTGGAGCTGGCTCAGCATTGAGAGCACTGGCTGCTCTGGCAGATCCTGGGTTCGGTTCCAAGCACCCACATAGTGGCTAACAACCATCTGTAACTCCAGTTTCAGGGGATCTGACACCCTCTTCTGATCTCTGTTGGCATTGCACAACACCATGGACATTGTACAACACACATGCAGGCAATACACTCATACACATAAAAATAATAAAATATATTTTTAATTACTTAACAGAAGATCTTGTCTGAATGAAAAAGATAAACCATGGCTGCCAACAAGATGAGAAAGGTATTAGAATTACATAGCAAAGACTATCATAAAAATGTCAACAAGCAATTGTGAACATCTTTTAAAAAGTGGAAAAAAATAGCTATCGCAAAGAAATAGAAAATCTCACTAAAGATGAGATGAGGAAAAAACAAATGGAGATTTTTAGAACTGAAAAATGCAACAACTGACATAAAAAGTTCAACAGATTGGGTCACTATTAGAATGCAGGGAACAGAGAAAAGAACTGGTAGCCTTAAAAATAAAATTATGGGCATAATCCATTCTGAAAAGCAGGCAAATAATAATAATGAGCAAAAATTTGGGGACCTGTAGGGCAATTAGATCTAATATTTGTCTCATTAGAAATATGGAAGGAGAAGAAAAAAGAGATTGGGCAGAGAAAAGGACTGATAGATATAATGGCTGAAAATGCCTTAAGTTTGCAAAAGATGGGACCATACAAATTCAAGAACAAATGCAAATAAAATAAGACCACATCAAGCCACTTCATAATCAAACACACACATTGATGCCTTATTTCCAATGGAAGAACAATTTTAAAGGCAGCAAATTTTTCCTTAGAAACCATAGGTGGAGGTCAGAAAATTGTGGATCAATCTTTTCAATGTGTTTCCTTCATCCAGTAAAACATCCTTTAAAAATGAAAGGAGATGAAGACATTCTTACATGAAGAAAAACAGTTCAACAGATAGCTAAATGATGTTTTCTAAAAAGAGAGAAGCAATAAGAGGGTTCTTCAAGACACATTGGATGAAAGAAAGAATACTGTAGGCAAAATATGTATAAATACAAAGATTTCTCTTCTTGAGTATTCTAAATTATGTTTGATGGGTATTATCAACTGAATGTGCCCTCTGAAAATTTATAGACTAATATAGTGAATAACATCATAGGTAAAACAGAATTCTATAAAAACTGGGTAAATGAAAAAATTGGACAGAATTTTTAAAAAATCAGAATTACACTTTTTGTTGTAATATAGGTTTGGCATATCCAAAGACACAGTCTGTTTCAGACCCTGGGGCCACATTCACATAGATTAATTCATTATCTACACAACAGTCCCACAGAGTAAGACAACTTTGCCTGTTCCACTCTACATACGGGCACACTGAGAGTGTTCCTTACCACCTGTAAATTCCTTTCCCTGTTGAGGCAGTTCCCTAAAGCCCTTGGTTTCTTCACACTTTTTGTTGTTACTGTTTTATGAGGGCTATAGGGTTTGGTGTTTATCTCCTCTGCAGCAAGTTGTTTTCTCATCTCTCACTTCTTACCCTCAACCTCCAGAAGAACCACTATTACTGACAGGAAATAGTTGTATCTCTCAGTTGTGTTGAGGCAAAAGACAAATTGCAAACCACCTAGATCAAAAGGTCATTCTTGGAAGTGCTGTGTCATTGTACTTAACAGTACAATCTCTTATTTCCTGTGTAGAGTACCTATGTATAGTTTATCTGATTTGAACCTCAGAGTCAGATGAGAGAAACAAACAAACAAAAAACTGTTGTTCTTATTTACAGATGATGAAACAGAAGTCACATAAGATTATCTGCTGCGTTCAGTGTTAAAGGCTACAACCTAAGCCAGTTTTTCTCAAAAACCACAACTACTGTTTTTCAGCCCTGTTTCTCTTTGTTTATAAGAAAAACATTCAAAAATTATTTTTTAATCTTTTTAAAATTTCTGTTTTTTTAAATTTTATTATTGTATTTTGTGTGTACGAGTGTATTGCCTGCATGTATATAAGTGCACCTGTGTCATGCAATGCCCGTGGAGGTCAGAAGAGGGGGGTCAGATCCCCTGGAACTGGAGTTACAGACGGCTGTTAGCTGCCATGTGGGTACTGAGAACTGAACCTGGGTCCTGGGTCCTCTGAAAGAGCAACCAATGCTCTTAATCGCTGAGCCATCTCTCCAACCCCCTTTTTAAAAATATTTTAATGCTGAAGATGATGGAATCTTCTTTGATTGTCTTTAAAATTTTAGCCTTTCCATTTTCATCTTTTTCTAATTTTGTTCTTGACATGAACAAATGAGATGATCTGCTAAGATACCTTCCTGCTTTTACATTCTGTGAATAAAAGGTGTAGAAGATGTTTAAAAGATGAGCTGACAACAAAGAACGTTTATGAAGTAGTAGCTCTCAACCATTTGGAAAATCAAATAAATGCAGCTGACGTAGTTAGTGCTGAACATCTGGGCTGAGGGGCCACTCACAGCTGGGTCCAGCATGGCAGTGTCAGCCCAGGTTGACACCACATACCCTCCAACTGGGCCAGGTCTCCGTCAGCACTTTCAGACAGGGGCCATTGCTTCCAGGCCTGGGCACACCATTGGTAGACAGTTCCTCAGAATAATATTTGATATGGCAAGGTAAAAGAAAAGAAGAGGAAGTTAGCTTAGATCTCAGCTTGTGGTCCTCTGGAAGAGCCACCAGTCTCAGGAAATAAACCCAAGCCTATGCTCTCTCAGACACTGAGTTTCCCAATCAAGCAGTGAGAAACTATTACCAAAACAGAAAAACAGCAAACAAAAATATCCATTTATTCCTTAGTTCCTTCTCCTCTAAAACCATCTCACGTAAGAACTTGCTCCTGGTTAGCCAAACTTACTTTCTCTTGTGGAGTTTTCTAAAGGCCATGTGTCAGGAGGGAGACCTATGGTACACACAGCTAAGAGGCTGTGACAGTGAAGGCTGTCAACTTGCTAGCATATAGAAATACAGAAGAGAGTAACCTCTGGGCATGCCTGTGAGAGATTTTTCTAGATTGGGTTAACTGAAGTAGAAATACCCACCCTAAATGTGGGTGCTACCACTTCATGAGCTGGGGTCCCTGACTGCATAAGAGGAGAGAGCTATCCTGAACACCTGCATTCTTTGCTCTCTGCTTCCTGACACTAAATGTAGGATGACCAGCAGCCTCAAGTTCCCACTGCCGTAATTCCCCATCATGATGGTCCTAAAACAGTGAGCCAAAAAAATAAACAAAACCCAAACCCACTTCTTTATTAAGTTGTTTTTGTCAGGTATTTTGTCAGAGTAATGAGAAAAGTAACTAATGCCAAGGCTTATGTTTACTACCTAGTATTATAATTAACATCTATGCAGACATCTAAGGAATATTACATGCCACTGTTCTTTCAGCTTTGGACCTGAGATACAGCCATGATACTATATCATACAGCCCTCTTGCAACTACAGGCAAAATTCTGGGAGTGAAATCCAAGCTGAGGATAATGAGAAAAGCATGAAAGAGGTCAAATTCTCAGTAACACTGTGAAAATATCAAACCAACCCTTCAGATATCCAGTTAAGGAAGCAGTAAAAGCCCTTACAACTTAAATTACTATTAATTACCACCAACCACCTCCTGATACCAACCCCCATGTGACTGTGACATGATCTTCCCCTCCAGAGATGTCCCTGACCCTCCCATGACCCCATTGACTGCTAATGCTACAAATTTTGCCAAAGCCATTTTAGCTTTTTAAGCATGTAGAGATTACTCATTTGAGAAATCCTGTCTATAAGGTAGACATTCATAATAAGTCATTGCTACCTCAAACAACTAATATGTGATCAATCTAGAAAATATGCTGTAGGAGAAAAGACCAAAGAGACCACGGGGTTATGTAATTATAAAAGATTTCTACTTAAATTACTTAATTCTTATTTCTAAAACTAAGTAGCTAGATTTACTGTAGCTTTTTTCCCTAAATTGTGGTGAGGACTTCTCCACAGTCTCATGGACCCTCTCCCCTCTATGTCTGGTGACTATATGGTAGTAGCTCAGTGATCCTTTTTCTAGAGACAGAGGCTTACTATGACCTCAAACTCCCAATATTCCTGCCTCAGTCTCCTAAGTGCTGGGACTACAAGTGTGTACCACCATGCCAACTATCTGCTCCTTTCTATCTAGGTAAAAGTGATTAAAGTTTCTCTCCCACATTTTTCTTCCTAACAAAGATTTTTCAAAATAATCAGCATGATATTTTTCTCCGGTCACTAATGTTAATATAAAACACAGTTGTTGTGAAGACAATGTTATAGTAATGTTGGTAGAGATTTAAGCAAAGCATTCACTCAATAATATAAATATTAAATTCAATACACATTTTCATATTTCCTTTGTCTGATCAGTTTTATGTTATTATAGTTTTTCACTTATTGCATAAGCATTTCTCTGTATTTTTATATAATTTTAATACATTTAATGCTAGCTCTTCACCATAATATAATATTTTCCATCTGAATATCCAAATATAATATCTGCAGGATATTTAGGGAATTGTTTTCAGCTTTTATGGATTAGGAACAATAGTCAAATGCACATTTTCAGCATATTTTCCCTCATATTAGTCTCCAGGGTCAAGAAATTTTTTAAAACTGTGTATGTAAATTCTAAATACATCTTTCCTTATAAATGTCTAAGCAAGTTATACAAAGTCCCAATACTGTCAGCAATATATGAGTGTATACATTTTTACCTTGACTTTCCAGCACTAGGTATTTTATATATTAAGCACATTATCTGTCATTACTTATTTAACCTTGCATTTATTTCATTACTTGTGGGAGTGAACGTTTTATTTTCTATATTTTGACATTGTTATTAGAGTTGTATTTTATGATCTCTCATTATCTTCTGGTTTTCACCTTTTTCATTACTTTGATCTATGAATTGCATAAGACAGGTGATTGAATAATATGATAGGAAGGCTTATCAATTCAGAATTCCTACAAAGCAATCAGGGAAAGCTAACATGCCTTTCTGAACTACCATAAAAAATGACCCTTTTATAAAAATGTTATCTCAGAGAAAAAAGTATAAAGTCTAAACCTGGGGTCCAAAACCTCAACTGGAGTACTATGCTATAAAGAACTGTATCTTATTAGCAGCAAATACTTAAAAGATCAAAGGGCTTGGTTGGCATTCAGCTGCATATGAGGCATGGTAAGCATTTTGTTTTCACAAAGCAATGTGATTTTACATGTGTATTAATAATTGCTGTACTCCGCACTCATTGGACCATTTCTAAGGCACAGTGTATGGTTCTGAGACATTGGTCTCTGGAACCTATCCTCAGGGGAATGACTAGGAGGATGAAGTGACACTACACTATGTCATGGAAGAAGAGATGACTTAGGATGTTATGCTGGGGGATAAGAGGTCTTGTGTAGACTATTATCAATGCCCTGTGACTGTTTTCAACTTCACTATTGCCTGTGGCCATTATGTAAGTAGAAAAATGCACCACCCTAGGCCTTTGAACTACAGAAACTTCCCCTTTAGGGGGAGCGTAAACAGATTGTCATAGGGGAGCAAAGCACAGCAAGGGCAGTGGCCTTGGTTTCAGCCCCCATCCCCTTGGCCACTCACTTTTGTGTATAGTTCCTTAAATGGCATAGGCTGTAGTGGACAAGTGGGGTCAGTAAACCAGCATCACACAGTAAATCTAGCCTAATGCCTGTTTTTGAGGATAAATTTTTGTTGAAAAAAGCTACACTTGTCCATCTATTTAGCTTTCTCTCCTGCTACAATAGCAGACTGAGTAGAGTAAACAAAGGCTATCTGGTACACACAGTCAAAATACTGCCTGGCCCTTCGCTTTTTTGTTTTTGCTTTTTGTTTTGAGACAAGATCTCACTATGCAGAACTGGCTAACGTGGAACTTGATATATAGACCAGGCTGGCCTCAGACTCACAGAGATCTGCCTGCCTCTGCCTCTGGAGTGTTGAGATTAACAGCGTGTGCCACCACACACAGCTACCAGACCCCTTGCAGAAAAAGTTTTCTAGTCTCTGTTATATAATGGTTTTAATAATCCATTACTAAGTACTAAGATCTGTAGTGGCATCAAAGATTTAAAAGGTAAGGAGTAATTTCTCCCCCCGCCCCCAGCAGTTAAGAACAACTAGTGTTCTTAACCGCTGAACCATCTCTCCAGCCCCGAGAATATTTGCATTTTTTTCCAGTTAATTATTTATTTAATAACCACGTACTTAGAAGAAGCATTTCATTACAACAGCATTGACAGATTCAATAACAATTTCCAGAGCTAAGATGCATCTCTTTCAAAATTGGCTGTAAATTTTTAGGTGTATAGTTGAATTAATACAGTTATAAAATATTGTACTCTGTCTAAACCTATAAGACATAAAATGAAATG
>NW_008335967.1:2966746-2970702 GCF_000622305.1 Nannospalax galili | reverse complement strand
TATCTCTTTCACAAGTGGCTGCAAGTTTCTAGGTTCACTGTTGAGTTAATACAGTTATACAATATTGAACTCAGTGTAAGCCCTGTAAGACAGAAAATTGAATGAGTTTTTTAACCTTTAAAAAAGATCTCCATTTCTTTTTAGAATATATTGTTCCTTGCAGAAAGACACATTGTTTTTGCTACTAACACTGAGATGTTGGTACATGCATCTCTAATCTGTATGCATCTGATTATTACTAGTCATAATCGGTTGCACTTGGACCCTTGGCGCCTGTGTACGTCTATTCTATGAAGTCATCAGGTGGATTTCAATGGTAATGTTTATCACATCTACTAATTAGCATGATGTAAATTTCCATGCTTACTACTGAAATATAATACATTTTTTAAAAATTTGATTTTTTTTGTGTGTATATCACACAGAACATCCCAAACCATCTTATTCAACTATACACCAACTTCCCAGTTGGCACCCTCCCATAGCTCCCCTCCCCCCACTAGAGCCCTTATATCCTGATATCCCTGGTACTGTCTTGTTGCAGGTGTCCTGGGGCCCTCTGGGTGGGGGTAGAGTAGGCATGGAGTCATGACACAGATTCCGGGAGTCAGGTGAGAAGCAGGCAGTGCGAACAGCTGTAGACTCGTTTATTGCAGATATGGGGTGCCCTTATATCCCCCCTCTCAGTGTCCCATTGGCCCCAGTAGGCTTTCTTGGATCGTGTCTGATCCTCATTGGCCCTCTCCATGGAGCCATCTTACATCAGCCATCTCCATGTCCTTTGGAAGAATACAGGTTAGACTTAGCCAGATGTTTTTGGCATGTTTGCAGCACACATGTGCAGGTTGTTCAGGCCACACTTCCTCCTATATATCCACCCTTTTTCTTTTTGTGAAGCTCTAGTGGGAGCCAAGATTCTTCACCTTGGCATTGTTGGCACCACTTCAGGGGGTCCCCAGTATTATGGATAGTGCCTGTCTTAGATTGGCTTGGTTAGCAAGCTCTTACCCATCATTGACTACTGACCCTCAAAGGGCGACCTCCCTGGGTATGAGCCCACCAGGGTGATTGGAGAAGGCAATTATACAGAGGCCTCATGGATTCCATGAGCCAGGCCTGTAGGACCTCTCTGGGAGGATCGCGGGCCTGTGTGTTGAAGTGCCAAGAGGACCTGGAGTGTGGCTCTGTTGGCACGTTTTTGCCATCCGGCATGCTGAAAGAGACACTTGACAAGGATGAATAGGACCAAAGGAATTAGACTAGCTATGATGACCAGGAGAATGGGGACAAATGAGGCAGGTGGGACAACACCTGAGGAGACCTTGCACTTCTTAGCAAGAAAAAAAATGGGCATCCAGAGGTCAGGGTCCCACATGTTCTCAGGGGGTAACCCATGGTGAGAGGATGATAGCCTTGTTCCAGAAAGCATCTAGGTCATTGGTTTTAACTTTAAGACCTCAGATGCCAAGGAGGGATTTTAATGCCCTGATTTGGGGTTCCCTACAGCTGGGGGGCAGATTACCCATGCTAATTCTAAGACAAACAAAGAGAATGTGTTGGACCCAGATGTCTTGTGCTCAGTGGGAGACTTCCGTGGTTTGTTAGGCCACAGCCGTATGCCCACACGGTGTCTTTGAATGGGGAGTGGATGTTGGGGCCGCTCCTGGGTTCCACCTCCTAGGGGGTCAGCCTTTATGAGGAGGTGCCGGGCGAACCAAAAGCAAAATTTGTACCTCCCTAATAGACAGACAGGATGAGGGGAAAGGGAAGGTGGGGGTTCTCACGCTCACCCATGGGAGAACTGAAGGCACATGTAACACATGGGGGCCAACTTACCAAAATTTCAGGCAGGGGTCATCTCGCAACACCAAAGAAAGTGGGGGAGAGGTGCCCAGGTGGTTGCGGGTGGAGAAAGTGAAACTAAGGCCGATCTCTGGAGTGGATGATGATTGGCTGGCAGAAAAGTGCAAAGAACACGGTCCAGAAAAGTGGCTGCCACAACGATGGCCAGAACCCAAGGAAAGTCAATGCCCATGCCAGCATGGGGAACCCACGTTGGGTGCCAGATATTGCGGGTGTCCTGGGGCCATCCGGGTGGGGGTAGACGCAGCACAGAGTCATGACACAGACTCCAGGAGTCAGGTGAGAAGCAGGCAGTGCAAGCAGCTGCAGACTCGTTTATTGCGGATATGAGGCTCCCTTATGTCCCCCTTCCCGGTGTCCCATTGGCCCCAGTAGGCTTTCTCAGATCATGTCTGATCCTCATTGGCCCTCTCTGTCGAGCCATCTTGCATCACCCGTCTCCATGTCCTTTGGCAGAATACAGGTTAGACTCAGCCTGATGTTTTTGGTGCCTATGGAGTGCGCATGCGCAAGTTGTTCAGGCCGCACTTCCTCCTACACTGTCTGCTGTGTTGTTGGCACCCCAGCCAATCCCCACTACTTGCCCTTCTGTTGAATCTAGTCAACCTATCTAGAGGTCTTTGTGTTAGGAGGGTCAGCTGTTCCTCATCTAGCAGCAATCATTTCTCAGTACTCCTTTAGATAAGATTAGGGTCTGCTGTTCATTTTCCCAGTTCTATGCTGGGTTACTATTTGGGAGTCCCTTTGGTCACCCTGGCCAACAACTCAAAAGAAGATATCTCCTATCTAGCATTGTTGCTTATTATGTAGCCTTTACCCATGTATATGGACTCTTAAGAAATTATATTGACCCCTTTAATCTTTGATTATACTTTCTTTTTGGATGTATAAGGCCATACAGTTGGCCCTGATAAACCAATATTTTTCACTCTTAAGGTCGTTTGAGGACCTGTTCCTCAGGGGCCACATGGGCAAGGAGCCCCTGGCTCCTTTCTTTTACCAGTTCTGCTTATGTGAAGATGGTCAAAGGTCCTGCTCAACCATGGTTGGCTTTGCTTGGAAGCATGGAGGAAATGATTCTTCTGTGTTGACCCTCCTCTTTGTAGACTGGACACTGATTCAAGTCCATCTCGGCCTCCTTGATCAAGAGGACAGGTGACCCACCACCATTACAGGACATTTTGAGAGATGCTCATAGTCCCCTGGAACTAGTCGACCTAGGAAAGCAAGGAGAAAAAACTGTCCTTTATGTCCCACTTACCAAATTAATATAGGCCTCAAAGTATGTCTGTTAAACATCTAAAAAGATTAGTTCCACCAGTCTGGTACTATTAATTACTGTGTGCCATGTAGATAAATCTTGGGCAAAGACCAGTTCTCAGATAAACCTTACCTAGACATATATTTCTTGATCTGCTAAGTATAATTTGTCAGTAGGTTGTAGGAGTAATATGCTTCCCTCTGGTTTTCAAAACTAGCTAGACATTGTTTATCTCACGCATTGTCTCACCCTTCCACCATAGTTGTCCCACTTCAGATGCCCCCATTTCCCCCCTTTCTCCCTTAATAATACCCTTCTCCTATGGTCCTACCTCTCTTGACCTCCTTCTTTCCCCTTATCCCCTAGGTTCCTTGTATACCCTTCCCTCCTCCCTCCCTTAAACTAACCCAATTTTTGTCTCTATCTCCCTTATTAAGGCCTGCTTCCTATTCTTTCCTTTCAGGATCTTTCTTTTCCTTTACCTCCCTGTTTCCTTTCCATTATCCTGGTTCCTGTAGTTATGTCTGGGTACATACTCATTATAAGGATTCGGTTCTAGGATCTACATATGAGGGAAAATGTCGATTTTTTTTTTTTTTGAGTTTGTGTTACTTCACTTAGTATAACAGTTTCTAATTCCATCCATTTACCTGCAGATTTCATGATTTCATCTTTCTTTTTTACTGAGTAAAACTCCATCATGTAAATGAGCCACATTTTCATTATCCACTCGGCAACTTTGTAGGTTGCTTCCATCTCTTAGCTATTGTGAAAAGAGCAGCAACAAACATGGATGTACAAGTGTCTCTGCAATAGGATGAGTTCTTTGGGT
>NW_008335967.1:2964977-2965982 GCF_000622305.1 Nannospalax galili | reverse complement strand
TGACCATGCTGTTTTTATAACTATAGCTCTGAAATATAATCTGAGATCTGGTATGGTGATCCCCCCAGAATTGTTCTTTTTGCCTGACTATTTTGGCTATTCGAGGTCTTTTGTGATTCCATATGGATTTTAAGATGATTTTGGCAAGCTCTGTGAAGAATGTCATGGGTATTTTGGTTGGGATTTCATTGAACTTATAAATTGTTTTTGGTAAGATGGTCATTTTCACAATATTGATTTGACCAATCCATGAGCATGGGAGGTCTTTCCATCTCCTAGTGTCTTCTTTTAAAATTTTCATTGTAGAGTTCTTTAATGCCTTTGGTCAGGTTTATTCCAAGATATTTTTTTTTGCAGCTTTGTGAAGGGGAGTGTTTCCATGTGCTCTTTCTTTGATTGTTTATTGTTGGTATATAGAAAGGCTATAGACTTTTGTAGAATAATTTTGTAACCTGCCACTTTACTGAACATGTTAATAATTTCTAGAAGTTTTCTGGTGGAATTTTTGGTGTCCCTTAGATATAATATCATACCATAGGCAAAAAGCGATAACTTGATTTCTTCTTTTCAAATTATTACTCTTCTAATTTCCTTCTCTTGTCTTATGGCTCTTGTAAGAGTTTCAAGTACTATGTTAAAGAGAAGTGGGGACAGTGGACAACCTTTTCTGGTTCCTGATTTCAATGGGAATGCTTCCATTTCTCCCTTTAGAATGATGTTGGCTGTGGGTTTGTTATATATGGCTTTAATTATGTTGATATATGTTCCCTCCAGTCCAATTCCCTCTAGGACTTTGAACATAAATGCATATTGAATTTTGTCAAAGGACTTCTCTGCATCTGTTGAGATGACAATATGGTTCTTGTCTTTTAGTAAATTTATATGATTTATGATGTTTATTGACTTACATATATTGAACCATCCCTGCATCTCTGGTATAAAGACAATTTGATCATGGTGGATGATCTTTTTGATCTATGTCTATATGTAGTTTGTGAATATTTT
>NW_008335967.1:2963860-2964847 GCF_000622305.1 Nannospalax galili | reverse complement strand
TTATCAGAGTCTGGTTCTAGGATCCACATATGAGGGAGAACATATGTCTATTTTTTTTCTGAGTCTGTGTTACTTCACTTAGTATAACAGTTTCTCGTTCCATCCATTTACCTGCACATTTCATGATTTCATCTTTCTTTAACTGCTGAGTAAAACTCCATCGTATAAATGAACCACATTTTCATTACCTACTCATCAACTGAGAGACACTTATGTTGCTTCCATCTCTTAGCTATTATGAAAATTGCAGCACCAAACATGGATGTACAAGTGTCTCTGCAGTAGCATGATTTCTTTGGGTATATGCCAAGGAGTGATCTTTCTGGTGTCTGTTGTGATGTTTCCCCTTTCATCTCTGATTTTGTTGATTTGGAGGTGCTCTTTCTTTCTTTTGGTTAACTTGGCTAGCGGTCTATCAATCTTCTTTATCTTTACAAAGAACCAGAACTTGGAATCGTTGATTCTTTGAATTGTTTTCTTTGTTTCAATTTCATTAATTTCTGCCCTGATTTTTGTTATTTCTTCTTGACTTGTGGGTTTGAGTTTCATTTGCTGTTGCTTCTCAAGTGTGTTCGGTTGCAATGTTAAGTCATTTATTTGTGTTCTTTCCAATTTTTGATTAGGCACTTAGAGCTATAAACTTCCCTCTAAGAACTGCTTTCAGTATGTCCCAGAGGTTTTGTTGTGTTGTATTGTCCTTTTCATTTAGTTCCAGAATACTTTTCTTTCTTTCTTAATTTCTCTTTTGACCCATTTATCCTTCAGGGGTGTGTTATTTAGTCTCCATGTGTTCATGTGGTGATTAGGGCTTCTTCCGGTGTTGATTGTAAGCTTTATTGCACTGTATTTTGATAGAATGCATGGAATTATTTCAATCTTTTTGTATTTGTTGAGGTTTGTTTAAGGGCCCAATATGTGGTCAATTTTTGAAAAAATTCCATGGGGTGCTGACTAGAAAGTGTATTCTTTGGTGTTTGGGTGGAATAT
>NW_008335967.1:2962493-2963470 GCF_000622305.1 Nannospalax galili | reverse complement strand
TCCATTCATATAGTCTGTGTCTTTTGACTGGGGAGTTCAGTCCATTAATGTTTAAAGTTATTAATGAAAGATGAGTATTGAATCCTGTCATTTTTTTGTTTGTATTCTTCCCATAGTTGTACTTTTACACTGTTATACTCTCCTTGGAGTTCTTTCTGCAATCCCTTGGGTATAGTCATTCCTTTCTTCAGCTCTTTGTATTGCCCCCAGAACCCTCGGAAGGGCTGGTTTTGTGGAAAAGAATTCCTTTAGCCTTTTTATGTCATGGAAGATTTTTCTTTCCCCTTTGACTATAATAGATATTTTGGGTGGGTATAGAAGTCTGGGTTGGCATCTGTGGTCATTTAAAAGTGGGAACACTTTGGTCCAGGCTCTTCTGGCTTTCATAGTTTGCACTGAAAAGTCAGCTGTAATCCTAATGGGTTTTCCTTTATATGTGACTTGTTGTTTCTCTTTTTCAGCTTTCAGTATTTTTTCCTTGTTTTGTATGTTTTTACTGTGATGTGCTGTGGAGAGTTTCTTTTCTGGTCTTGCCTGTTTGGTGTTCTATATGCTTCTTGTATTTGTATGGGCATGTCTTTCTTTAATTTTGGAAAATTTTCTTCCATGATTCTGTTGAAGATCGGTCCATGCCATTGTCTTAGGATTCTTCTCCTTCCTGTATGCCTATGCTTCATAAGTTTGGTCTTTTTATGGTGTCTCACAATTCCTGTATAGTCCATTCTTATGATTTCTTAAATTTTCCATAATATTTGCTTGAGTGGTCTAGTTTTTCCACTTTATCTTCCAGTCTTGATACTCTGTTTTCCATTTCATTCATCCTATTGGTGAAGCTTTCTCCTGTCGTTTCTAATTGGCTTACTGAGTGCTTCCCTTCCCTCTTCATTTCAGCCCGAGTATTCTTCAATATTTCTAACTCTTCTGAATTCATTCAACAGTTCATCCCTATCTTCTTTCAGTTCTTTGATTATTTTGTT
>NW_008335967.1:2962022-2962342 GCF_000622305.1 Nannospalax galili | reverse complement strand
CTCTGTGATTTTGACATGTGAATTTCTTTTGTAGTTTCTGATTCTTGTGTGAGACTCAGGCCTTCAAGTTTAGGTCTGCTTTTTTTGTGAACTTTTTGTGTCTTTGTGGTTTAATTTTTGGGCATGCAAGGCTGGTTCCTCTAAGATTCTGGTTCTCTCTCTTGATTTTATATTGGAGTGGCCAGATTGATTTTGTCTTCAGGAGTTCCCACAGAGGCCCAATTCAGAAGAGGGTCAGATGACTTCAGGCTTTCTCCTAAGGTCTGGATCTCTCCAGGACCGATTTTGGCCTCAGGAATTTGGGGGTTGGACTGGCCTGG
>NW_008335967.1:2955842-2956154 GCF_000622305.1 Nannospalax galili | reverse complement strand
GCCCAATGGCGCCCCTTTTTGCACCTAGGGCAAATGGTCTTGGGCAAGCCAGGTTGTTTGCAATTGAAGCAAGTTTTATCCCTGGTAAAATTTTGAAAGGCAGCTCCTATTGCGAGGCCCATTGCATGGGCTGTCCCAATTCCTGAACATAGTTTAATGTAGTCAGAAAGAGGGCCCTGCCTGTGGGGCCTGATGGCTTCTTGGCATGTTGAATTAGCATATTCATAGGCCAAGTGTTTAACAAAGGCACTATCTTCAGATTCCCCAACTAATCTTTCAGCTGCCCTGGTGAGGCGGCTGATAAAGTCAGCT
>NW_008335967.1:2949598-2955697 GCF_000622305.1 Nannospalax galili | reverse complement strand
TGTCCCTACAGTTTTCCACAAAGTCTGTGCGCCATAAAACATAATCCCCTTCTGACAAGGTGGCCCGCACCAGGGAAAGCCAATCGTTGGGCGTGAGCCAGTTTTCACTTATATTTTCAAGGAGGGCTAGTGTGTATGGGGCAGTAGGCCCGTAGCTTGTCACGGCCGATTTCAGCTCCTTTAATTCTTTAAGTCTCAATGGGCTGTGTTTACTTCGGGTGGAGGGGGTCTTAAATTCCTCATCACTATCTGACCCGCTTCCCTCAGAGCCAGAACATTCATCACAGGGCCCTGGGCCCTCAGATGGCTCAATTTCAGTTTCCTCGGAGAGGCCAGTTTTGTTTTTGTAGCGGCTCCGGGTAACAGGAAAGGTTAAAATAGGAGCCTTGAGCCTTTTATGTTTTTGTTTCTCAGTTTTTAATTTGTCTCTCTCTCTAGGAGAAATGGTCAGGGTGAGTAGCTCTGCGTCAAGAGCCTGTATTTCCTTGACTAGTTGCAGATGTTCCCTCTTTTGTTCAAGAATATTACGAAGAGAGGAAACATCTTGGGTAAGGGAAACTTTGGCCCGACGAAGGGGATCTGAGTGTGGTGTTTTTGAAAGGGGGAAGTTATAATTATAAGGTGGTGGCCTAGAGCCTTCAGAAGGTTCTTTTAGTTCTGAATTTTGGTAAGGAGCAAGGTTGGGGTAGATTCCCTCCTGTGTGGGGGAGTCCCTATTAATGTTGGTCTGTTCAGGTTCAAGGACTGGGAAGTTGTTCTTTTCTTCTACTACTTGTGATTCGGGGGGGCTCTCACTCCCAGGGGGCAGTTCCTCGCACGGCGTTGTTACACGTACTCCGTCCTTGAGGACTTCCTCTCCCCTTTTAATGATCTCCCGAATATCTGGGTCTAAGGTATGGGTCTCAAGGATTTTTCGGATAAGGTTCCAGTAAGAAAAGGCAGTTATGGGAACCTTCTCAGGTCCAAAGGTCCGATAATAATCCTGGAGTGCATCGCCTACTCTTTTCCATCTTTTTGGGTCAATTGTCCCTTCCAGGGGGAACCAAGGACATGTATCATGAATAAAGGAGAAAAATTGTTTAAGATCTTTGCCTGAAACCTTAATCCCTCGTGCTCTGAGGGACTCCTTGAGTCCCTGAAGAAATTGTCCCTGAGAATCCAAAGAGTTGCCCATGCTGTCTGAGAATGCGCTCCTCGCTTTCTTACAGAAGTGGACACTCTTGTGTCCATGGTCCGACAAGGGAGAGATAGAGTTATACAGATTATAGGAAAAGAACCTGATACTCTTATTATCCCTTTCTTATTATCAGATGTACAATGGCTCTTAAAGCATCACTCCCCTTTTGCAATTAGCTTAATAGGTTTCCCAGGACAAATTGATAATCACTATCCCAAAGATAAATGGACGTCAGTTATCCCAACATTTCGCTGGCTACTGCCTGCCCTGACCTGCGGAGCAACAGCGTGGGGCACCGAGACTGAACCTGGAGGAATGAATAGGCAGGGGGCACGAAGAAATGGAGACAAGACAGTATTCTGATCAAGTCTCTTTTATTGAGCAATCACACAGTGTTAATATAGTAAAGTGGAGGGTAGGGGAAGGTAAAGGGCGGAGAGAAGGCGGGGGGAGTGGAAGGCGGCAAGGCCCTGCTGGGGAGTTTTTACTACAGTCATGAGCCCTGGTGGTTTCACAAGATAAGGAAGTAAAATGTAGAAAAAAATCAGGGCAAGAAAAACATGTTCTTACAAGGCCACCTGGTTGTTTCAAACTGGGGCAGGGGTACACTTAAGGCTTGGCCTCCAACAGGGACCGGAGAAGGAACTGAGTTGGTCTGGATGCACAGGATCTGGAAGAAGCAATGGTGGCTCCCCAGGTGTCTGGGGTGCCAAGACAAGAAATGGGACAGGGCCCAGGGCAGGAGGAGAGACCTGCAGGTGAGATGGGAGGGTGAATGAGGCTGGGGGAGTCAAGGCACGGAGTGCCCAATCTACTTACCCCAAAGAGAGAAGCCTGTGGGTAGGAGAGAGGACTGTGGGTCCTACAGGCCCAGGGAAGCAGAAGGAGGTGAGAGCAGGGCCAGGCCCAGAAGCAGTACTCCTGGGGACCTGAGAAAGAACTGAGTTACTCTGGATGCACAGGATAAGGAAGAAGCAGTGGTGGTTTCCCAGGTGTCTGGGGTGCCAAGACAAGGAATGAGACAGGGCCCAGGCTAGGAGGAGAGACCGGCTGGGGAGATGGGAGGGTGAGTGAGGCTGAGGGAGTCAAGGCGTGGAGGGCCCAATTGACTCACCCTGGAGAGAGAAGCCTGCGGTTCAGAGAAAAGCCCAGGAGTAATTTCTAAAAAGCAGATTTGGAGGAAGGAAAATTTTCAACTTTTTAATTATTATACTAGTTGCTTTCCTCGCAGTCCTTTGTCACTGTTAAAGTTATGTTTATCTGAGCATTTCTGCCTCTGTGTTGTTTAAGTGAGAAGCGGAAACTGGAAGGGAACTTGGTATCTTAGAAGTCAATGGAGAAGGTACAACTCAGCCTCAGAAAAACCCCCAAGCAAGGACTGGGCCACCAGAATCCTTTGATCTCCATTTCCTATCTGTGTGTCTGTGTGCATCCCCTAGGGCTTGAATGTGATTTTCCTCTCAGAATTCATGCAGATGTTTAATCCCTAGTGTTATGTTAATAGTACTAAGAAGGTAAAATTGTAACCCAGTCATGGTTTTAGGGGCCTTTGGAAAGTGATTAGATTAGATAAGGTCATCAGAGTAGAACCTATGATTGAATCTTGGTGCCTTTGTAAGGAAATGAATAGAAGCACAGAGAGATACATACGTGCTACTGTCATGATGTGATACAGCTGGGGAGTGAGGGGTACTTGTAAGAACTTGTGTCATGTCTGGACATTGAACCTCCAGAATCATGAACTGAAATAAATTTCTTTTCCTTATAAAATAGCCTGCCTCTGATATTTCATCACAGTAATGAAAAAACTGATTAACACAACATCCAATATATTTCATCTTTTTTTGAATGTTTAATCAAATGATTATACTAATATAGTTTTGTTTGTTTGGGGTTTTATTCTTTTGATGTGGCTTGAGTTTTTTGAAACAGAGCCTTACTATGCAACCTTGGCTGGTTGGAACTTGCTATGTAGACCAGGCTGACTTTGAACTTGTACTGATCCTCCTGCCTCTGCCTCCTAAGTACTGAGATTATAGGTGTGAGCCACCATATTTGAATACTATTTTATTTATTTATTATTTTATTTATTATTTTTATTTTATGTGTATGCATATATTGCCTGCATGTAGGTAAGTGTGCCTGTGTTGTGCAATGCCTGTGGAGGTCAAAAGAAGCTGTCAGATCCCCTGGGATTGGAGTTACGGACAGCTGTTAGCTGCTATGTGGGTACTGGGATTCAAACCCAGGTCTTCTGCAAGAACAACCAGTGTTCTTAACTGCTGAGTCATCTCTCCAGTTCCTATTGTAATTTTATAATTCATCAAGTAGCTTAAGACCTAAACAAACAAAACAAAAACCCTGAAAACTAGGAAATGTTGTGCTCTAAAACTATTTTTGGTGAAAATAACTTGCCATAACGTTAGTGCATCCTATACAATTCATATTTCAGTTTAACCACAAGTCAGGAAGATCTATAGTAAAAGCTGAAGGCTGATAGGGAAGCAGATAGACTGGGCATGACTATGGAAATGCAGAGCAGGGCATGTGAGCTGCAGAAGTAGGAGAATATGGTTTTAGAGTCTCTAGCAATTTGTATTTTTTTATAAAAACATTGAAGTGGTCATCATGGATCAAGACTAGAATTCTGTTAGATTTTGTTACTGTGTTTGGTGATTTAGTATGGTTCTTATTTTAGATTATAGACAGCAGTAAATAGGAGCGCTTTTCCCTTTTTAGTGCTTCCAACTTCCAAAGGATATTTGGAAGACTTGAACATATGGATTTTGTTCACAAATTCCACAGCATGAGACTATGGTGTGTCAAACTTTGCAAGGTGACAAAGATTGAAATAAGGTTTGACTTGGATTCAGGATGTGTTTACTCACAGGTGCCGAGAGGCCTATGTGTCTATACAGAACAGAGGGAGAACTCCCAAATTCCTTCTATGAAGCCAGTGTTATTCCACTACCTGTTTCTGTTTCTGCTGTCACAGCATAGGCTACATGGTGTTCAGACCTACCTACCAGTGGAGTGGAGAATGGGATTCTTTGTAGAAGATAAAATTGTAGATAATTAAGAAGTTAACCAGAGTTCAGTCAGAGCCCTCATTTGAACTTGCAAGGACACCCTATGGAAACTCAGCATAGTCTTCTTTGCCATATTTGTTACTACTGGGATTTTATATTCTAATTCTTACTTCCTTTATTTTGTATACAATGATGAGAGCTTCATTCACTTACAGCTCTATCCTGGTAGTCTTGGTCACAGTTTAAAAGGGAAGAGGAAGAAGAAAGGATATTATTTGTTACTTAGTTTGATGCCAATCTACAAAGAGGATGCTTTACCACATTAAGTAAAATAGCATGAAAACCAAGGAAAAATAACCCAAAAACTTTCTGGAGTTTGAGCTGTACTATTGACCAGTGAATCAAGTGGATTATCCCATTTTGGGTGAATATGGGACAATAGCTTTTGATGATGTTGTATCTTTTCCTGTTTGGGGTAATGAAGTAAAACTGACTTCATAGAAGGAGGTGGGAGTTCTCCCTCTGCTCTTTTTGAATAATTGAGGTAGTATTGGTTATAGATCTTTGAAGGTCTGGTAAAATTCTGCTGTCAATCCATCTGAGCCTGGGCTTCTTTTAGTTGGAAGACTTTGTATCACTGTTCTGATTTGTTTATTTGTCATGGGTCTGTTTAAACTGTTGATTTCTTCTTGGTCTAACTTTGACGGATCCATTGAATTTAGATACTCATCTATTTCTTTCGGATTTTCTAACAATAAAGATTAAGTTTTTTTTAAGTATTCCCTTATACTGTCATGCATCTTTTTGGTGTTTGCTGTGATGTTTCCCCTTTTGTCTCTGATTTTGTTGATTTGAATTTGCTCTTTCTTTCAGCTAGCTGGGTGTATTAGTCAGTGTTCTCTAATTTTTGTGTTCTGTTCTGTTCATTGCTTTATTAGTCAGGGTTCTCCAAAGAAACAGAACTGGTAGAATGAATAGATATGTATAGAGATTTATCAGCTTAGCTCACAGGATAGAGTCCGAGTAGTCCAACAATGGCTGCACTACACTGGAGAGGCTGGGAATCTGTAGTCGCTCAGTCCACAAGGCTGGATGTCTCAGCAGCCCCAATCTGGCGCTGAAGGTCTGATAAATTCCAAAAGATCAGATAGTCTTCAGTCTACAACAGCAAGACGAACTCACCAGCAAGAGAGAAGGCAAGCAGCAAGAAGCCCGGTGTTCTCCTCTGCCTTGGTCTTTTATACAGGCTGCCATCAGAAGGTAACACCCACATTTAGGGTGTGTCTTCTGGCTTTAGATGATCCAATCAAGAAGATCTCTTTCATTTCAGTTAATCCCAGATCCAATCAAGTTGACACCCAGGATTAGACACCACAAGTCCACCCCTTGTCAACTCGACACACAATAGCATCTCATGTCATGCTTAATTTTCAAATGAAAATAATGTCGAGGTCATAATTTCACCTAACATGATATAACTATCCCATAATACAATGACCAATGCATTATATATCTTAGAGTAGGTGATAAGGTCTTTGAGGAATGCTTAGTCCTTCAGTGTCTCATAACCCAGCACAATCATATAGGTTCACAACACTTAACCACTTAACACATCTCAATTACATATTCAAAAAGAATAACTCAAGTAACTGCTTAACCTGTGTATACATGCATAAGCCTATTCTTAACCAAATAGGACAAAAATACTCATGTTAATTACAATCCATGTTTCTGCAACTGGTCACGTCGCCTAAGTTGGTATTTGTAACTACCTTCCTCTACTACCCATTCTGTATTTCCTCCACCATCAGCAAGCACCTCTGCAGGTCTTGGCTCTTTCCCTGGAGGAGTGACCCATACTTTCATCCCTGAAGGGTCTGGGCCATTTGTTGT
>NW_008335967.1:2948477-2949402 GCF_000622305.1 Nannospalax galili | reverse complement strand
CAAAGTGTCCAGGGGGAAGTCTTAGCTTCCAGTTCAATGGAATGTTTGTTGTCTCTCCTGGCAGAAGCACTCCCTCCTCTGGAACCAAAATATCCAAGCCAGTAGAGTGCAAAGTCAAGGGTACAGGAAGCAAAAATTTTCCACCCCTTGATTCCTGGACCCGTGAATCCTGGCTATAGGGGAAACTATACCATATATTGGATGCTGATTCAAAGCATACACTGCCTTCTGGGGGATGCTACCCCAGCCCTCCAGGCTATTGCCACCTAATTGGCACTGTAACTGTGTCTTTAAGAGACCATTCCATCGTTCTATCAAGCCAGCTGCTTCAGGATGGTGGGGAACATGGTAAGACCAATGGATTCCATGACCATGGGCCCACTGTTGCACTTCTTTGGCTGTGAAGTGAGTTCCCTGGTCAGAAGCAATGCTGTGCGGAATACCATGACGGTGGATAAGGCATTCTGTAAATTGCTGGATAGTAGTTTTGGCAGAAGCATTACGTGCAGGAAAGGCAAATCCATAACCAGAATAAGTGTCTATTCCTGTAAGGACAAAACACTGTCCCCTCCAAGATAGAAGTGGTCCAATATAGTCAACCTGCCACCAGGTTGTAGGCTGGTTGCCATGGGGAACAATGCCATATCGGGGGCTCAGTGTTGGTCTCTGCTGTTGGCAGATCTGGCACTCAGCAGCAGCTGTAGCCAGGTCAGCTTTCGTGAGTGGGAGTCAATGCTGTCGAGCCCATGCATAACCTCCATCTCTGCCACCATGGCCACTTTGTTCAAGGGCCCATTGAGCAATGACAGGGATAGCTGAAGAAAGAGGCTGACAATCCACAGAGCAGGTCATCCGATCTACTTGATTATTGAACTCATCTGCTGAAGCCACTTTTTGATGAGCATTTACATGAGACCCAGGTATG
>NW_008335967.1:2920545-2948095 GCF_000622305.1 Nannospalax galili | reverse complement strand
ACACCCCATGAAGCCATAGGTGCATGCTTGAGAACAGGAGGCATCGTAACAGGAGTAGAAACCATAGGCATTTGGGCAACTTCTTCATGTAACTTGCTTATGCCCTCTGGGCCTACTCGAGCCTGATCACATATATACCACTTCCATTTGATAATGGATTGTTGCTGTGCATGGCCTACTTTATGGCTTGAGGGGTCAGATAACACCCAGCTCATGATGGGCAGCTTTGGTCTCATGGTGACTTGGTGGCCCATTGTCAACGTTCAGTTTCCACTAAGGCACAATAGCAGGCTAAGAGCTGTCTCTCAAAAGGAGAATAGTTGTCCGCAGATGAGGGCAAAGCCTTACTCCAAAATCCCAATGGCTTCCACTGTGATTCTCCTATGGGGGCCTGCCAGAGACTCCAAACAGCATCTTTATCTGCCACTGATACCTCAAACACCATAGGGTCTGCTGGATCATATGGCCCAAGGTGAGAGCAGCTTTTACAGCAGCCTGGACCTATTGAATGCCTGGACCTGTTGAAGGGCCCTTTCCTGCTCCAGGCCCCACTCAAAGGTAGATGCCTTCTGAGTCACTTGATATATTGGTCATAGTAACAAGCCCAGATGAGGAATGTGCTGCCTCCAGAATCCAAACAGGCCTACCAAGTGTTCTGCTTTTTTCTTGATGGAGAGAGAGGCCAAATGCAACAACTTATTCTTCACCTTAGAAGCAATGTCTCTGCATGCTCCACACCACTGAACTCCTAGAAATATCACTGAGGTAAAGGCCCTTGAATTTTGGTTGGATTTATTTCCCATTCTCTCATGCGGCTTAACCAACAAGTCCAGACTGTCTTCTACCTCCTGCTCACTGGATCCAATCAGCATAACATCATCAATATAGTGGACCAATGTGATATTTTGTGGAAGAGTCAGGCAATCAAGATCCCTTCGAACCAAGTTATGGCACAGTGCTAGAGAGTTAATATACCCTTGAGGCAGGACAGTAAAGGTATACTGTTGGCCTTACCAGCTGAAAGCAAATTGCTTCTGACGGTCCTTATAAACTGATATCAAGAAGAAAGCATTTGCCAAATCAATAGCTGTATAGCAGGTACCAGGAGACGTATTAATCTGTTCGAGTAAGGAAACCACATCTGGTACAGCAGCTGCAATTGGAGTCACTACTTGATTAAGTTTTCGATAGTCAACTGTCATTCTCCATACTGTTTTTGGTTCACTATTTTCCCTGGCAGAGGCAATTCCAGTGGTTTCCATTTGGCCTTTCCAACCATAATAGCCCTCACTCCACAGGTCAGGGAACCAATGTGGGGATTCTGCCAATTCCTAAGTATATCTGTCCCAATTATACATTCTGGTACTGGGGAAATAACCACAAGATGGAGTTCAGTGACCCACTGGACCCACTGTCAGTCGGACTTCAGCCAAAACTCCATTTATCACCTGACCTCCATAAGCCCCTACTTTAACTGGAGGGCCACAATGCTTTTTAGGGTCTCCTGGAATCAGTGTCAACTCAGAACCAGTATCCAATAGGCCACAGAATATCTGATTATCCTCTTTCCCCCAATGTACAGTTACTCTAGTAAAAAGGCCGCAGGTTCCTCTGGGGAAGGATGGGTGAGAGGCGAACAGCATAACTCTTTGGTACTGTGACAAGTCCTTCCTCAAGGGCACCTGGCCTTCCCTTCATTCAAGGGGTTCTGGGTCTGTAAACAGTCTCAAGTCTGGAAATTGGTTGACTGAGCAAGATTCTCTATTGCTACAATCCAATACTGACTTCCTGTCATTCGTCCTAGAGCTTTTCTGCTTATACAGATCAAATAAAAACTTAGGCTTCTAATGTATATGGTCCCTGGAAACACCATGATTGATTAGCCAGTACCACAGGTCCATTCGAGTTGTGCCATTGTAGGTATTGTTTTGCCTTTGCCACCCATTAAATGATAAGTATGCTCACCTTGTCTTTGGTAATTCAATGCTGCCACCTGACCCCTACTCCGAGGTCCTGTCACACCTATTATATTTACATTTAATTTATGCAACTGAGCAGCAGCATCTCTATCTGTAAGATTCTGCATAAGGAAAAGAGCAAAAACGAAGCTCTTCAAACGTTCTGGTGTCTCAGTACTTTCCATCTTATGAAATCAGTAAAAGGCATGTCCTCTGGGCCCTCCCATTGTGGAGGATTTGGTGTTGCACTGCGAATCCACTCGAGCATACCAATTTTCCTGAGCCTTACAATCCCTTCATCAACACTAAGCCAAGAGATAACAGGTATCTCTAGCTCTCTGTCAGTAGGCCATCTTTTGATAAATACCTCAGCCCACCAATCAAATACACTTTTAACACCCTTTTTAACTGCATGAGCTTCCATATTAAACCTAGAATCTCCAGTCAGCCTGATCCAATTTTATGTTCCTTCCACCATTATCCCATACCCTTAAAATCCATTCCCAGACATATTCATTAGATTTCTGTTTGAAAGAATTATCAAATTCACTAACTTCTTTAGTGGTGTATTGCACCTCCTCATGGACCACACTTTCTATCTTTCCTCTAGGAGCCTGCTTAGTTTTGAGTCTGGCTATAGGTCTAGAGGCAACAACAACTGGGCCCTGAGGGACATCAGCTTGGTCTTGCTGAATGGGATTAGTTTCCTCAATGATATTAGTTGCCTCAGGCAAGGGTGGGGAGGGTAGGTCTGCTGAGGGTGGGTCAATTAGTTCATCAGGTGAATCAAATTTCTCAGCATCTGAGGATTCTAAATCCTCAGCCTCCTCAGAGTTCTCCCACACATCGCCATCCCATGTGTCAGGATTCCAATCCTTTCCTACCAATGCCCTCACCTTTACTGCTGACACCCTTCGAGGCTGGGAATTAAATTTACGTTGTAGGTCAGCCAAATGTATAATAAGGTCTCCACCTTGATTTTCTGCAGCTTTAGCTCTCTGGCTGCTGGAGAGAAAATTCTCTTCCATGGCACACTTGGAAACATTTAAACTGTTGATTCGAACATGGAGCTTGTCAATTTTATCATTAAGCTCATTGTTTATCTTCATCGCTTTATCCAGAGATGATTGAAGTAACCAGCCAGCATCATTATTTTTCTTATTTTTCTACAAATCACCAAATGTTTCATGTATAGAGTCACTAAATTTCTTGCTCTTCACAAGAGGTGAGTTAAGACATTCAAATGGTTCTATCTCCATGATTGTTTCAAATAGTCTACAGCATGGATTTTCAGTGCTCTCCTGCTCTCTGAAGACTCTGAGTTGGAGAGCCTGCTCCAAATACCAACAAGCCCATTAAAGAAATTCATCCTTTCAATTTTGTTTCTCTAGAACCACTCCTGGTTCTGTGCACTTCTTTTATCTGCGTGGGTATGTCTATCTTTAACTGGGGGAAGTTTTCTTCTATAATCCAGTTGAAGATCTGGCAAATGCCATTGACCTGAGATTCTTCTCCTTCCTCTGTGCCTATGATGTGTAGATTTGTTCTTTTCATGATGTCCCACATTTCCCGCACATTCCATTCCTGTGGTTTTTTTTTTTTTTTTTCATATTCTTTGCTTGAGTGGTCCAATTCTTCAACTTTGTCATCCAGCCTTGATATTCAGTTTTCTGTTTCGTTCTGTTTGTGAGACTTTCTTCTGTTGTTTCAAACTGGCTTTTTAGGTTTTTCAATTCCATCTTCATTTTAGCTTGAGTTTTTTTTCAATATTTCTATCTCTTGTGAATTCACTTTTCAAGTCTTGAATTGTCTTTGTCATTTCATTCAGCCATATATACATATTTTCTTGGGCTTCAGTCAGGAGTTTATTTCTATCCTCTTTGAGTTCTTTGAGTTGTTTGTGTTCTTTAAAGTCACTGAATTCTTTGATCATGGTATGATTGTTCTTTTAAATTCTCTGTCCTGCAGTTCCTCTGGGTAGTTCTCATTATAATACACTTCTGTAGGATGGGTGAAGGTTTTTTTTGTTTTTGTTTTTGTGTTTTTGTTTTTGTTTTGTGTTATGTTGTGCTGTTTTGTTTTTGACAGGGTCTCCCCAGTCCCAGTCAGCCTGGGAGTCACTATGTGGATCAGGTGGCCTCAATCTCACAGAGATCTGTCTACCTCTGCCTCTTGAGGACTGGGATTAAAGGTGCATACCACCATGGTTCAGTGGGTTTTAATGGGGACATATTATCTTGGTTTTTCATATTCTTTGTATTTTTGTGTTGTGATCTGGGCATGTGGATTTCTATTGTTGGTTGTGTGTCTGATGAAATTCTAGCCTGCTTTTGATTAGTTGAAGTTGGATATATATATTGTTTATGTAGCTTTGTTGTTTTCTGATTGAGTATAAATAGTTAGCTGGTCTGTGCTTCAGTTGCTCACTTTTCCTTTTTTATTGGTAGAATAGGATAGTTCCAAGCTGACCAGTCAAGAGCTCTCCAGCAGGGCAAAGGGGCCTAATTCAAGACTATGGGGCTCCAGTGACCAGGTTCTGGCAGGCTGGTCCTGAGCACTCAGGCAGGAGGAGCAGGAGGGTGCCTAGGCCCAGGATATAGATGGGGACAGGGTGGGGAGGATCTAACTAGCTAAGCAGAGTAGATTCGTACCCTGGAGCAGGGAGAATGGAGCTGATCCAAGTGTAGGGGAGTCACAACCCAATGGGCAGTGGGTAAGGTCTGACTTACCAGGAGGTCTCAGGTGGGATGAGCAGGAGAGGGCCTAGGTCCAAGGTGGGAATGGGGACATTGTGGGGCAGATTTTTCCATTTTTAAAATAATTTTAAAAAATTTTTTATGCATATGAGTGTTTTGTTTGCATGTATATAAGTGCACCAGGTGCATTCAATGCCTGTGGAGGCCAAAAGAGGGCTTTTGATTCCTGGAACCTGGGTTACAGATGGTTGTTAGCTGTCATGTGGTTGCTGGGAACCAAACCCATGTCCTCTGCAAGAGCATCCAGTGCTCTTAACCGCTGAGCCATCTCTTCCTCTCCTAAAATAAAAATGTAAAAATTTATGTGTGTGTCTATGTATGTACATGTATGTGTATATTCAAGTGCCCTTAGGGACCAGAATAGGGCATCCTATCCTATGGAGCTGGAGTTACAGGTGGTTGTGAGCCACTCAATGTGAATGCTGGGAACCAATTTCGGGTTCTCTGCAAGAGCAGTACAGGCTCTTAACCACTGAACAATCTCTCCAGCCCTTCCTGTGTATTTTTAAGAAGAGGAACTTCTGCTTTGACATAGAACTGGCCTTGGTCTGAGGTTGTAAATCTATAGAAATGCTTTGTTTGAATTTCACAGCATTTTACCAATCAGGAAAGTTTAGAAGACATTATGAATCGCTACTGTTAACAAATTGTTGCTTCTGCCACCACTGGGTCCTCATTCCAGCATGATGACAGGTTGATGATGCCTACACACTGCTCTGTACCCTGTGTGTCCTCAGTAACATAGCTGAATCCATAACCTGAGACTCCATGATGTTTCATAGTTCCTGATGCTATTTACTTCTCTCCACCCTTTTCCTATTTATCTGGCTTTGGGTAGCTCCAGGGACTTCAAACATGGGTAATCTTTGAGGAACAACTTACATATTAGAAATAATAACAAAGCATGTCCACTGCTGATATTTGCACACTGACATTTGTTTTTATTTAAACATTTTTTATTATTCAGGGTCTCCCTGTAGCCCCAGCTGGTCTGGAACTCACTAGACCAGATTGACCTCAATCTTATAGAGATCCACCTGCTTCTGTCTCCATAGTACTGGGATTAAAGGCATGTGCTGCCTTTCCCTGCCATCTATTCTTTTTAAAAAGAAGAAAGATTGAATGGAAAATTAGTGATTTGATAGGAAACCAAAGAAAAGCTTTGATCCTAATAATCTAAATGACTGGCCTTTTCTTTAGTTTTTGTGTGCGTGTGTGTGTGTTTGATATGTGTGTATGGTATGTATAATGAGTGTGTGTATATGATGTGTATATATGGTGTTTGTGTGTATGATGTATATATTATGGGTGTGGTTATATGTATGCATGATGTGTGTGGTTATATATGTATGATGTTTGTAGTTATGTGCGTAAGGTATGTACATGTATGTATGTGCTATGTGTATGTATGGTGTTTGTATGGAGTGTATGTGTATATTGTGTGTGTATGGTATGTATGTGTATATGCTGTGGGGGGGGTGTGAGTAGATATGGGTTTTTATAGTGTGTGTTTTCTCCATCATCTTGGGAGAGCAAGTAAATATCTTTCTTTACCTGGTAGTCTTCAAAGATATCTATACAGCTAAAGTCTCCGTCATCTTGGAGAGCAAGTAAATACTTTCTTTACCTGGCACTTTGAAGATATCTATACAGCTAAAGTCACCTCATAAAAGACTGCATGTTGGATTTGGCAAGATGCCCATGACACTTAATAGAAATTTCAGTTCACTGCAATATGCACAGAAGGTGGATGGTTATACAAGAACACCAGGATTTCAGTTTAGTCTTCTACTGTCCAACAGTAGAAGACTTCATAATGGCAAGGGTGATCTACCTGTTCCAGGAGAGGTTCCACTAGATGTGGGGAATACTGCAACTTAACCCAGCCCCCTATACCCTAAAAAACATGCCACTCTGAAACTCCATTATAATTGCCTTAAACAGCTCGGGGAAATACAAACCTGCTTTCCCAAGCCAGGTCATCTGGATCTCCCATTTCAATGACTAACGTCATCTATTACTTATGCCACCAGGGCCTTCCTGATGTTATTCACCTGCTGAATAACAAGTGACTAAGCATGACACATGTTGACTGCATAATAATAACCACTGTGTTGACCTGCAGTTTCCTGCAAGCCTAAAGAGCTGCATGTGGCTTTCACAAGGACACATTGCTATAGAAGATGAAGAAATCTGTTCACTAGAATTCCAGAAGGCCATTGTTTGGGAAAAAGGAGTCACAGTGTAAAAAAAAATTATACTTCCCATAATTATAATTATGTGTGAAGATTTCTGCAATGCTTCATTTGATCAATTTCCATTTTATATTAGTGACAGCATCTTATAGAATGCTTGAATTTCTTCATTCCAAATTCCTAGTATTGTAGAGGGTATATGGGAGAAATAAAAGGGGGGTGGGGAGCATCAAGAATTCAAAAAGAGAGGAAAATCCTGACAACTAGAGAGAGAATCTGAATATCTCACATTTGGGCAAGTTGGGCTCCCTACTGACCTGCCAGTGGAAATTTCTCTAAACTATGTGAATTATTTACAATGTATCTAAGGAATCAGTGATTGGACAAATTAATCATTTGTTGTTGCAAACAGTTCAGGCCCACCCATTTGCAGGTTTGAAATTGTGTTGCCCTTTCCAGATATAAAGTTTCAGACAGGTGTAGGTAAACTCCCCGAGTACAAAGACTGAGACTTTACTTTGGGAGCAGGGTGTAATAGGACATCTCATTTCGTGTTGTCTGCTAAGCAGTGCTTCCAAAACTGAGGGTGTATACAAACCACCTGTAGATTCTTTAAAATGCAGTCAGACTAAGTGAGGGAGGGTAGCTGGAGAGTCTTCATTCCTGATGCTGTCCTGAGTGATAAATTTGTCCCCACAAACCATACCTTGGATTACAAAAGGGAATATTTGGAGATAGACTTCACTGTAAAGCCACCTGTTCTTCAATTTTGAGTAAGATGGTATTTCTGTAATGCTAGCCAGATTTGGGTAACTTGCACTCTACAAAGATGGTGACCTGCTACCCTCCCCGAGATATAGTTATTGTGTAATGAGGCAAGCACATAAGAGAGTGGAGAGTGAGTTCCAGACGATTTACACAAAAGCTGCAAAATTAGTACACAAGAAACATCTCTTGGGAAGGAAGACGACTTGGAACCCTGGCAGAGGCCAACTGGAACCGACTAGAGCCACAGGCATAAGCACAGATGGCACTCAAGAGCATCTGAAGATGGCCTGTGGCTTGTTATAATCCTAAAACAAATATACTTGGGTAAACACTTAAAGTGCTAATGAGACATATGATATATGAAGTTGTATGTAGAACTATATGGAACAGAACATGTGGGAGAAAATGTGCTATGCAAATGACCTAAAAACCTGCACTATATGACATAAAAACCCCATCTTGTGTGCAGTGGGTGACCTCAGAAAACTCTTTCTCCCTAGTCTGGCCTGCATCCCCCTCTTTAAAGTATACTATCTCTTAATAATGTTTTTTTTTTAAACTATCCACATGCCCTGTTCCAGGATACAAAAACCTAGAACTTCTCTAGAAGTGCCCATTGAACCTGAATACATCAATATCAGCTGGTGAGCCAGTTAGGAAGTAAGATTTAGGTTTCTAATCTTTAAACTTTCTACTAATTCTGAGGGTGCCTAGAGGAGCCACTCCAAAGTACATGCATAGGTCAGGCAATTATACACCATAGGTATCTTCGGCTTGAAGTCTCCTGTGATAGGGTAATCTGGTCATGAGCCAAGATTAGAAATTAGTCCTTGCCAAATGCAAGAAAACATTTATGCATCAAAGCACACCGTAAAATCATGTTCCAAGGACAGTCTCAGATGGAGACCTCACAGGAGTCCAGAATGATTTTCTTTTCCCTAAATTTCTCAGTGGCTATAAATTCCCTCCCTTACTCCCTCCCTCTCTTCTTCCTCCCTTTTTCCTTCCTTCTTCCTGTCCTTCCTCTCTTCCTTTCATTTTCCCTGAGGCTTATGGGGATGGTGGGTTTGGGACAGGAAGGCATTATCTGGGTGGTTAGTGTTCATTGGATGCTGAGGACCAGGTCATAGCCCCAAAATGGCACAACAGGAGACACAGGAGTGAGGTCATCCATTTGGATTGTTCTGGGCAGTGGTGTGGCAGCCTCTAGGGCAAAGCTCATCACTAGCTCCAAGTGCCCTCCCCAGGCTATCCTGCACTCCTGCCAGAGTCATCTCTCTGTCCTCACCCTTCTCATTAACTTGGATCCATATTGTCCTGCCATCATTTGCGTCCATACACTTGCTTACTTGTAGTTTCTGGAGTCCTTCCTGCTTGTTTACTGTAGAAAGTCCCAACCTTGAGGGTATGGACTGGTCTCCCAGGTAGTAAGACACTCTATTGAATATGAAGCTTGGAAAACAAAACTGGCCATTTGCACTTTTAACCTGGATGGATTTGGACAAAAGACCACAGCTATTCATTCACATAGGCAAGCTTTTTCTCTGAACCAAGCAACTTGGGCGTTTTGGGAACTGTGAAGAAACTGTGTTCTGTCAAGGTAAAAGAAGCTCAGAAATACTCCTAGCAGAGAGTTGAGCCTCAGTCCTAGGAAAATTACTGCCTCAGAGAGATTACAGTAACAATTGGTTTAAACCTTGGCCAAAGATGAGTAAAGTCAGAAGGATTGGAGGCTCACACTAGGCTTTGAAACCCTCTAGTAGGCTATGATTGGGTTCGCTGGTGACATCTGGTAGCATGATGGAATCAAAGGACCCCCCAACCCATTAGGTCTTCCTGAGGGTTTTGTACACGAGAGAGGTACCTCCTTCTACCCCGGAAGCCCTCCATTTCTTGTTTCTCTTAAGAAATTCAGTTCTGTGGGACTCCCTGCTATACTGTATCCTCAAGAACTAGAATAAGTATGATCCCATTTTTTTAAGAGGTTAATATTTTATGCTAATGCCAGTGACTCTAATATAGTCTGGGGGTATGGATAGCCAAAGGATTAGAAAACAAACAGAAAGCATCTACTAAGTCCTGACTACTCATTGTACTCCTGAAGAGAAACCCAGGATCTGGAAGGAAACTGTGAAACATGCAGATGAATTATTTGCTCAAAATGCCCTTTACTGTCCAGAGTGGAAATCCTCCCTGATTAGGAACCCATGGCTTGAGATTACAACACCCTTATAGGGACCCATAGACATAGGGTGATATAGAGAGCCTCCTTGTAAGAATGAAACATTGTATTAGAAATCTGCTATGATAAAATCAGAGCGATTACCCAAGGGTGGAAAAATAAATGCTGCCCTACTTCTCAACAGGCTAGTCAAGGACTTAAGAAAATTTAAGTTACTTCAGATGGGCCCCTCTGCCAAATGTTTGCCTCTTACATAGGAAAAGATACCTTAAATTTACTTTACTCTTTAACAAGCTTCACATTTTGACTCCCCCCCCCTTTTTTATTTTTCTTTTTCTTTTACTAGGCATCTGCTTGAGCTTTATTAATGATTAGGTTAGGCTCTGTGTCCTCAAGATCGAAGTTTTCTAATTTGTTTCTATCAAGAGCCATGTCTTTGAAAGTGCAGATTTTGAATTAAGGATTCAAAAGAGAATAATCAAATCAATAGTCTTAGGAAACTAACAGAAAATGATCTTTTTTGACTCATAAATGTGATGATTGGGTGAAATTGGACTTTCATGCAGTTGCATGACATGTGCTGCCCTCAAACCTTGTTATGTGTCGCACATTACCCATCTGACGTGAACTTATGGCCGAAAAACAGAAACTGACAAATAATAAATCCACACTGAAACCACAAAATCTTTGGTTTATAAATTTGTCTTTATGTATGGCTGTGTACATATATGTATTGTCTACATGTGCTTATGTTTTTATGTTGTTTACGTGATACCAGTTGACTTTCAAGTGAGTAGGCACACAAATTGAAAATGTTAGATTAGCCCAAATTTGTTTTCATTCATAATGTAACTGAAGTTTAGTGCAAAAGTCCTGGCTGTGGCAGTTCCCATAGGTTAAGCTTCCTCACCACTTAAAATGTGCCTATTAAAGAGATGGAGTCATAGTGAGGGACGGGAAGAGGTAATTTAATCAATATGGACACATTGAAAGAAGTAAATAGAGAGATCTGATGGCTCCAGGTGTGTCTTCTGGGTACTAACATGAATTTTAAGTTTAAATAGAGAAAAAAAATTAAAACGAAAGACAAGTATGCATAATTAAGCAGTCTTGGTCAGAGTGTTACCTAGTTGGTTAATGTCTCAGTTCTGGTTCTGTAAAATGGTCCAGAGGAGTCCATATTGCTCAAGGTGATGGACTGGTTCTCAGGAGATGATTCCTCCCACTTCCAGGTGCAGCCTTGCCCTCACAGATATTTGCCTTCATCTGGGGGGTGGTATAGCTGGACTCTGCTATTCCTGGAATCCAGTACTGGAATGATGTCTTATCTCTGTGCTTTAACTTGCTTATGTAGAGAGGTAAGTAGACCAATGTAAAGAAAACAAATACAAATGAAAGCAGATACACCACATTTTTATTTTACCTTTAGTAGAAGAAAAAACAAACAGCTGGAGGACTGGTAACACGCTTCATCTGTGTTTCAGATACAGCTATGTTTACCTTGGAACATAATTATTCTATGAAAAAATAAATGTTTTTGTCCATTAACTGAGCTTCTTGTTCAAAACACATCAAAAGAATTCTTCTCTGGTGTGCAGCATAGGGAAATTTAATAGTTAATGTTGTTGAATGATGTTTCATTTCCTGCTCTTGCTCCTAATGAGACTTTTCTAGCATGTATGCATGTATTAAAAACAAATGGAAATAACCCTAAATCATTAAAAAAAGAAATAAATGTTTTCTTAAGATAAAAAGGAATCATCAAATAAAAAAGATACATAAAAAGTCATTGGCATAAAACATATTTTGGCAAAGAAGATAAAAGAGAAAAAGTAATGCTTTCAGATGAGACAACTTCAGTGGTAGTTTTGTCTGAAAGTATTGTTCCAAAATTGAATAGAAGGAAGTGAGAACAAAATCAAAAAGCTTAATAATATTGCAGAAAGCCTAAGACACACGAGTAAGGTAAAACTTAAGAAGGTGAGGATATGACTAAGTTTACTATAATTAAAGATTAGTAAGCTTTTCAAGAGTGAGATACTACTAGATGCTCATTTCATCCTCAATGTTCTACAAAGCAAAATCCCGCAAGTCTTCAAATAATCATTTATAAAGTGTTTCACTTTTTTCCAGTTATCAGTACATAAACAAGCAGATAAGCTTTCAAATTTTCAGATCCAACAAGCCACTGAATGATATAGTTGACTAAAAATAACAGAAGGGACAGCTTTGAAATTTCTGTCCATAGGCAAAGTGCAGTGGGTGCTGGTTCCTGCATATCAGATTGAGTGACAGATATAAGAAAGTCTGTCTTTCAACAGTCAAATCTCTGACCGTTAATAGTTCACCATTTAATTGCACTATGTAACACTGAAGGGACTTCTGCCTCAGCAAGTGGCTTTGGTTTGAAAGGCCACTGAGGTTGTAGGAGTCTTTTTACTCTCTACTGAGTGGAGTTTTTATGAAAGCAAGTGTGGTGCTGAGTGTGAAGGGCTAAAATAGTACAAGATTCAGTAATTTGTCAACAGTGCTGCGTGCAGCTGGAAATCCACCAACCTCATCCCTGTTGCTCTAATGCTCTTATATAGCATTTTTTATTCTTTCAACAACAATTGCAGTTTTCAGGATTTCAACATGCAAAGTTTTAATCTAAAGACTGATTTTTATTTTGTTCTTAATGATATTAGGTTTTGGAGATGTTTCTGTCTCAGGATTTCAACATTTGCTACCATGGTGCTCAGGAGTGAGTCATTTAGAATTATATGTGCATCACTTTTAAGGTATGCTTTATCAAGTGAAGGAATTCTCTATTTCTCATTTATGGAGTGTTTTAAATTATACATTGGTATTGGATCTTGTTAAATGCTTTTTCTACATCTACTAATAGGATCATGTGATTTTTTCCCCTTTAGCCTATTGATTTGATGTTATATTATTTTCAGTTGTTGAGCCAGTCAAGCATATCTGGAATAAAACCCATTTGGCCATGCTGAATAACTCAGTCTATACATTATTGTATTCAGTTTGCTATGTTATAAGATATATTGGCCTATAGCTTCCCTTTCTTATAATATGTTGGCCTCATTTTGGAATTAGAGTAATGCTGGCCTATAAGAATAACTTAGGAAGTATTCCCTCAGCTTTCATAGTCTGAAGAAATTGTATGTAATTTGTATACTTTCTTCCTTAAATGTTCAGTAGAATTCACCAGTAAGTCCATCTAGGCCTTGTGTTTTCTGTCTTATAAAATCTACTTAGCATTTATTCAGTTTCTTTAATAGATATAGGCTTATTCAGAGGGTCTATACATTTGTTTGTGTGAATTTAATAGAGTGTATCTTTCATGAAATTGGCAAATTATCATATTCAGGCACAGAGTAAGTCACAGCATTTTTATCCTTTTCCTGACCAGTGTCCAGAGTGAAGATCGCCATTTCATTCCTTATATAAGTAAGTCATGTCTGTTCCTTTTCTTTGGGTTAGTTAAAGGTCTACCAAATTTTTAATTTTTTCCAAAAAGCAATTTTTGGGTTTAAGTTTCTTTGTTTCATGTTTTCGGCCACCTTGATTGCTATTCTAATTTTTATTGTTTTCTCTTTCCTTTTGTTTATTTTGGATTTAATTTGTTCATCTTTTTGGTTCAAATGGTGGAAGCTTAGATGACTGAATTCAGATCCTCCTCTTCCTCTTTCTCAGTTTTTTGAAACAGGGTCTCCCTGTAGTTCCAAATATAGACCAGGCTGGCCTTGATCTCACAGAGATCCACCTGGCTCTGCCTCCCAAGTGCTGGGATTAAAGGCTTGAGCCACCATGCCTGGGCCAAGATCTTTTCTAATATGTGCATTCAGGGTTATAAATTTCCCTCAAAACATGTTATTTAAGAGTATGCTCTTTAATTTCCAAGTAGTTGAGGATTTTCAACTGTCCTTCTTCTATCAATTTCTAGTTTAATTCCATTGTAGTCTAAACCTTTTGATACGGGGTTTATGAGGTATAATGTGCTCTATCACCATGTATGTCCCACATGAGCTCGAAAAGAACCTGCATTCTGCTGTTGGATGAAGTGGTCTGCCAATGCCTATTAGATTCAGCTAATTCATAGGGCTATTTAGTTCAATTATATCCTCCCTGATTTTTTATCTGCTGTAAATGTTCATTTTTGATGTGGGGGGATATTGAAGTGCTCAACTGTAATACAACATAGTAGAGAATTAAACATTTGTCCTTCCCATTATCAATCTTAATCTCACAAATTTGATGCTTTGTTGTTATACAAATACACACATTGAGGGTTCTTATGTCTTCTTGAAGAATTGACCCCTTTATCACTATATTATCCCTCTCTTTTTCCCTGACATTTCTCTTGCCTTCTTTTGATTAGTGTTAGAATGGTACATCTTTCTTCATCTCTGTTCTTTTAGGTGTATGTTTCATTATATCTAATATAGATATAATATGCAGACAATATGTAGTTGGGTCTTATTTTGTTGCTATTTTTGTTCTTGTTTTATTTATTTATTTGAGACAAGATCTTGTTATGTAGCCCAGGCTGCCCTTGAATTTGATATGCGTCACATGCTGGCTTCAAAGTTATGATTCTTTTACTTCAGCTTCCAAAGACCTGAGATTATCAGCATTCACATGCAGCACTATACCCAGTTTGGGTCTTAGTTATTATTTTTTATATCTATTCTGACACACTAACTCTTAAAAATATTATATAATGTTTTATTTCTTCCTTGAGAATTTTATACCTCTATACAACGTATTTCAATCATTTGTCTCTTCCCACTCCTGGCTCCCATCCATGCCCCCCTTCTAATTTCAGCTTCTCTTTTATAATGGCCTACTGAGTCCAATTAGTGCTACCTATATATCATTCAAATGGGTGTGATACAATTCACTGGAACCATACCCCTAAAGGAAACTGAATCCCTGCCCATAACAGCCATCAACTGTCAGTTGCTCCTCAGCTAAGGGTGAGGGCTCATGTGTCCCCCCAGTCCATGCTAGAATGTTGACTGGATTCATTTTGTGCAGGTCTTATGCAGGCAACCACAGATTCTGAGTTCATGAGTGCAGTTGCCCTGTTGCATCCGTAAAGACTCTGTTTCACCCAAGCCCTCCCTGACATCTGGCTCTTTGAATTTTTCCACCCCTCTTCTTCAGTGCTTCCTGAGTCTTGGGGCGGGGGGTGATAGAGATGTCTCATTTATGACTGAGTATGCCACAAATATGTGTTCTTTACATTTTGACCAGTTTTGAGTTTCTGTGTTAACTACATCCACTGCACAAAGATGCTTTTCTGTTGAGGACTAAGAGCTGCAAACTTATGTTTACAGAGATATGTATTTAGAAGACAGTTTGAATCTATGTCTGATTAGCAAAATAATAGCAATAGGTTCACCCCTAGGGCCTATGTGCTCCCTAGTCACAGGTTCTTGTTCAGATTTATAGTACCAGACATGAGTTTCCACCAGTGGAGAGAGTCTTAAAGTCCAGGAAGTTGTAAGTTACTCCCATAACATTTGTGCCATTATTGCATCCATGGGTATATCTTGTCATGCTGGTCATTATTGTAGCTTGCAGCATTCATAGCTGGATAAGACTGTTAATGACTTTTCTCCCACAGGAGCCTGTATATTATCTTTTGGTACCATGAAACCTAGGGAGGAAGCTTCTAGGTCAATATCAGCTTGACTTCTTCAAGTCCTCTGCTTAAAGTATGTAGTGGCTTCAATAGCCTTACCATCAAGTTCTGATGTACAACCAAGAGAAATAGCAACAGCCTTCATTGTTTGGAAGCCCATGACAAACATCTGGAGGGGAGATACCCCACACCTGTCACTGGGCTTTTATTTGGCACCCTATGGCTTCTAGGAGGAGCATTATCACTTATGTAAGGTAATTGCATTTAAACTCTTGTGTGTATGTGTTTAACAAATTAATAAAATAGTAGGTTCAAATAAGATGTTCCTGCTAGTGCAATAGTGGAGCATCTAGTGTATGTACAACCAGCAAATTTGCTCCTAGAGGTGGATCAAACATCTGGTACTGTAGACCAGGCCAACCCCTTGTGGCAGGGGAGGATATAGGCCACAGTGGGAAGCCACTAAAATTGTTTTGTTAGATGGATGTGATGCACCTGCTAAAGTACTGTCCAAACATTCGTGTTTACACCCATAGGTTAAGTTATTATAATAGCCACTGTTTAGATGTTCTTGTTTCTTGCTGTTTGTGTTTTCATAGTAGATGGAATCCCACTGAAATGGGCCAACAGCCCATGGAAAACTGATGATGCAGAGACCCAAAAGTTCAGTGTCTTGCTACAATAGGAGGAAGATCATCCCATACCTACCACCCCTCCAACACTCAGGGACTTTCGTGGAAGAGGTTGGCAAAAGTAATGCAAGAACTGGAGGAAGGGGTGGAATGTTAACTGGAAGTGAAGGGAGAGTCAGTTACCCCTCCCACCCAATCAGTTGACCTTAGCTACATGTGGGGGAGGGGCTAAGGATAAATAAGCTGAGAATGCCAGGAGGCACCTCTCTCACCATTTTCTGCTGCTGTCAGGAAGCCACAGGATCTATATTTGAATGTGGACTTTCCAGCGCAGCTGTAAATGGGGGGCTCCTACTCCTCTGTAAATAAGCCCCCACACTATGCTCTGTTAAAAAAAGTAGTAGGTTTTCATATGGCTTTTTCAAACATCCTTAGTGTTAGTTAACCACTCCCTCCTCTTCCCTACCATTCATATATTGAGGTGTAAATGAGGAGGGGGAAGAAGTGTACACTCTCTTTTAATGGGTACATTTAGGTCACTGACATGCAGAACAATTATTGAAACAACTGAACACTTACAAATTATTGCTCTTTTATATCTGTTGTTCTTGTTTTTCCAATTTTTGCCTTTCACTCTTGTTTGCCTTTGTGGTTTTAATAAATTGAGGATTTTATAAAATCGATTTTCTGTCATTTCTTGGCTTATCAGTTATAGCTTTTTTAATATCAGTGATTTTTCTAGAGTATTCAACATACATTTACAACTAATCCAAGTCCACTTTCAAATGATAGTTCCTGCTAGTGCAATAGTGGAGCATAACAAGGCACCACTTCAGAAGTAGTACCAGAACCTTACATAAAAGCATTCTCATTCCACTCATATTCTTAGACATAAGCAAAAGTATGTACACCTGCATAGCCACATATAATGCAATGCATTATTATTATTTCAAAATATCTGTTCATTCAGATAAATATAGGAAAGGGTTTTATTTTGCCCTCACCCTTTCATTTTCCATGCTTTTCCTTTCTTATTTTGTATAAGATTAAATCCATGCTTGGCACCATTACTAGGGTCAAGAACCTATGGCTAGACAGGTTGTAGGTCCTAGGGAAAAGCCTACTATTACTATTATGCTAAATGAACATAGTATTAAACTGATTCCTAATGATTTATCATTATACCCATAGATCTGTACATCTCTCAGTCCTCCTCAGAGAAGTTGCTTTTGGAAGTAGATGGTAATTTACACAGAAACCCACAATTGGTCAAGATGCAGAGAATGAGAGACTGTAGAATGCTCAGCCCATTGTGAGATACCTATATAATACCCTCTCCTCCCAAGGCTCAGGATCATTATGGAAGAGGGGGTAGAAAGATTGTAAGAGCCAGGATGTGGTAGGTTACTACAAGAAAACAGTGTTTTCTGGACACAACAGGGCACCTGCACATATAAACTCACAAAAGTTATGACAGTATGCACAAGACCTGCGAAAGCTCAAGCCAGACAAAATTCCAGCATGGTTGTCGGCATGAAGTCTTACTCCTTGTTGAGGAGCTACTGGTAACTGACAGCTGCTGGAAGAGGGAGAGTCAGTTTTCTTTAAGAGTGTGACCCCTGGATGATCATGCTCCCGTGGATGGCCACACACCCAAGAGAATATGGACAGTAATATTGTATGTCGCTCTTAGAATATACAAAGTAACTTGGAACCAATGGGTTAAAAAAATGAGGGCACAAAGTTGAGTGGGTAGGGAATTGGGGGGAGGACCTGGGAGGAGTTGAAGGTGAATATGATCAAAATACATTGTATGAAATTTTCAAAGAATAAAAAAGGAGAAAAAATTAATTTAAAAAATTTATTATTTTTATTTTATGTGTATAAGCATATTGCCTGCATGTATGTAAGTGCATCCGTGTTGTGCAATGCCTGTAGAGGCCAAAAGAGGGCATCGGATCATCTGGAACTAGAGTTATAGATGGTTGTTAGTTGCCATGTAGGTGTTGGGAATCAAACCTGGGTCCTCTGCAAGAGTAGTCAGTGCTCCTAACCACTAAGCCATCTCTCCAGCCCCATTAATTATTTTTTTAAATAAGAACCTCTTCCAATATTTCCTTCCAGGCAAGTCTACTGACAATAAATCGCCTCAATTTTTATGTGTCTGAGAAGGTTTCCTTCACTTTCGATGGGTAATTTCAGAGGATACGGAATCTAGGTTGGTGTGTTTATTTCCCAAACTCTTACTATTCCACTCATCTTTCCTTGCTAGCATGGTTTCTGAGAAGTCAAATGGAGATGTAATTCTTATCTGTGCTTCTCCACAGGGAAGGTGTCTGCCCCACTTTGGCTTTTTTCTGGATATTTTTCTTTACCTTGGATTTTCTGTGGTCTAAAATGGCATGCCTAGTTTCCATTTTCCTGGGCTTTTTCCTCCTCATCACCATCTGAGCTTTCTAGAACTGTGGTTTTGTGACTGACATTAATTCAGGGAAATTTTGTTATTGGTGTTTCAGATCTTTCCTCTGTCTCTTTCCCTTTTTGACTTCTGGTACCCAGAGTTCTTGGATGTTCTATTCCTTTTGCTAATCTTGCTTTGTTTTCAGCTTTGAAGCTTTCTATTCTTTCTCCAGCTACATCCGGTCTAAGGACAAGCCTGTTGGGGCATTCTTCATTTGACCACAGTGCTTCTGAACTCTAGCACTACTGCTTGGTTCTTAGAGTTTCCACTCCTGCTTACATTGCCCATCTCTTCTTGCATGCTGCCTACTTTATCCATTTAGATAAAGTTTCTCCAACATACTTTAATACTGTAGTCCTCAGTATTTTAATCATAGCTGTTTTAAATCCCTGTGTCATGATTTCCATGGTCCTGCCTTTCTGAGTCTGAATCTGATGCCATCTCCATCTATTCAGTCTGTTATTTTGTGCTCTCTTGCAATTTTGTTGGTGACATACATGAAGTACTAGGTAAAGAGAACCTCTATAAATAGGTCATCAATAATGGGGGAGTAAGATAGTGCAGAGGAGGAAGGATTCTATAGTCCTTGATTAACTGAGTCTCAGATTTTTGGTGTGCCTGTGCCTCCAGACTGCGGGCTTCCCAAGTGCTTCTCTGCCCTTTTCACCATTAGGTGGGGTGGGATGATTAAGGCCAGGTGCAGGTGGCCTCCGTTTTAGTTAGGCTGAAACCCCCCCAGCAGGGTAGGTTCTCTTGAAAGGACAACAGCTCTGGCATGTCTCAGACTTGTCCTTTTCTTTCCTCCTGATGAAAACATGAGGGGGACATTTCTCCAACACTGACTGTAAGTGACTGGTAGAATGCCAGAAGGTAAAACTCACAGAGCAAGGGGACCTCTGATGGCAGGTTTACCCAGAGGATTTCTCTCTCAGATTTGTCTACACAGAGCCTCTAGCAATTCTTCAGTTACAATTCTGTTCCTCCACACAGCACTGGTTCCTGAAGGGATTTCTGTTCCTCTAAGTTGTGAGTTTATGTTTGCCTGTCTGTCTTTCCAATTTGAAAGGCATAGATTTGTCCTTATAAGGAAAGCTGTTGCGTTTTCAGTTTGTGGAAGTTTTTACTTGTTAGGCCAGAGTGACAGTTTCTAAGCTTCTTCTACTCTGGGTCAGAAGCTGGATGCTATAAATATATTTTAAATTCCAACAATATGAACAAAATATTTTTTAAGAAAATAAAAATTTTAAGTGCTACCTTTTCCCTTCCAAATTTCTAATCCCAGTGCTAAGTAGTAAATGTTTACATTAATTTTGAGGTGAGAGAGACTAGTTTTCCAATTCATAAGTATTCAGGTGGTTACCACCCTTTATCTAACTAGTATACTGTTTGTTTTGATCTTAATTATTGATTTTTTTCCCAACACGGAATATGTAACCCCATCACACACACTCAGTATAATCCAGTGTCTAATGCTATTAATATAAGTATGGTTTAATCAGCTTTCCTTGTTTATATTATATGACTTTATGGTTTCCAGCTGAATGTGTTTCATAATATAATTATGGCTTTTGCTTGCTTATATTTTGTTGTCCTTGGAGTTATTTAGTGCCTTTCTTACTCTAGTTTTCTATATATGTTTCTTATTCATATCTGTACTTTCAAACAGAACTATACTTATCCAAAACCATCAATGCATTTGGTAAAGTGTCAGTTTCATTACTTTTTAGGGATTTCCTGGTTGGCCCTGTCATTAGGCTTCTCCTGCACATTTGTTTCCTCTGCTGTCATCCTGGATTGTCCCCTCAAATTCCCTTCCTCACTCTCCTGTGCTGGGTTTCTCTTCATATCTGGATCCTTGGCCTCTTCTTTTTCTATTTACTCTTTACTTAGTAGAATACCTCCTCTAGTGGCTTCTTTTGTGATTGTTAGATTTATTTATTTAGCTATTTATTTATTGTGGGGGAAGGGAGTAGGGAGCATGTGCTGTGGCTCACTGTGGAGGCCAAAGTATGAGAAGTCTATTTTCTCCTTCCACCATGTGGGTCCTGGAATCAGACTCAGGTTTTCAGGCTTGGCAGCAAGCACACTTACCCACTAAGCCATCTCTCTGGTCCTCTGGGAGTCTCTTGAAAAAAAAGTACATATAGGTTAATTATTTGAGAGCTTTTTATTTTTCTAACAGTTAAACTGATTAAAAGTTTAACTATGTGTTTTAGTTTCTTTCTTGTTGCTGTGATGCACTGACCAAAAACAACTTGGGGAGAAAGGGTTTATATTATCTTACACCTCCCAGGTCACAGTCATCACTGAGGGAGGCCAAAGTAGAGTACAGACCATGGAGGAATATTGCTTATTGGCTTGCTCCCCAGGCATTATGCTCAGTCTGTTTTCTTTCTTTTTTTTTTTTTTTTTTTTTTTTTTGGATATGGGGGCTCCCTGTAGCCCCAGTGGGCCTGGAACTCACTATGTAGACCAGGCTGGCCTTGAACTCAAAGAGCTCTGCCTGCCCCTGCCTCCCAAGTGCTGGGACTAAAGGTGTGTGCCAATGCACCAGACTCTCGGCCTGTTTTCTAATACAACACAGAGCAACCTGCCCAAGAGTGGCACCGCCCACAATAGGCTGGGCTTTCCCACATCACTCAACAATCAAGAAAATAGCCCCACAGACATGTCCACAGGCCAGTCCAATGGAGGAAAAATTCCTCAATCGAGGCTCCCTCTGCTCAGGTGCATGAAGTTGACAACTGAAGCTATCCAGCACAGTAGGTATACAATTCTAGCTTGATAATCACTTTTGCTCAACATTCTAAGGGAATTATTCTAAACTGGTTTGGTTTGTTGGTGGTGGTATTATTTTGTTTTGATTTTGGTGGGGTACTTATTTTATTTTTTAATATATTTTATTGTATTGTATTGTATTTGTGTGTGTGTGTGTGTGTGTGTGTGTGTGTGTGTGTGTGTGTGTATGCCACATGTGTTGGAGTGTGGATAGAGGCCAGAAGAGGATGTAGGATCCATTGGAGCTGGAGTTATGGATGGTTGTGAGCCTTCAGATGTAAATGTTAGGAACTGATCCTCTGGAAGAACAGCAACCACTGAGCCATGAGCCATCTCTATGTCCCCTCTCCACTCCTTTTTTGTTGTTGTTGATTTTTGTTGTTGGGTTTTGTGAGTTTGTGGGTTTGTTTGTTTGTTTTGAGACACAATATCTCTTAGCTCCCTGGGAGGAGTCCCCTGGCCTGGAACTCACTATGTAAACTGATAGAGGCTGGCTTCTATCTCACAGAGATCCACCAGAGCTGCCCCTCACTTCTGGGATTTAAGGCAAGTGCCATCATGCCATTCTGATTCCTGAACTTTCCTGTGGTTATCATTTTACCTCTCTGGGAGTCTGAGCATTTTTACTTATTCTCAGCGGTCTGAAAATGATTATTAGACATACTATATCTCCCTCTAGCCCCAAGCATTATATGGGGCACTCTGTTCTGGGAACCTTCTTACACCATTTTTTTAGTTCCTTGTCTTTATACTTCTACTTCTGAAACTTCTTTCTTCTGTCTAATTTTCTTTATGTTTTCCTCCATCTCTATTGTGTCTCCATATTATGAAAGATCTCCTCATCTTCTAACTCTCTGTTAAGTTTTTCAGTTTTAGCATAAGCCTGATTTTATGCTTTTGTTGTTTTCCAAATGTTTCATTTCACTTACATTTTATCTTCTTTAACTTCTCAAAATTTAATTACAATTTTCTGGGTTTTTTTCCTACTTCCTTTCCTGACTGTGTGCTCTCCAGGTTACTCTTTTGATTTTTTTTTGTTTGTTTGTTTCAGTTTTTTCAGTGTCTGTTCATCCTTGGGGTTTTGTTCATACTTGGGGATGAAGCCCCAAACAAAGGGATGAGCAGTTGGACTTGTGAGCATCACAGTAGATGGGGACCCTGCCATTGTTCAGGAATCTCAAACACTAAGTATTTGTTGGTTTTTCAGTTGGTTTGACCAGTCCACTAGAGTGAAATCTTCAAATTCCTCCTTGAGGTCTACAAATGTTTCGGCATTTTTCTTGTGCTGTGGAAGGGAAGGCAGGCTGTAGACAGGAAGGATTCTACTCATTTTATGCACAGAATCACCTTATTTAGAACCTACCCACAGCTATGTCTGCTATCCCTAAGGCCACAGTCCTAATTCAGAGTGTCACATCCCATCTGCTACCAGGTTGGAAGAGGACTGAGTTGCCTCATATGCAACATGGAAAGAGCAGCCAGCGTCCTGAGTCTCATTTCCAGCTGCACTTTCAAGTCTAAAGTCTGGATCGGCCAGAGGTTCTGCAGCAAAATTCACCTGCTCGTGGCTATTCTCACTTTGTCTTCAGCTTCCTCTGCCTTCAGTATTCACTTCTTCACGTGCCAAATTTTGTCACAATTGGTTTTTCTTCTATTCTCTTTATCTTTTCGGTGTGTGTTTTTTGAATACTTTGTGCTGATGTTTCAATAGAGTTATCAGAAATTAATAGGTGTCATGTTTTCTTAGATTCATTTTTTAAATTGTTTAATATTTTTATTATTTTTATTTTATGTGTATGAGTGTATTGCCTGCATGTATGTAAGTGCACCTGTGTTATACAGCACCCATGGAGGTCAGAAGAGGGTCTCAGATCCCCTGGAACTGAAGATATGGATGGTTGTAACTGCCCAGCTGCCATGTGGGTGCTGGGAATTAAACCCAGGTCCTCTGCCAAAACCAGCCAGTGCTCTTAACCACTGAGCCATCTCTCCAGTCCCGTCTTAGCCTTCTGTAAGGTTAAATATAATCTTTTGGTTTTCAAAATTTAAGTGTAAGACATAATTTCAAAATTACACAATAAATTTAGGCTAGGTAAGATTAAGAGCTTAAATTTACATAACATTTGATACAGTCGCTGTGCTGGATAGCTACAGTGTCAACTTGACACACCTGCGTTGAGGGAGCCTCAATTGGGGAATTTCCTCTATTGGACAGGCCTGTGGCCATGTCTGAAGGGCATCTTCTTGATGAGTGATGTGGGAGAGCCCAGCCCACTGTGGGTGGTGCTACCTCTGGGCAGGAGAGCCTGTGTTGTATAAGAAAGCAGGCTGAGCAAGGGCCAGAGGAGCAAGCCAGTAAGCAGCATTCCTCCATGGCCTGTGTTCTAGTTCCTGCTTCCAGGTTCCTGCCCTGAGTTCCTACCTTGGGCTCCCTAATGAACTGTGACCTGGGAGATGTAAGATAAATAAACCCTTTCCTCCCCAAGTTGGTAGTGGTCAGAGTGTTTTGTCACAGCAATGAAGAACAAAATAGGACAGTAGCATTCTCAAATTCAATTCAGAAGTGGATTATGGACATAGCTCTTTTACCTTGTTCATATGAAATTAGTTTAATATAGTTAAAATAGAATATTATATTTTTTTCCTCAACAGTGGGAAAGCAGGATTGTATAGAAGCATATTCCTCCTTTCTTCCCCATTCCAGCCTCTTGATACTAAGCCACAGATGCATTATAGATTTTTGTTTTCTTCCTGAGTATAACTTGGACTTCAAACACCATACTGTGTTCCTTTAAAGGAAAATGGAGCTGATTGAAGAGCAGAGAAAAGGATTTTCAGTACATTTATCTGGTGATGGTGCTTTACAGTCATCATGATGGTACTTTTGTGTCCGTAGAGAAACTGAAGTTGCTTTATTGTCAGTACTTCCTCACTGCACTTAAACTGAGGTAACATAAAAAGCACACACTAGCCAGGGACAGGTGCCATGCAAAGAGAACAGGTATATTAGTCAGGGTTCTCCAAAGAAACAGAACTGGTAGAATGAATATATATGTATAGAGATTTATCAGCTTAGCTCACAGGATAGAGTCCAAGTAGTCCAACAATGGCTGCACCACACTGGAGAGGCTGAGAATCCGTGGTTGCTCAGTCCACAAGGCTGGATGTCTCGGTAGTCCCAATCTGGCGCTGAAGGTCTGACGAATTCCAAAAGATCAGCTAATCTTCAGTCTACAGCAGCAAGATGAACTCATCAGTGAGAGAGAGAAGGCAAGCAGCAAGAAGCCTGGCATTCTCCTTTGCTTTGGCCTTTTATACCCACATTTAGGTAACACCCACATTTAGGGTGTGTCTTCTGGCTTTAGATGATCTGATCAAGATCTCTTTCATTTCAGTTAATCCAGATCCAATCAAGTTGAGACCCAGGATCAGCCATCACAAGTCCATCCCTTGTCAAGTTGACACACAATAGCATCTCTCTGTGTCATGCTTAATTTTCAAATGAAAACAATGTTGAGATCATAATTTCACGTAACATGATATAACTATCCCATAATACAATGACCAATGCATTATATATCTTAGAATAGGTGATAAGGTCTTCAAGGAATGCTTAGTCCTTTAGTGTCTCATAACCTTACAAATTAAAAAAAAAAAAAAAAAACACAAGTATCTGCTTAACGTATGTGTATACATGCACAAGCCTATTCTTAACCGAATAGGACAAAAATACTCATGTCAATTACAATCCATGTTTCTGCAACTGGTCACATGGCCTAAATTGGTATTTCTAACTACCTTCCTCTACTACCCATTCTGTATTTCCTCCACCATCACCATACACCTGTGCAGGTCTTGCATCTATCCCTGGAGGAGTGACCCATACTTTCATCCCTGAAGGGTCTGGGCCATTTGTTGTCCTGTCTGGATTGGGTTGTTGCAGTTTCCCATTGACCTTAATCACAGGACATGGTAACACCAAAAGTCACCTTAAAGAATCTCCTGCCTTCCAGATATAATCTTCATCACCTCCATTGTGGAGAACAAGTCCAATTTCCCCCTGGTAGTCTGGGTCAATCACCCCTCCTAATACTGTTATTCCTTTCTTAACCTGCTGACTTAAGGGCATCAGAAGTCCAAAGTGTCCAGGGGGCTGTCTTAGCTTCCAGTTCAATGGAATGTTTGTTGTCTCTCCTGGCAGAAGCACTCCCTCCTCTGGAACCAAAACATCCAAGCCAGTAGAGAGCAAAGTCGAGTGTACAGGAAGCAAAAATTTTCCTAGTGGGTCACCAGGAGTGATAGTGAGTGGAATCATGGCCACATCCACCCCTTGATTCCCGGACCCATGAATCCTGACTATAGGAGAAACTGCACCATATATTGGATGCTGATTCAAAGCATACACAGCCTTCTGGAGGACCCTGCCCCAGCCCTCCAGGCTATTGCCACCTAATTGGTGCTGTAACTGTGTCTTTAAGAGAAAATTCCATCGTTCTATCAAGCCAGCTGCTTCAGGTGGTAGGGAACATGGTAGGACCAGTGGATTCCATGACAATGGGCCCACTGCCACACTTCTTTGGCTGTGAAGTGAGTTCCCAGGTCAGAAGCAATGCTGTGCGGAATACCATGACGGTGGATAAGGCATTCTGTAAGTCCCTGGATGGTAGTTTTGGCAGAAGCATTACATGCAGGAAAGGCAAATCCATAACCAGAATAAGTGTCTATTCCTGTAAGGACAAAACACTGTCCCCTCCAAGATGGAAGTGGTCAAATGTAGTCAACCTGCCACGAGGTTGCAGGTTGGTCACCAAGGGGAACAGTGCCATATTGGGGGCTCAGTGTTGGTTTCTACTGTTGGCAGCTCTGGCACTCAGCAGCAGCTGCAGCCAGGTCAGCTTTCATGAGTGGGAGTCCATGCTGTCGAGCCCATGCATAACCTCCATCTCTGCCACCATGGCCACTTTTTTCATGGGCCCATTGAGCAATGACAGGTATAGCTGAAGAAAGAGGCAGACAATCCACAGAGTGGGTCATCTGATCTACTTCATTATTGAACTCATCATCTGGTGAAGCCACTTTTGATGAGCATTTACATGAGACACTAGTACGTTCACATCCTTTGCCCATTTGGAGAGAGCTATCCACATACTTCTTCCCCAAATATCTTTCTCACTAATTTTCTAATCATGTTCCTTCCAAGTCCCTGACCATCCAGCCAAACCATTGGCTACAGCCCATGAATCAGTATATAATCACACTTCTGGCCATTTATCCTTCCAAGCAAAATGCACAGCCATGTGCACTGCCCGAAGTTCTGCCCACTGTGAAGACTTTCCTTCCCCAGTGTCCTTCAGGGTTGTTCCAGAAATCGGTTGTAATGCTGCAGATGTCCACTTCTGAGTAGTGCCTGCATAGCGTGCAGAACCATCTGTAAACCAAGCCCTAGTCTTCTCTTCCTCAGTCAACTGATCATAGGGCACACCCCATGAAGCCATAGGTGCATGCTTGAGAACAGAAGGCATCGTAACAGGAGAAGGAACCATAGGCATTTGGACAACTTCTTCATGTAACTTGCTTGTGCCCTCTGGGCCTGCTCAAGCCTGATCATGTATATTCCACTTCCATTTGATAATGGATTGTTGCTGTGCGTGGCCTACTTTATGGCTTGAGGGGTCAGATAACACCCAGCTCATGATGGGCAACTTTGGTCGCATGGTGACTTGGTGGCCCATTGTCAAACATTCAGTTTCCACTAAGGTGCAATAGCAGGCTAAGAGCTGTCTCTCAAATGCAGAACAGTTGTCTGTAGATGAAGGCAAAGCCTTACTCCAAAATCCCAATGGCCTCCGCTGTGATTCCCTATGGGGGCCTGCCAGAGACTCCAAACAGCATCTTTATCTGCCACTGATACCTCAAGCACCATCGGGTCTCCTGGATCATATGGCCTGAGGGGAGAGCAGCTTGTACAGCAGCCTGGACCTGTTGAAGGGCCCTTTCCTGTTCCAGGCCCCACTCAAAGGTAGCTGCCTTCCGAGTCACTTGATATATGGGTTGTAGTAATACACCCAGATGAGGAATGTGCTGCCTCCAGAATCCATACAGGCCCACCAAGCATTATGCTTATTTCTTGGTGGAGGGAGGGGCCAAATGCAACAAATTATTCTTCACCG
>NW_008335967.1:2869222-2919836 GCF_000622305.1 Nannospalax galili | reverse complement strand
CCGATTTCTAAGTATATCTATCCCAATTATACATTCTGGTACTGGGGAAATAACCACAGGATGAGTTCGGGGACCCACTGGACCCACTGTCAGTCGGACTTCAGCCAAAACTCCATTTATCAGCTGACTTCCATAAGCCCCTACTTTAACTGGAGGGCCACAATGCTTTTTAGGGTCTCCTGGAATCACTGCCAACTCAGAATCAGTATCCAATAGGCCGCGGAATATCTGATTATTCCCTTTCCCCCAATGTACAGTTACTCTAGTAAAAGGCCACAGGTTCCTCTGGGGAAGGATGGGTGAGAGGCGAACAGTACTTTGGTACTATGACAAAGTCCTTCCTCAAGGGCACCTGGCCTTCCCTTCATTCAAGGGGTTCTGGGTCTATAAACTGTCCCAAGTCTGGAAATTTGTTGAGTGGGATTCTCTATTGCTGTGATCCAATACTGACTTCCTGTCATTTGTCCCAGAGTTTTTCTGCTTATACAGATCAAATAAAAACTTAGTACACTTCTTATGTAGTTGGTCCCTGGGAACACCATAACTGATTAGCCAATACCACAGGTCCATTCAAGTCATGCCATTATAGGTATTGTTTTGCCTTTGCTGCCCATTACGATAAGTACGCTCACCTTGTCTTTGGTAATTCAATACTGCCACCTGACCCCTACTCTGAGTTCCTGTTACACTTATTATATTTACATTTAATTTATGCAATTGAGCAGCAGCATCTCCAACTGTAAGATTCGGCATAAGAAAAAGAGCAAAAACAAAGCTCTTCAAATGTTCTGGTGTCTCTCTCAGTACTTTCCATCTTATAAAATCAGTAAAAGGCATGTCTTCTGGGCCCTCCCATTGTGGAGGATTTGGTGTTGCACTGTGAATCCAGTCGAGCATACCAATTTGCCTGAGCCTCATAATCCCTTCCTCACCACTAAGCCAGGGGATATCAGGTATCTCCAGCTCTCTGTCAGTAGGCCATCTTTTGATAAATACTGCAGCCAACCAATTAAATAAACTTTTAACACCCTTTTTAACTGCACAAGCTTCCATATTAAACCTAGAATCTCCAGTCAGGGGGCCCATGTCAATAAACTCAGCCTGATCCAATTTTATGTTTCTTCCACCGTTATCCCATACTGATAAAATCCATTCCCAGACATATTCATTAGCCTTCTGCTTGAACGAATTAGAAAATTCACTAAGTTCTTTAGTGGTGTAGTGTACCTCCTCATGGACCACTTTCTATCTCTCCTCTAGGGGCCTGCTTAGCTTTCAGTCCAGTTATAGGCCTAGAGGCAACAATAACTGGGCCTTGAGGGACATCAGCTTCGTCATGCTGAATGGGATTAGCTTCCTCAATGGGATTAGTTGCCTCAGGCAAGGGTGGGGAGATTAGTTCATCAGGTGAATCAAATTCCTCGGAGTCTGAGAGTGGGGAGATTAATTCATCAGGTGAATCAAATTCCTCAGCATCTGAGGATTCAAAATACTCAGCCTCCTCAGGGTTCTCCCACACATCTCCATCCCACATGTCAGGATTCCAATCTTTTCTTGCCAATGCCCTCGCCTTTACTGCTGACACCCTTCGAGGCTGGGAATTAAATTTGCATTGTAGTCAGCCAAACATATAATAAGGGCTCCAGCTTGATTTTCTGCAGCTTTAGCTCTCTGGCTGCTGGAGAGAAGATTCTCTTCCAGGGCACACTTGGAAACATTTAAACTGTTGATTCGAATCTGGAGCTTGTCAATTTTATCATTAAGCTCAGAGTTTATCTTCATCACTTTATCCAGAGATGATAGAAGTAACCAGCCAGCATCATTATTTTTCTTAGTTTTCCACAAATCGTCAATTTTTTTATGTAGTCACTAAATTTTTTGCTCTTCCCAAGAGGTGAGTTAGGAGATTCAAATGGGTCTATCTCCATAATTGTTTCAAATAGTCTACACCATGGATTTTCAGTACTCTCCATGCTATCTGAAGACTCTGACTTGGAGAGCCTGCTCCAAATACCAACAAGCCCATTAAAGAAATTCATCCTTTCAATTCTGTTTCTCTAGAACCACCCCACTCCTGGTACCACAATCTGTATTAGTCAGGGTTCTCCAAAGAAACAGAACCCGTAGAACAAATATATATGTATAGAGAGGCACACTTGGAAACAACAGGATAGAGTCCAAGTAGTCCAACAATGGCTGCACCACACTGGAGAGGCTGAGAATCTGTAGTCGCTCAGTCCACAAGGCTGGATGTCTCAGTAGTCCCAATCTGGTGCTGAAGGTCTGACAAATTCCAAAAGATCAGCTAGTCTTCAGTCTACAGCAGCAAGATGAACTCACCAGCGAGAGAGAAGGCAAGTAGCAAGAAGCCTGGCAGTCTCCTCTGCCTTGGTCTTTTATACTGGCTGCCATCAGAAGGTAATACCCACATTTAGGGTTTGTCTTCCAGCTTTAGATGATCCAATCAAGAGATCTCTCTCATTTAAGTTAATCCCAGATCCAATGAAGTAGACACCCAGAATTAGCCATCACAATGGGAAAGAATGAAAAAAAGGATTTGCTTGGGTCCAGTTTCTGAAACACCTTTTAATCACCACTTTCCAGAATCAAAGGAATAATTTGGTCAAAACATCAGTTGACTGAGCAGAAAACTATTTTTCACATGGCAAAAAAGAAACACATCTCTCACCAAATGGATTTTTCTCTTTCCTTTTCTCTTTTCACATCACAGGTACACTGACCAGCATGAATTGCTCTTCCTCCGTGCATTCATGAAGCCAGCTTAGAGAACTCAAGGGACCACAAACTTTATGTCACTACTCTTTCATAAAACATTATGGATGAGTAAGTAAGTAAACTTTATAACTTTTGTGGTTCATTTATGAGATTCCTTTAACTTTCTTCAAATAAACTCCTATCACTAAGTAAGTCTACAAGCTGCAATCAACAAAACCATGCTGGGAGGAGGCTTTGCTCCCCAGATTCATTTTGACCTGACCAGTGAGGATGCCCAAGTCCATGCCAACTGTGGAGACTATCAGCTCTCAGGGCAGAGAAATTCTGGTCCTAACATTGTGAGCTGATTGATTCTATTTGAGTGTATGGATTTACATGCCTCACAACAGAAACCAAAAACTCTGTAACTTGATTACTTCCCTTTTTTTACCTTGTTTTTCAGAAAACTTAGAGCTAAATGCAGCACTCCACTTACATGTGGGTCGGGTGACATCTGAGGTCACTCGGAGGGGCTCTTCCCTTTGTTCCCTTATAGAATCTTCACTGTGTGAGATTGCTAATGTCTCATTTTGTAATTCAGTTTCGATTGTGAACCAGATAAAGTCAGGAGTGTGAATCTAAAATAATATGCATGCCCTGGGTGCTCCTTTCGCTAATCTGGGCTGCGCTGTCTCTGGGTGGTTGGTTCTTGATGCTGCTTTACTGTCTCTGACAGTTTTATTAGATGAATGGAATAATATGTTGCTGACTTCATTTCATTTTATTTTCTCCTTCTATAAGAAAGTAGGTTGGTGCTGGTATTCGAAGGTCTGCTTTTGAAGTACTGTTGTCTGACAATACAGAAAGGGAAATATATCAAGCTACAAAGTTTTCAATTCAAAAGAAATCATACAAGTTTATAAACTAACAAAGTTGACTTAGAACTATCATCAAGAATTTATCTGTGGTTACCCACACAAGACCTGCATAAGATAAAGTTGTTTAAATATTCCATCATGGAAGTTGGGGGAGCTCCTACTAGCCAAGGAGCTATTGGCATGGAATGGCTACTGGGGTTGGGAGACTTGCTTTTCTTCAGGAGTGTAGCCACTGGTAGGTTCCCCATGCCCACATGCATATACACAGCACTAGTCGGACTCAATAGGTTAATAATAATAAATAGGGGCTGGGGAGATGGCTCAGTAGTTAAGAGCACTGACTGCTCTTGCAGAAGACCTGGGTTTGGTTCCCAGCATCCACATGGTGTCTAACAACCACCTGAAAACCCAGTTCCAGGGGATCCAACACTATCTCCTGGTCTCTATGGGTACCAGACATCCAAGTGGTATACATACATACATGCAGGCAAAACACTCATATACATATAAAATAAAATAAAATTTAAAATAATAATAGTAACAATTTCTAAAGGAGATGCAATTAGGAAGGAGATGTGATGGGTGGTACTAGGGGGCATTGAAGAGGGTGAGGGGTGGATATGATCAAGATACATCATATATATGTATGGAATTTTCAAAGAATAAATTTTAAAAAGAGGTAAAAATGAAGTTATTTACATTTCTAAGTACATGTCATTTATCTAAGAAGCATTTATTGAGTGCCACATTTTGTCCTAGTCTCTCAGAATACAAAAAGACCTTGTTTCTGAAAAATGTTACAGTGTAATAGGCAAAACAAGTAAGTACACAGCTTTTAGCATTCATTTATGAGGTTCATTTAATGTTCTCAAAGTACAATAAGGTGTAATAAATGCCATAGTAAAACTCTATGGGAACATGACATTGAAGCCATAATTTTTAAACAGGGGCTTTTTAAAAATAGTTTAAAATATGTTTAGCTTTCATAGACAGTAGTTTTCCAGTGTAGTATATCTACAATACATAAGAGTTCTAGTTATTTCACATCCTTGCCAACACTTGCTATTGTGTCTTCATTTTAGCCATTCCAGCAGATGTGTCATGGTATCTCATTGTGGTTTTAATTTGTATCTTCCTAATGAGTAGCTCTGTTAGTAAAGACAACAGGTGGGGAGGATGAAGAGAGGAAGAGGCACTACAGACAGACAGAAGAACCTGATTACACAGCAACCAGAGATAACTGCTGTGCATGGTGGAACTGAAGTGGGCAGGAGGTAGGGCAGGAAAGAACACAGAAAATGTTTGGAAGGAGTGTGAGCTCCACAATTCAGTCAGATGACTGAACTGCTCATAAAACTACCAGAAAGGCAGCAATCAAAGCAAGAAATAAATATAACCAGACCAATAGTTAAATGATCCTCTGACATCAATGTAGAAGGCACGTGATGGGAGCAACACTGGCAGACACAGCAGAGATGAAAGAGAATGGGGCCTGAATGGAGATGATACAGCAAGAGCACACAGAGAAGGTAGTCTTAGTGGACATTCAGACAACAGAATCTACAGCATTGGCTGAACAAGGGAGGTAAGGAGAGTGGGCAGCAGAAGATAACACCCAGGATTCCAGCCTCATAATTGGTGCAGTGGTAATATTGTTACCAAGCTGGTGAACATAGTCTAGTGGGGATGGTAATAGAATTTCAGCTAGACAGATACATTTCTTGTTCACCAGTATGTCCCGAAGGTCTGATGTATATTTGCCTTCGAAAAGCCTTAGAAGATTTTTGTTTTTAAGTCAACCCAAAGAAGACCAGGGAGAAAAGGAGCCCTGGAAGTTGAGAGGAGATAAACATAAATGCCCTTGAGTGGGAAAATGGTTCTTTGAGGCAAATTTTACATCAAGGAAAAGTGTTCCTATGAACGATAACTCGATCTCTCTCTCAAGGCAGTGCCCCAAAGTTGGCACGAGACCAGTAGACAAAGGCAACACTGTGTAGCAAAATGAAGATGCCAGCTTCTGCAGACCACAATGTGTAATACACTTAAAGCCATGAATAAAAAGTAGGCTTAACCTACAATTGCTTACAGTTGGGAGGGAAAAAGGACCAGGATGATGGGAGACATCAATGCTTAATCAGTCAACTTGGAACTGGAGAAGCCCCCAAAAGAATGTCCAGAACAGCAAGAGAGGACCCAGGAAGAGGCAAGAGGGGACCCAGGAGGGACATGCCAGTTCAGATCAAAGAAGGGTGATGGTCATGACAGAAATGAAAAGTTCAATAAAGATTAGAATTTTAATGCATTAGAAAGTCGCTGATAACTTTGCAAGAGATCTTTCCCTAGATTTCACTATGGGATTCAAGCCTTTTAAATAAATGAGCACTGAAGAGTTGCAGAGTGTCTGTAGGGAATAAAGGCCCCAAGGGCCTGCTTATGTGTAGACAATGTGACCAATTCTGATTTGAACGAAGATGGCTAATGTTAATCATCGGGAGTGCTATGAGTCAGCACAAAATGCCTGACACCAGATGTCTGGGGACCCCCAAAGTAAACAATGATGTAATTATTATATAGCCACTTTGTATAAGAATCCATCTTTGTGTAATTTCCTATTGATCCTTGGAACCAAATGCACATGTACTCTTGTCCAGTGTCCATCTGACAAGTGTGACCTCACCCAGAGAAAATAAAACATTTGCTAGCTATTCTGTGAATATTCTCTAATCTCCCAGCTCTTCCAGACCCTCCATTCCTGGGCCCCAAACTCATCCTCCATAGTGTCTTGCATTATTTTATAGAGGTTGACAGTGAAGTTGGAAAAGCAGATGATCTCTGAGGGTGAGTATTCACTTTAGGAATAGAATGTTTCTTTAACTTGATAGAAGGCATGGCCTGGTAACGTGCTGCTGAGAAGAATCCATTGGTAATAGAGAAAAAAGGAAAGAGACTAAGAAAGAGACAATGGAAGCATTAGAAGAAAAACCACCAGAGACATCCGAGGAAGACTGCCAGCTCGCCGCTGATCAAAGGCCCTCCAGAAACATAAGCACGGAAAATGGCCTGTTGTTTTTGGCCATTAAGGCATTTGTAAGGATTTTTTTTGAGAGGTTCAGCTGAATATTGGGGACAGACGTAAAAGTAAAGGAGCCAAGAATCAAAGGGAATATGGGGACCTGAAAATCAAAGTTTGAGAATACATTTGCCAAACACTTGGCTGTGATAGGAAGAAGACTGCAAATTCTTTAAACCTGTCACCAGTTTAGGCCCATTGTGTCATCTGAGTGACCAGTCCACCAGTAACCTTGTCCTCCTCCTTGGACAGGGGTGGCACTAAGCCAAGAGAAGCAAACATTATGGACACAACTGTCAACTGAGGTAGGACACCCCAAGTAATATATAATATGCTTTTTCTTGATGGAAACTCTTCCCAGGAAAAATTAAAAGTATTCATATTTCAGTGACATACACAGTAACACAATTGTAGGAGATCCTTGTTTGATTTTGCAGTTATGAAGCACTCTTCTTGCTGGAGGTGAATTGCTCTCCATAGTAACTAGCCAACAAAATAATGTTTAGAGACACTTTATCTGTTAGACTGACTTTCAGATACTATATCTTTCCTTTTTCTGATTTCCCATCTGTGATGATTAATGTTAATTTTCAGCATAGCAGACCCTACAATCACCTGGGAGATGGGCCTCTGGGCATTCCTGTGGGGGAGTATCTTGATTACATTAATTAAGGCAGGAAGAGCCTCCCTCTGTGGGTAGCACCATTCCCTGACTGGGATCCCAAACTGTTTCAGTGGAGACAGGGAACTGAGCAACGAGTACTCATTGCTCTCTTTTGACTATGGTCGTAATGTGACGAGCTTCTTCAAGCTCCTGCTGCCTTGACTTCCCCACCGTGATGGACTGTTACCATGAACTGTGAGCTAAAATAAACCCTTTCTCCCTTAAATTGCTTTTGTCAGAGTCTTTTATCACAGCAACAGGAAAAGAAACTAAAAACAAAAACATCATTATTTTGAACCATGAATGGACTAGGAAAGCAAAGAACCATAAGGATTCTACAAGCCAAATTATCCTCTTCTTCCTCCTTCCCCTCCTCCTTCTGTTCCTTTTCCTCTTCCTGTTCACCTTTCTAGTGCTGATCCCCCTCTACATCTTCTTCCTCCCCCTCCTTCTTTTGTAGTGCTGGGAACTGATGAACTCAGGGCTTCATGCATGCTATACAAATATTCTACCAATGAACTATTTCCCTAGCCTCACAAACCAAGTTCCTTCTACCATCATGACCTCAGAGTAATTACATAACCAGTCAGAACAATTTTTTAAAGAGACAAGTAAGTTAACATTTGTTAATGAAGTCTGACTTATTTTCATACTTTTCTTTTTTATAATCTGTAGACAGCTTAGATCAACTTATTCTATAAGCATGAGGATTTATAAATAGGTAACCATAATTTTTGAAAGTCAAGTTTAACCATAGGCTAGCTATGGCTTTTATTAGTCACAGCCTCCGGAAGGGGTGATTCAGCTGGGCAGGAAATGATAGGATTCACTCTGACTTAGTTAATAGTCACTGTAGGGGAAGGATACAGTGTGGGTAAAGGTAAAAAATGACAAGCAAGTGTTTAGAAGAATTGCATTTGAAAAATATATACCTTTTCCAATGGTTAGAGAAGTACCATTTATGTTCCTTATTCTGTAATGGACTCAGCTACAGGATGAGTTAGGAAATTTGTAGATTTTGCTGATGATAATTAAGCAGAGAAAAGGTTGGGAGAAAATTACCACATGTGACTGTTGGCAATTGGGATAAAAACTTTTGCATCATTTAAGAACATTTAACACCCTTTGCTTTTGTTATGTAACACACAGTAGGAACCATTTCATTGTCATGTTTTACATGTCATGACTCAAGTAGCTGGGCTGCACATCTGCCTACAAAAGATAAAATAAACTATCAAAGGCATGTTCATTTATCTGGGGGTGTCATGCCTTTATGAACACTTGAAATGATTAATAGTTTTTTAAAACCACATACAAGCAAAAGCCAGTGTTAACTCACAATAAAAATTTAGGTCTCAAGACCCTTTGGAGAGCCTTTGGCATTGTCTTCCAAAGCAACCTCTCTTCTGCTTTGATATTTGTTATAATTTGCTTCTCTATTGCTATGATAAAAACACTGACTGAAACCAACATGGGGAGGAAGGGCTTATTTTATCTTACAACTTCCAGGTCACAGTTCACCACTGAGGGAAGTCAGGGTGGAAACTCTGAGCTATAATCTGGAGGCAGGAACTGAAGTACAGACCATGGAGGAATACTGCTTACTGACTTGCTCTTCTGGCCTGTGCTCAGCCTGTTTTCTTATACAACCCAGGACCCCCTGCCCAGGGGTGGCACCACTCACAGTGACCTCCTTGCTCAGGGGTGGCCCTCCCACATCATTCAACAATGAAGAACACCTCATGGATATGCCCACAAAGCCAATCTAATAGAAGTAATCTCCAATTGAGGGTCCCTCTTCCCAGGTGTGTCAAGTTGACAACTAAAGCTATCCATCACAATACTGTATCCAAAGGTATTAATAAGAGTTTACTGTACAACAGCTAGGACTCATATTTCTTCCTCAAATGACCCTTCAATAATTGTTGAATGAAACATCAAATAATTAGAAATTTCCATTCAAGTCACCCCAATAACAACCAAGTTTGTGCAAGCAGATACTACTGAGGATGTCAGAATAACTTCCTTCATGACAGCAAATGGAAGCTATGCCAGTTGTAAGCAATACCCCTATTTCAAACATGACAAAATATGAAAATTAAATTTAAATTATTTTCAATGTGTTTAAATCCAAGTGAAGAGAACAGGAGAGATATGGAAAAGAAGAACTAACAGTGGAGAAGGCCGATGAGCTTGATGCAAAATGTGTTTGGAAATTAGTGTCAACAGGTGCTGGTCCAGATGGGATGTGGGAAATGAGGTCAACCAAGGGGTGGAGGTAATACCAAAGTTCCCAGGTCATATATCTGAATAGGAAAAAGATTATTAAGAGAAAAACATTTGCAGTTTCAAATAAACCAAAGTTTCATTTGTTGTACAGACAGACATATATAATAGATGTGCGTAGATAGAAATCTAAGGCATAAGCAGTTGCCTCGTCTGAAGATGTGGAATTAGAAGGCCTTAGTATTATGGCATTAGATAATATTGCCCACTGACAACCCACTGAATTGAAAACAACAAAATCCAAGCAAAGAATTAATATGTTGGTCAGTATTCACTTACATAAGCAGAATTTTCTGTAGCTATAGTAAGAAGTAAGGGATTTATTAAAATATATTATGTGGCTTAGCAAGCTTATGAAAAAGACTCTCTGAAGCTTTGAGAATTGATTCCCAAAGCTACACTGCAGAAGAAAACAGCTAAGTGAGTGGCTGCCTCCCAAAGAGTTAGAGGGCCATCCGGGACCTTTGTTTCATCAGAAACATCAACCACTACTTGCTCCACAACCACTCACCAGCATCCCACCCACAAACTCTAACCCCAGTCCTTGATGCTCTCCCCAAAAAAGCTCAAATCAAAGTCTCACTCAGTGTATCTGGCTATAGATGTTAAATTATATCCAGAGCATGTGCATCTGAAAATGGTTCATTTTGCTTTGTTTAGTTGTGGATTTGTTTGTTGGGCTATTTTCCACATCAGGAGGTCACTGAATAGAAACGTATTGTGAGTGAGCCAAACCACATGAGACCCAAACCAGAAATATAGAGAAAACTAAAGTGTGAGCAGTCCACACAGAGACACACAAGGCCTTGTCAAAGCGCCAGCAAGTCCAGGGCAAGGAAGCCAGTGGGAAGAGAACACTGAAGACAGAAGGAATGGGTGACAGTGTCAGCAGCCACAAATAAGGGAAAAGTCTGAACTGCTAGATATGGTGTAACAAGTCTTGCGTGACCAAAACCAAAATCCTCTGGTAATCTTGGTAGAAGTAAGTTCCGTTATTTTATTATTGAGAAAGATATTTAAAATAGATTAAAAAGTGAATGGGGGGGTACTGGAGAGATGGCTCAGCAGTTAAGAGCACATACTGCTCTTCCAAAGGACCCAAGTTCAATTCCTAGTAAATGCAAGGAGCAGCTCACAACTGCCTGTGACACCAGCTCCTGGGGCATCTGATGCATCTGGATTGTGTGGGCACCTGCACTCATGTGCACATACACACAGACACATATACATATAATTTAAAAATAAAAACATTTTTAAAAAATTAAGTGAATGATGGGCTCTGGAGATGGCACAGTGATTAAAGTGTTTTCTGCACAAGCTTGAGGACTGAGTTTGGATCCCCAGAACCTATCTAAAAATTAAGTGTATCAGCCGTAACCCCAGCACTGAGGGAACAGAGACAGGTGGATCCCTGGGGCTTGCTGGACAGCCAGTTGAGCTGAAACAATGAGCTTCAGGACAGAGAAACCCTGTCTCCAAACAAGATGAAGAGCAATAAAGGAAGGCACTTTATATCAACCTTTGACCTCCACACAGGGCAAATGCACCTGCACACAGGTACAGATACACCATACACACACACACACACACACACACACACACACACACACTAAAAAGATGAATGAATGAGAAGGATAGTCAGTGATTTCAAGGAGTTTAACCTCATTTTAAATGAAGCTGCTTCTGGGAGCCTGAGTGTCCTCACTTGGCAGGGTAGATTATACATAGTTCATTGGTTTCTTCTAAGTGTGACCTGGCTTTCACCACTATACCGGAAATCAAAAGAATCCACCTCACTCTTGTATGTGGAATCTCTCTAAGAATCTCTTAGGTGTTGGGGTTTGGGAGAGCCTGTTATCCAGCTCCTTCATCACTCTAGCTTCTTCCAAATTGGAAACAGAGGCATGATACTGATAGTTTTATGTGTACGAGTGTATTGCCTGTATGTATGTAAATGCACCCATGACATGCAGAGCCCTCAGAGGTCAGAAGGCATCTGATACCCTGGAACTGGAGTTAAGGATGGCTGTTAGCTGCTGTGTGGGTGCTGGGAACTGAACCCTACTCCTCTGGAATAGCTCCCAGTGCTCTTAACCACTGAGCCATCCCTCCAGTCCCACTGATAACATTTTCTTTTTTTTTTTTTTTTTTGGTCTTTTTGAGACAGGGTCTTCCTATAACCCCAGCTGTCCTGGAACTCACTATGTAGACCAGGCTGGCTGGCTGGCTTTGAACTCATAGAGATTTGCCTGCCTCTGCCTCCCAAGTGCTGGGATTAAAGGCGTGTGCCACCACACCCAAATAACTTTTAAATATCAGCTTTATTCCTGATAGAGCAGGAATGAAGAACACAGTATGGGCTTCAGACCAAAATATACTATCCTCTGAACTAAATTTATACACCAACCAGGGTATTTACTACACAGGAAGAGGACATGAGAAGAACCCCAGCCCTTGCCCACATTTTGGAGAAGTAATAGAGCAAGAACTGCCGATGAGGCCATCCATACAAGCACAGACCCTGTCTGACCGGGAAACAAGAGCGGAATTGAGACAGAAATGGAGAAGAAGGGGAGCAGAAGGGAAACGGAAAGAGGAAGGAGTGACAGGAAAGAAACACTCCTTCCCAAGATGAGCCAAGCATGGTCCAGGCTCACCTTGAGCAAAAGCCATTATCTCAGTAGCACAGAATTGTCCTCCTTCTGGAATAATTTTGTCCATTTTCAATGGTTGATCTCCTCGTATCCAAATGGAGTCAAATCTATGTAGATTTCAATTAAACTCTTTTTAGTTAAGGAGAATTGACTAAGACTATGGGAGCTAAATTTCCCTGCCACTCTGGAGTTGGAGTTGGTATGGACAAAGGATACAGCCTGCCTCAATCATAAGGAGTACATTTTTATTTTGTTTTGCTTTTAAAGATGAATAGGCCAAACTATCTCCATTTGCAAATGAGAGGCACCCTGTTAAACACAGGAAGACTTACATAATCTACTAAAAGACTTTTAGGATTACTAAGTGCATCCAACAAAGTTGTGGGATACAAGATCAATATATAAAAATCAATCATGTTTCTATAAAGTTGCAATGGGTACACTAAAAGACAATAAATTCATTCATAATAGTGTTACTAGAACTTTGGGGAAAACCCAAAGAAACTGGGGTCCTCTCTCAGGGCTCTTAGTCTTACTAATAAAATAATTTAAGAACAGACTCAGGAGGAAGCTTGAAGACATTGTTATTACAGTTTAAAAGGAAGGCGCCAAGCAAGCTGTCAGTCTTGGCAGCTGATAAGAAGAGACTACAAGGAAGAGAAAAATCCACGTCACATGAACTATACCAACATGGAGGTCAGCCTTATGGCAGACAAGCAAGAACATGTGGAGAGATGGACTTCAGAGACAGAGTGAAAAAGCCCAAAGTACCAGGAAAAGCATACTTTGGCTCTGGCCAGCATCCAAAAAAGGAAGAAAAAGGAAAAGTTATACCTTTCTGAATCAGGACTCAGAAAGGCAGGCAGACTTAACAGAACCTCATTGAGGCTCAGTAGAGACTGCACAGAGAGCAGGAATTCTGGGATGGAAAACTACATTATCTCATTAAAGAGATAATTAGTTTTCTCTTGTCTTTCGTTTGGCTTAAGCTGAACTCCTGAGGTGTGGTCCCTTAGCCAGGTGATGGACTGACCCAACTGGATTAATTCTGAGGGGAGGAGACAATGGCATGACTCTAAGAATAGGTAGATTCCATTCTTTTGACCAGAGGGAAATAGCTTTCCCTTAAAGGGACTCTGATGCTACTATAACAATAATGTCAAAAAGAATGAAATATGTTAAGAATAAGTTTAATGAAAGAAGTACCAACCTTACACTCTGAAAAATATAAACCTTACTGAAAAAATTAAAGGAGACCTAAATCAATAGAAAGGAATATTGAAATTGGCTAAGGCTAGCTAGACAAACTAGAACATAAATTTCTTGAATCATACAGGCCTTTCACTAAAGATCTGTATGATTTCAAGAGTAGACCTGAGGAAGTTAAACCAAAAGTATTTGAAAAGGACCTGAACTGGGGCTGGAGAGATGGCCAGAATAGGGGATGGTTCAGCAGTTAAGAACACTGGTTTTTCTTGCAGAAGACCTGGGTTCGAATCCCAGAACCCACTTGGCAGCTAACAACTGCCCATAACTCCAGTCCTAAGAGAGCCAACAGCCTCTTCTGATCTCCATGGGCATTGCATGACACGGGTGTACTTACCTACATGCAGGCAAAACACACATACACATAAAATAAAAATAATAAATAAATTTTTTTTAAAAAGAAAGGACCTGAATAGAAGAAGCCAGATCATCTAGTTAATGTCACATGCTCACAGTATCCACTTAGAATAATATCCACTTAGATTATAACACTCTCCCCAATAAACATGTCCCTTCTTGTCATCTAACCAACAAGCAGGTTTCCTCACTCCCTATAAATTCTTCATCTACCACCTGGTCAGGAAGGCAGATCTGAGCTTTTGTCTCCTGGCCCCTTGACCAGATATATGATAAAGCTTTTATTTTATAGATCCAGCACTGGCTTCCATACATGCCAGTCAGTGAGCCTGGGGGTCTTAATGGTCTCATGTTCATGAAGTGAAAACTTAATTATTAAAAAGATATATTCTCCAAATTTATCTATAGATCCAATGCAGTCCCTATAAAAAATATTAAAATTGTAGGTCATGTCTTTGAAGAAATTGCCTAACCAATCTGAAAATTCATTTGGAAATAAAAGAGACCCCAAAAAGTCAAATAACTTTAAAGAGAAAAAATTTTTTCAATTTCAAAACTTACTGGAAATCTATAGTAATCAATATGATGTGATCTGGGTAAAGTTGTTCACAGAGATCAATGTAGTAGAATTAAGAGCCTAAAAATAAATTCTCACTTTTATAGTCAACAGATTTTCAATAAAGGAGCCAAGAAACTGCACTGGAAAAGAGAAGTCTGTTCAATACATGGCTTTGATACAACTGTAATTTCAAAAATGAAGTAGAAGCTTATTTCATACTTCATATAAAAATTAACTTTAATAAGCTCAAAGACCCAAGTCTAAAATTATAAACTCCTTGGAAAAAAACATAAGTTGAAATATAGACCTTGGATTAAGCAATGGTTTCTTAGATATAACAGCAAAAGAATATGCAATAAAGGGAAAATATATAAATGGCTATTACAGAATTTAAAAGATGCAGTCAAGAAAGTAAAAGACAGCTTATAAAGTAAGAGAAAAAGTTTACAAACATCTCTCTACCAAAGGATTTATATCTAAAATTTATAAAGAACTCATAACTCAACAATAAAAGGTAAATAATCCAATATTCAGATTGGTAAAGAATCTGAACAGACATTTTTCCAAAGCAGATTCACGAGTGGCTGGTGTGGGCATGAAACCATGCTCAGCATCTCAGTTCTCATACATTATGATGCTATAACAAAAAGCCTTGCATGAATGAGGGTTGGCAACAATGTGAACAAAACAGAACCCAGATCTACAGTGATGGAAAATGCCATCATTGCTTCTAATTATTTTGGCAAATCCTATGGCATTTCCTCAAACAGTCAAATGGTCATATGGTTACCATATGACCCAGGAACAGTTCTTCTCCTGGGTGTGATACAGGAGAAATGAAAACATGCTCCATACAAACCTTGTATTGAATATTCACAGTAGCATTGTACATAATAGCCAAAAGGTGGGTACAACAGAAGTCCACCAACTGATGAACAGATAAAGCAAATGCAGTAGATTCCTACATTGGGGTCTAGCCACCCATCAGAAGGAATGAAGAGCTAGATTGCTGTGATGGGGATAAACTTTAAAAACACTATGCAACAAAATCACACTTTCAGGATTCCACTGTACGAAATGGGCAAATCTAGACAAATGAAGCACATCACTGTTTTTCTGGAGTTAAGAACAACAAAAGGACCAGAGGGTGAGAGATAAGGGGCTTCTTTCGGCAATGATGAAAGTGTTCTATACATTTATCATAGTGATGACTGAACGACTCTCAAATATAGCTAAAAATCATTGAATTCCATTCTTTAAGTGGGTGAATTGTACAGTGGTTAAATTATACCTCAAAAGAACCTTTTTCTGAAAAATTAATTTATTTTTTAGCATATTACTAATTGTACAAAATAATAGATTTCATGATGACTTTTCCATATACGTATACAATGCATTTGGTTATATTCACCCCTGTTACCACTTTTTTGTCTCCCTTCCCTGCCTCTCTTTCTCTCTTCCATATCCCTGATAGCCAGTCTCCCTCTATATTTATGTCTTTATTTCCCCCCCCAAACTCCACATATAAGACACAGCACACAACTTGGTTGATGTAAACAGTGCCTCAAAAGCATGAGTAGGTCTCTCTTTTTGTTCGCTGACATAGATTTCTTTGGGAATATACCCAGGAGTGGTATGGTTGGATCCTACAGTGTAATAGCATAAGGTATGAATGATGGCTGTATGTACAGTACAGCTGTGTCCTATAGTGTAATCACATGAGGAATGAATGATGTCTGCGTGTACAGTACAGCTGGATCCTATAGTGTAATCACATAAGGAATGAATCATGTCTGTGCGTACATGAATTTTTGCTCATCTCCTGATCAAGCCCTCAAGGTCTCCCTTCTCCCCTAGCATTCCAGCCATTTTATATATTTTTACAATGTATTTAAAAAACACCAATAAAAAGGTATACTGTTATCTATAAGAAACAAGAAAGCAAAAATGTATTTAAAAGCTGAATTTTTCTTTGTTTGGGGACACTGCCCTAGAGAATATCTCTCTCAGGACCACTGTAAGCACAATAAACAGCTCCTGGTTCTAGCCTTTGGGATCCTTTCTGATCCATTTTAGGCCTTTTATAATAATAGTTCTATTTTTAGTTTTCTTTAGGAATTCCCACAGTGATTTCCATAGTTGCTGAACCCTACCTGTATAAGGGTATTGTCCCTCCTCTTTGCCAACATTTGTTTTTTTGGTTTTCTTGATGACTGGTTTGAGACAAAATCCCAGTGCTGTTTTAATTTGCATTTCCCTGATGCCTAAAGATGTTGAACATTTTTATGTGTTTATTAACCATTTGTTCTTCCAAATGATGGCTTCCTGAAACTGAATTTTTAAAAAAAGAAAAACACAAGAGAAGTATTCAGTATAAATGATTTGTGAGGTTGAAGCGAAAAAAAAAGAGGAAATTCCCAAATGTAAATGTCTAATTTCTCATTGAAATACGAAGCAAAGCCAATGTACTAGGAAGAAGTTTATGATCAGATAATGTTGTATAAGAGGCAAGGTTATATCCAGGTGATAACAAGTTCCTAGCTGTATATCATGGGAGCGGTGTCTTAGGAGAAGTCAGGGAGAGGCACCTAGTCCAAAGATGTCACAAAGCTTAATCCTCATCAAAATATATTTGCTAAATTCAGTCAAGAATGACTTCCCTTTCCAGCACTGTATCAGTCAGCATTAGGCATTGACAAAGTCTATTACATGTTAGAAATTGCTACTATGTTTGCTGTAAGCAAATTTTCTTTTTATCCTACTAAATTCAGGCACTGCTATAGGAATGTGAAGGGAGGCCATCTGCTAGTCAGCTCTTAACTGTGCAAGAGGAAAGAAAGGGGAAGGGAAGGAAAGAGCTGATCAAAGCCTACTACAGTTGTACTGAGACATATAAACTCCTTGGGGACATGAGCTTCCAGAAATCGAGAAATAAAACAATGAATATGCAAAATAATATCAAGCATCTTTTCTACTAATGTAAGAAACCGTCCTAAGACCCTCTTCTTTTGTACTCCCAAGATTGGTAGAATCAGAAATAAGATTTCCAAGGACTGTCCCTCCCCTAAGTTTTTCCCCTTCACATTACCCACAGGAATTTTTCAGATCTTAAGATGATCTTTCCCCCAAGAGACCACCATTATCTGTTACCTATGGGCTCCCTACATTCTCCCATCTCCAAATGTAGCTTGGAGTCCAGTATTTCTCCAATTTCATTGTCCCTTCTGCTAAGACACACAGTAACAGAGTTCTAGGCAGGATATAGAAAGCAGTCTGGTTATATTAGCACAAAGGAATTTAACAAAGGGAATTGGGTGTTTACAAGTTAACTTCATGGCTACAGGAGTGGCATTAGGCTGGGGCTCCAGGGTCATGTCTTCAAACAATGAAGAGCTGACTATTCAAATGAGCTACTGTCTTGCATCAAAAAGTCAGGACCCAGAAGCTATTGCTGTCTCTCAACACCCACAAAGCGAATGGCTGGATATTAGAATATCATTTCAGAAAAAGCTCAAGTTCCTGGTCATGGTACAAGACCTTTCTAAAAAAACTTTCTTTATTCATTCAAGAATTTTCATGCTATGTTTTTTGGCCATGTTCAGACTCTTTTTCCATCTCTACTCCACCTCATTCTCCACCCCAACTTCATGTCCTCTATTACTGTCTTTTTTTAAGGCCTGTGAGTCTAATCTATGTTTCCAAAATACTCTTAGCTGCGGATCTATCCCTCGGAGTCTGGTAAACCTACCAAGTGACATTCAAGTAAGGGAAACCGACTCTCCTCTCCCAGCAGCTAACAGGTGCCAAAAGATCCTCAGATGGAGCTGGGGCTTCTTGCTCACCTCCCCCCTCCATGCTGTGTTTTGTGTTTTTCACAGGTCTTGTGTATGCTGTCACAAATGCTGTGGGTTCATATGTGCAATTACTCTGTGGTTTCCAGACAACACAGTTTCCATGTATTTATTTACCATCTCTGGCTCTTATAATCATTCCACTTCTCTTCCACAATGATCTCTGAGCCTTGGAAGGAGAGGGTATAATATAGGTGTCCCATTCAGGGATGAACACCCTGTGGTCTCTTATTCTCTACATGTTGACCAGTTGTGAGTTTCTGTGCTAGTCACTATCTGCTGTAAGAAGTTACTCTGACGAAACTTGAGAGATGCCCTGACCTGTGAGTATAATAATGTCATTAGGAGTCAGTTTAATACTGTGACTATTTAGCAGAATAATAGTAGTAAGTTCTCCTCTATGGCCTATGACCTGTCTAGCCACATGTTCTTGTCCCTGATAACAGTGTCAGGTATGGACTCTGTCTTATGAAGTAGGCCTTAAATCTAATCACAAGGTGGTTGATTACTCCCATAACATTTGTGCTGCTATTGCACTAGTACCCATTATCTTGCTAGACCAGTCGATACTGTAGCTCATAGGATTCACAGCTGCATAGGGTTAATGATTACCTTTCTCTACCAGTAGCATGCATAACACCTTCTAGTACTATGAAAGCTAGCCAGTAGAGATGAAGCTTTGAGGTCAGTACTTGCTTGATTTCTTGTTTGTTCTGCGACTCAGGTATATAGTGTCTTCAGCAAGAGGGTCTTAGTCAAGTTGCCAGTATTGTTTGAGGGTCTATGGGACCTCCATGATCAACAAGTCCCAAAGAGAGAGCCCATTCTGGGCACTTGGCTTTTTATTCCCTAGACTGTGGTATCTAGTAAGAGCATTGAACCCGTGTTATAGGGCAACTACACTTAAACTCTTTATGTATGTATTTTAAGAAGCTTCTACTGTAGTGGGTTCCATAGGCCTTTTTCAAAAGGCCTTAGTGCTAGTTATGCCCCCTTTTACTCCCTTTTTTGCTCTACTCTCCCACTCCCCGCCTCATTAAACCCATCCTATCCCATTCTGCCCCTTTCCCCTTTTGTATCACTGCATTCTCTCTCTCTCCCATGAACCACCCCCATAGGCCTTTTATTAGTTTCCTGGCCCATAAGGATTTTCTAGTTGAAACATATCTATCTAAAAATCCAGGGTAGAATCCAATTAAGAGAGAGAGCGTGTGACATTTGTCTTCTGGGTCTGTGTTACCTCACTTGGGATGACTGTCTCCAGTACCATCCGTTTACTTTTGACTTTCATAATTTGTTTTTTTTTTTTTTAACAGCTGAACAAGAAAAGCTAGAGGCATCACCATCCCTGATTTCAACTTCTGCTACAGAATTGTAGTAAGAAAAACAACATGGTATTGGCATAGAAACAGACATATTGATCAATGGAATAGAATTGAGGACCCAGATTTAAGTCCATGCAATTACAATATATGATTTTTTTAAATATTTTATTTATTATTTTTAGTTTATGTGTATGAGGATATCGCCTGAAAGTATGTGAGTGCACCCATGTTGCACAATGCCACAGAGGTCAGAAGAGGGCTTCAGGATTCCCCTGTAACTGGAGTTAAGGATGGTTCATAGCCACCATGTGGGTGCTGGGAATCAAGCCCAGGTCCTCTGCAAGAGCAGTCAGTGCTCTTAACCACTGACCCATCTCTCCAGCCCCAATCATCTGATTATTAAAATATTTTATTTATTATTTTTATTTTATGTGTATATTGCCTGCATGTATGTAAATGTACCCATGTTGTACAATGCCTACAGAGGTCATAAGAGGGCATCAGATCCCCTGGAACTGGAGTTAGGGTGGTTGTTAGCTATCATGTGAGTGCAGATTCTCTGAAAGGGCAGCCAGTGCTCTTAACTGCTGAGCCATCTCTCCAGCCCCAAGTCACCTGATTATTTAACAAAGGGCCCCAAACACATGTTGGATAAAAGATAGCATGTTCAACAAATGTGCTGGTCAGCTACATGCAAAAGAATGAAACTAGATTCCTATCTGCCACCTTGTACAAACTTCAACTCCAAATGGATCAAGAACCTCAACATAAGACCTGATACCTTGAATCTGATAGAGGAGAAAGTGGGGAATACATCGGAACTCATAGGCACAGGAAAGAACTTTCCAAACAGGGCCTCAACAGCACAGACATTAAGGTCAACAATTCAGAGATAGGACCTCATAAAACTAAAATGCTTCTGTACAACAAAGGACACAATCATTTGAGTGAAGAGGCAATCTATATAATGGGAAAAAATCTTTACCTGCTATACATCTGCAGAGGGTTAGTGTCTAGACTATGCAAAGAATGGGCTGGAGAAATGGCTCAGCATTTAAAAGCACTAGCTGCTCTTGCAGAGGACCCGAGTTCGATTCCCAGCACCCACATGGTGGCTAACACCCATCCATAAGTCGAGTTCCAGGGCATCCAACACTCTCTTCTGACCTCTGTGGGCATTGTATGACATGGGTGCACTTGCGTACATGCAGGCAATATACACTATTACACAAAAAATTAAAATAATAGGTAAAATATTTTTAGAATATGCAAAGACCTCAAAAGCCTGTACACCAAAAAAATGAAAAATTAAAATTGGGGCAAAGAACTTTTTAATAGAGTCCTCAAATGATGAAACACAAATGGCTGAGAAAATTTTTTTTAACATTCAACATCTTTAGCCATCAAGGAAATGCAAATTAAAACTACTTTGAGATTTCATCTCACCCCATTCAGATCCAAAAAATAAATGGGATGACAAATGCTGGTGAGGATGTGGTGAAAGGAGAGCACCTACTCACTGCTGCTGGTGGTGGTGCAAATTGGTTCAGCCATTACAAAATCAGTGTGAAGTTTCCTCAGAAAACTAAAACTAGATCTCCCACATGATCTAGCCATACCACTCTTGGGCATATACCTAAAGGGCTCTTTATTCCGTTACAGAGATACTTATTTATCCATGTTTATTGCTGCTCTATTCATAGTAGCCAGGAAATGTAAACAACATAGATGTCCATCAACTGATAAAGTATGGTACATTAACACAATGGTCCACAATCTTGTGTACCAGAAGAAAACCAGTCAACCACTAGAAGAGGGCTGGCTTCTGTTTTCTTTCTGCTGGCTATGCTTAAACCGAAGTGTATATAACAAAATGCAACTAAAGAGTCAAGGAAATGCAGTTTTCAGTTTCTCATCCAGGTACAGGAACATATCAAAGAGTTGGGCTGGAGAGAAGAAAGCAGTTAAGAGGAAAAGCTGTTGCTCTTGTAGAGGACCCAAGTTCAGTTCCTGGCACCCACATTGGGGCCTCACAACTCTGCCTTTAACACCAGCTCCAGAGGAATCCAATGCCCTCTCTGGTCTCTGTGGCTACATGCACACACATGGCATACACACACATGCACATAAATAAAAAATTAAATCTTTTTAAAAAATAGCTAATGTGTGCCAATCAGCCATATCCAGCACAAACACAGTCACTACCACAGTTGACAAGATCACCAGCCTTTTATTATGTAGAATTGCTTTGATAACCATAACAGAAAACCAACTGGAAACAATACAAATGACCCAACATGAAAATGAGAAACTCTCCAAAATTTCAAAAGATTATGAAGTTGTCACCTCAAAAGTCCCTGGCTGCTGATTTCCTCCAAGGAAGTAAATAGATGTAGTAGGTGTGTCTCTATACTTTTAGTTCTCTTAAAGTCTAGTTCCAGGCCTCTGGAGTGCCCTAGCACTCTGTAAGAGAATCTGATGCCATTTTTGATAGCTGATGGCTGAGAACTCTCAAGCTCTGCCACTCCCCATTCCCTTTGTGCTCCATATCAGAGAAAGGATATAAGCAAGCTTGGGAGAAATCTTGGGCACTCCCTCCTTTGGCAATGATACAAGTTCCAAACCATGCAAACCTTGGCCAACATAAGACAGCCCTTACCCAAGTCTCCCAACCCAACCTCCCCTCCCTGCATTTCATACCTCTGATGAGCCTGCCCTGCTAGTCTAAGAAAACTTTGACTGACAGTTCTTTTACATTGTCTCATGCATGTGTGGCATCATGAGTCACAACATCTGAAACAAATCTTGAGTCAGAGGCCCATCTTTCCTTGAGTATACTCACAACATACTCCCTTCCAACCCCTGCTATCACAACTTGCATTCCCAGTTTCATGTTTTCTCCCCCTGTAACCCCTGCTCCCAACTACAGATACCATCAAGGCAGAATGGTAACTCTTTGATCCATATGAAAGTTAGCTTCTCTGTAGAGTAAGATTAAGTAGAGCTCACTTCACTAGGGCTCTGCTTTGCCCAGGAAGTCTCCTGTCAGAGCACACAACCCCAGAGGCCACCAAATGCAGATATTTGCCTCCTACCCATGTGAACCTACTTTATCTGATCACCCCATCCACAAATGTTTCTGTTATCTGCATCTAGCATTTTCTTGTTCCCTCTGCATTGGTTTTGGAGGCTTTAGCATCTTTACCTTACCTCAGCATTCCTTTAACCTGGGAATATGAGTGATAACCTCAAAGTTCAAACACATTTAATTTCACTGATGTTTAACCTGGAAACGACGAACTCCTCCATCCTATCTCTTATCAGTTATCACTGTCAGCTCAGATTCAGACACCTCCAATCATCTATCTTCTCCCTTGCTCTATTCTTTACTTAAAAGATATTATTTGTATTTATGTATTTTGTCTGTCTCTATGAGTGTGCTTGTCTGCATGTGGGTGCCCACAGAGGCCAGGAGAGTGCATCAGACCCTTTGGGACCAGAGGTATAAGCTGTTTTGAGTTACCTAACCTCAATACTTGGAACCAAACTCCAGTCTTCTACGAGAGCAGAAAATGCTCTAACCACTGTGACATCTCTCTGGCCCCCCACCCCATACTTTATTTTTTTTCTTTTTTATTGAATTTTTGCAAATTTCATATAGTACATCAGTATATCTTGATCATATTTAGACCCCCCTCTCCTATCCGAATCCCACCCCACCATAGCCCCACTACCAGATTTCATGCATTTTTGTCATATATGTTAAAGCCTATTGAACCAAGTTGTATCCCCAAATGTCCCTTGGTGTGAATTCATTCACTGGAGCCTGGTCAACCTATCTAGTGTCACTCCCTTAAAGAAAACCAACTCTCCTTATCCCTCCTTAGTTGCAAATAGTTCCTCAGTTAAGGTTTTCCCAATTCTATGCTGGGTTTTTTTTTCTGTTTTGAGCATGTACGGGTCTTGTGCATACTGTCAACATTTTCTGTAAATTCATATGAGCAAGCTCCCAGCTGCCTAGAAAACTGTTTCCTTGTGGTCATCCACCACCCCTGGCTCTTACAGTCTTTCTGTCCCCTCTTCCAAAAGGTCCCTGACCCCTGGGTGGCAGAGGTTTGATATAGGAGTCCTTTTCAAGGACAAGCACTCTGCGGTCTGGCACTTTGGCCAGTTGTAGCTTTCTGAGTTAATCTCTATTTGTTGCATGAGGAAGATTCACTGGTGAGAATTGAGAGATGCATTAATATTCTTTCTGCCCCCTGTTCTGCTATGGTGTAGAAGTTGCATTGTAGATGTGTCACTTAGGGCTAGGCATCTCGCAGACACTTAATTCTCTGCATTTGACCATTTGACCATTGTGAAACTCTGTAACAGTCTCCATATGTTGCAATAAGAAGCTTTTTCTGATGAGTGGTGGGAGGTACACTTGTCTGTAAATATAAGGATACATATTTAGAATGCAGTAAGAAATTAAATACAGTAGTCTAGGGATGTGACAAAAGTAGGATTTTCTCTAGGATCTATGATCTCTCTAGCCATGTGTATTTGGCTATGTTTACAGTACCACACATAAGTTCCCTCCCATTGAGCAGGCCTTAAGTCCAATCAGACAGCTATTGCTTACCCCCAAAATAAAAGTGCTACTAGTACACCAATAGAAATAGAATGCTGAGTCCATCATTATTGTGTTTATTAGGCTTCAAAGCTGGGTTTTATTGATTGGTTTTAAACCTTGCCAGGTTGCATAGTATCCTCGGATAGTATGAGAGCTATTTTTTTAGGGAGGAAGTTTCCATGTCAGCTCCAGCACTGCTACTACAAGTCCTGTGTCCAAGTATGTCCTGTCTTCAGCAATAGGGTCTTAATCTTCAAGTTCTAGAAGAAAATCAAGGGCTGTGGTAATACTCTATATTACTTGGAAGTCCCTTGGACTACCCTGACCAACAACTCAAAGGGAGGGTTCTCCTGCCTGGCACTGTTTTCTGTTTAATAGGCTTCAGCTATATACGTGCACTTGTATGTATATTGCATGTGTATTTTTCAGTAGACTTTTGAACTAATAAATTTTCCTCTAATTTTTCACACCATCTAAGCATTATTTAGCTCCCATCTCTCTCCTCCTTTATAACTCACCCTCTTCCCTCCCCAGTTAAAGTATCATCATTTTCCCCATTTCCTTTTTGTTATTTTGTCTTTTTGTTTTCTGGAGCTAAGAACCAAACCCAGGGCCTTGTACTTGCTAGGCAAGTGCTCTACCATTGAACTAAATCCCCAACCCCTTCCCCATTTCCTTTTTGATAACACCTGTCTCTTACTATCCCCCTATCTCAAGCTCCTTCTTCACCTTTATCTCCATGGTTCCTTTCCATTTTCCTGACTCCTGTACTTACATCAGGATATATACTCACAGCTAAGGATTTGAAGCTAAGATCCACAAATGAGAGAGAAATTAGATTGTTTTTTTTTTTTTCTGAGTTTGTGTTACTTCACTTAACATAACAGTTTCTAGTCCCATCCATTTACCTGCAAATTTCATGATTTCATTTTTCTTTACCACTGAGAACTTCATTGTGTAAATGTACCACATTTTCATAATTCATGAATCTTAAGGTGTTTTCCTCTAGCAGTTTCAGTGTTTCATGTTTTTAAATGAAGATCTTTGATCCATTTTGAATTTATGTGCAGGGTGAGAGATATGGATCTAGTTTCATTCTTCTACATGCAGAAATACAGTTGAGAAACAGGTTGTTTCCATTTTTTAGCTATTGTGAAAACAGCAGCAACAAACATGGTTGAGAAGTAGCTCTATAGGAGGATGAGTGTTGGGTATATGTCAAGTAGTGATATTACTAGATCATATGGTAGATTTATTTTTATTTTCTTAAGAGTTTTCCACCCTAATTTCCACAGTGATTGCACTAGTTTGCAATCCCACCAGCAATGAATGAGAATTTCCCTTTCCTGTGTCCTCACCAGTATTTGGTGTCATTTGTTCCCTTGATTTTAGCAATTCTGACTGGATAAGATGAAATCATAAAGTAGTTTTGATTTGCAATTCCCTAATTACTAAGAATGTTGAACACTTTTTAAGGTGTTTCTTAGCCCTTTTTATTTCTTCTTGTGAGTGCTCTTTGCTCAGATCCATGCCCCCCCTTTTTTTTTCAATTCTGTCATTTGTTTTCTTAATGCTTTTTTTTATATATATTCTAGATAGTTATCGTCTGTCAGATATGTAGCTGATGATTTTCTCCCACCCTGTGGGCTTCCTCTACACTCAACTAGTTGTTTTCTTTGCTGTACAGATGCTTTTTAGTTAAATGAGGTCCCATTTGTCAATTATTTTCCTTAATTCCTAAGTGACTGATATCAGATGTAGAAAGTCCTTTCCTGCCCCTATTTCTTATAGGGTACTACTGCCTATATCTAACAGATTCAGTGTTTCAGGTTTCACATTGAGGCCTCTGATCCATTTGTATATGTTTTTTGTGCAGGGTGGTAGATATGGGTCTAATTTCATTCTACATGCGGAGATCCAGTTTTGCTAGCACCATTTGTTGAAGATGCTCTTTCCTCCAGGGTGTGTTCTTGATGCCTTTGTCAAATATCAGGTGGCTGAAATTGCATGGACTCATGTTTGGGTCTTAATTTTGTTCCATTGATCTATGTGTCTATTTTTGAGCCAGTAACGTGTTGTTTTGGGACTATAGCTATGTAAGATAGTTTGAGATCTGGTATGGTGATCTTCCAGTATGGCTCTTTGTACTCAGGGCTGCTTTGCTATCTGGGGTCTTTTGTGGTTCCATATGAATTTTAGGATTTTTTTTCTAATTCTGTAAAGAATATCATGGGAATTTTTATTGAAATTTCATTGAATCTATAAATTTCTTTTGGTAGGATGGTCATTTTTACAGAATTGATTCTACCAATCCAAGAGCATGGGAGGTCTCTCCATCTCCTTGTGTCTTCCTCAATCTCTTTCTTCAATCACTTAAAGGTATAATTATGGAGATCTTTAATGCCTTTTGTTAGGTTTACTCTTAGATATTTTATTTGGTTTTGTGGCTATTATGAATGGGAGTGTTTTCATGAACTCTTTATTTGATTGCTTATTATTGCTATATAGAAAGCTACTTATTTTTGTAAATTGATTTTGCATCTTACCACTTTGCTGAAATTGTCAATCATTTCTAGGGGTTTTCTGGTAGAACTTTGGGATCTCTAATGTATAATATCATATCATATGCAAATGAGGATAATTTGACCTCTTTTCCAATTAGTATTCTGTAAATTTCCTTCTTTTGCCTTATTGATCTAGCTAGACTTATAAGCACTACACTGAAAAGGAGTAGGAATACTGGACAACCTTGTCTGATTTCTGATTTTGATGGGAATGCTTCAAGTTTTTCTCCATTTATAATGAGGTTGGCTATGGGTTTGTTGTATATAGCCTTAGTTATGTTGAGATATTTTCTCTCCAGTCCAATTCCCTCTAGGCCTTTTATCATGAATGCATGTTGAATTTTGTCAAAGGCCTTCTTTGTGTCTATGGAGATGACTATGTGGTTTTTGTCTTTAGGTCCATTTATATGATTTATTATATTTATTGAATTACATATATTGAATCATCCTTTCATCTCCGGAATAAAGGCAACTTGATCATAGTGGATGATCTTCCTTGATGTGTGTCTGTATGTAATTTGTGTGTATTTTGTTGAGAATTTTTGCATCTATGTTCATTAGTGATACAGGCCTATAGGTTTCTTTTTTTGTTGTGTCTTTACCTGGTTTTGGTATTAAAGTAATACTGGCTTCATAGAAGGAGTTTGGGAGTTTTCCCCCTGGTTTTATTTTTTATTTTAATTTTTAGTAATCTAAGAAGTATTGGTTATAGATCTTCTTTGAAGGTCTGATAAAATTCTGCTTGTATTCATTCATCTGGGCCTAGGTTCTTTTTTTACTTGGGAGGCTTTATATTACTGTTTTGATTTTCTTATTTGTTATGGGTCTGTCTAAACTAATGATCTCTTCTTGGTTTAACTGTGATGGTTCTTCTGAATTTAGAAATTCATCCACTTCTTTTAGATTTTCTAATTTAATAGAGTAAATTTTTAACATATTTCTCTTATAATATTCTGGATCTTTTTAGTGTCTGTTGCAATGTTTTCCCTTTCATCTCTTATTTTTTTTATTTGGATTTGCTCTTTAATTCTTTTGGTCAGTTGAGATAAGGGTCTGTCTACATTGTTTATCTTTTCAAAGAACCAGCTATTAGATTTATTGATTCTTTGTATTGTTTTCTTTGTTTCTATTTCATTGATCGCTGCTCTGATTTTTATTATTTCTTCTTATCTGTTGGGTTTGAATTTGGTTTGTTTTTGCCTTTCCAGAGTTGCACCATTAAGCCATTTGTGTGTGAGTGTGTGTGTGTGTGTGTGTGTGTGTGTGTATTTCTTTTTAAGTGTAGGCACTTAGAGCTATAAACTTTCCTCTTAGGACTGCTTTTAATGTGTCCCAGAGGTTTTTTTTGTGTTATCATTTTCATTTAGTTCCAGAAATACTTTCATTTCTTTTTTGATTTTTTCTTTGACCCATTTATCATTCAGGAGTGTGTTGTTTAAACTCCATGAGTTCATGTAGTTACCGGAGCTTCTTTCGTTGTAGATTTTAAGTTGTATTGTGTTGTGGTCAGATAGAATACATAGAATTATTTCAATTTTTTGTATTTGTTGAAGTTTGTTTCGTGCTCTTGTATGTGATCTATTTTAAAGAAACTTCCATTGGCTGCTGCTAAGTAGAATGTGTATTCTTTGGTGCTTGAGTGAAATAGTTTATAGATGTCTATTAGGTCCATTGGATGTGTGATATCATTTAATTCAAATGTTTCTCTATTTTTATGTGTGTTCAGTTGACCTGTCTATTGGAAAGAGTAGGGTATTGAAGTCACCTACTATTATTGAGTTGGAGTTAATCTGTGTCTTGAACTCCAGTAGTACTGTTTTTATGAAATTGGGTACACCAGAGTTTGGTGCATATATGGTTCATGATTGTACTGTCTTCTTGGTCAATTGTTCCTTTTATTAGAATGAATTGACCTTCTTTATCTCTTCTGATTAATTTTAAATTGAAGTCTATTTTGTCAGATATTTGAATCACAATGCCTACTTGTTTCTTTGTGTCATTTGCTTTGAATATTTTGTTTCCATCTTCACTCCAATGTGGTACCTTTCCTTGAGGATGAGTTTCCTATAGTCAACAAGAAGCCGGATTTTGTTTCTTGTCCATTCAACTAGTTTGTTTCTTTTTACTGGGGAGCTGAGGCCACTGTTATTTAAATTTATTGTTGAAAGAAGTATACCAGTTACTATAATTTTCTGTTTGCGTTCTTAGTCCTATTTTGTGTTTCTGTAATTATATCTTCATTTGTAGCCTCTTGGATACGATCATTCCTGTCCTCCATCTTTTGTATTGCTTTGAGTATTGTCTGAAAGACTGGTTTGGTAGACATGAATTCTTTCAGCATATTTGTATCAAAGAATAATTTTCTTTCCCCTTCAACTATATTAGACAGTTTTGCTGGGAAAGTATTCTAGGTAGGCATCTATTGTCATTTAGAGCTTGGAATAATTTGCTCCTGGCTCTTCTGGCTTTTATAGTTGCATTGAAAAGTCAGTTGTACTTCTGATGAGTTTTCCTTAACGTGTAACTTGTTTTTCCCTTGCAGTTTTCAGTGCCCTCTCTTTGTTCTATACATTTCGCGTTTTACTATGATATGCCATGGGAGTTTTTGTTCTGGTCTTGTGTATTTGGAGTTCTGTGTTCTTCTTGTATATGTGTGGGTATGTTTTCCTTAATTTTGGGAAGTTTTCATCTATAATTTTGTTGAAGGTCTGGTCAATGCCATTGACCTGAGATTCTTCTCTTTCTACTATACCTATGATGCATAGATTTAGTCTTTTCATGGTGCCCCACATTTCCTACATATTCCATTCCTGTGTGTTTTAAATTTTAGGATTCTTTGATTGAGTGTTCCACTTCTTCAACTTTATCCTTCAGTCTTGATATTCTGATTTTCCATTACTTTACTCTGTGATGTCTTCTTCTGTCATTTCAAATTGGCTTATTGAGTTTTTCAATTCCATCTTAATTTCAACTAGTTATCTTCACTGTTTCTATCTCTTTCGTGAATTCACTTTTCAAACCCTGATTTGTGTTTGTCATTCCATTCAGCCACATATTTGTGTTTTCTTGAGTTTCTGTCAGGATTTTATCCCTACCCCTTTGAGTTATTTGTGTTGTATGTATTCTTTAAAGTCATTGAATTCTTTGATCATGTTTATGATTATTCTTTTAAGTTCTTTGTGCTTGGGTTCCTCTTAGTATTTCTCATTGTAGAACACGTCTATAGGACTGGTAGGATTTAGTGAAGACATATTATCTTGGTTTTTCATATTATTTGTGTTTGTGAATTGTGATGTGCACGTATGGATTTCTTTTGTTGCTTGTGTGTCTGATAGAAATTCTAGCCTGCATTTGTTCAGTTAAAGTTTGGCTTCATCTTTATTGTTGTCATAGATTGGTTGCTTTCTGATCAAGTATGACTAATTCATTGGTCTGTGTTTCAGGTTTTCACTTTTGATTTTCATTGGAGGAACCAGATTGTTCCGGGTCAGCTAATCAGAAGCTCTCCAGCAGTGAACAAGAATGAACCAGGTCCAAAGAGGGCCAATAGGGACAGGATGGGCTGTTTCTAATTAGCTAAGCCTAGTAGATGTGAGTCCTGGAACAGTGTGTCCCCATACTTTATTTTTAATGCTGCTGATTTTGCCTGAAATAAAGTACCATTAACACTTTCACTAGGATACCTCATCTCATTAGACTTCAGAGCTTCGGATTATTACACTACCTTCCTATTACCTTCTATTACATAAATTAACAACAAAGAAATAACAAGGACTTCATATTAGCAAACAGTCTGATGCTGGTTCAAAGCTATATTTTATTTGGCCTACAGAGGATTTGTTTTTAAACCCACTATTTAAAAAATCAAAATAGAATCTCAAAGAGATATCTGAACATTCCATTCACATTGGAAGATCATTCATAGTAGCCAACAGGTGAAAACAGCCCAGAAGTCTATGAACAGATGAATGAATAAAACGTATAATATGTATAAAAAATAATATTTAAAAATAATATTTAAAAAGAATATTTAAAAAGAAATAAATCTTTTACATGCCACAAAATGGATAGTCTTTGAGGATATTATAATAAGTGGTTTGAGCCAGTCATAGTAAGATCAACGGCATGTGATTGTACTCACATGAGGTATTTGAAGTAGTCAGAGTCACAGAAAGTAGAATAATGGTATCCAGGGGCTGGTGGGCAGAAGATATGAGGAAATTGTTGCTTGACAGGAATAAGGTTGAAAAGGAAAGAGTCTAGAGATGTTACACAAGAATGAAAATACTTAACACTAATAAACCATTTTAAAGTTGTTAAGACAGTAAATTTTCTGTTCTGGGCACTTTTTAAATACAACCAAAAGTTTAAAACCCCAAATCTTTACACTTTAAATGCCCATAGAGGGACTATCCAGTTTACCAAAACCTTCTAGCCTGTTTGGTGTTCAAATGGACTACCAGACCCCGTAAACGTTTGTTTTATGTTTAAGATTATGTTACAATTTTAAAAGTGAAATAAAATGAATTTAGAGTTCCTACATAGGACATTGATACTGAACATTTAAGAACAATTCTTTTGTTCCTCAAACATTCATTGAACTCTACCATCTTGTACTAAGAATGCAAAACTGATTGCCCCAGATCCAGCCTTCAAATGTTTCACACCCTAAACAAATTGATTATAGTATAATTTAATAAGTATTATGAGGAAGGGTTTTACAGAATACCTGGGATCCTCTCCATGAGAAGGAAGAGGTATGAAAGCACAGGATAGACGCAGGAGGACAGATGACCTAGGTAATCATTCCCCAAAGATAATCACATATTTCAGAATTTTGAAGCATTTCTTCTGTTAATAGTTCTTAGTTTCATTCTACAATGGTTAAGATAATTGGTATGATTTCAGTCTAAATTCTCTGAGACTTATTTAGTGAACTAACATGCTATCTATCCTAGGAAACGGTCCATGTGTGCTTGAGAAGAATGCATATTCTTGTTAAGTATAATGTCTTATGTATCTATTAGGTCTATTTGTCTATATCTTTGTTCAAGTTCACTGTTTCTTTATTGATTTTCTGTCTGTGTGGTCTAGCCATTGTTGAAAATGAAGTATTGAATTCTTTTATTTTTAATATTTTTGTTATTTATTTTTATTTTATGGATATGAGTGTTTTGCCTGTATGTATGTATACTACACGCATGCCTGGTGCCCATGGAGACAAAAGCAGGGCATTCCTTGGATCCCTTGGAATTAAAGACAGTTGGGAAGTGGCATGTGGATGCTGGGACCTGAACTTGGATCCTCTGCAAGAGTAGCCAGTGTCCTTAACCACTGAGCCATCTCCCCAGCCCTTCTCTTACTATTATTGCATTATTATCTATTTTTCCTTTCAGATATCCCAGTGTTTGCTTTATGTGTTTAGGAGCTCTGTTGTTATATGTTCATGTATTTACAGGTGCTATAGTACTGCTGAGTGGTCCCTTTTGTTCTTCTATAATGGTTTTGTGTCTTATAGGAATTTTTTTCTTAAAGTCTACTTTGTCAGATATAAAGAGAACCATGCTTGCTCTCTTCTGGTTACTGTTTGGAAGGAAACTTTTCCATACTTTCATTTTCAGCCTGAATATGTCCATGACTAGAGTAAATCTCTGGTAGCCAGTATTAATAGTTGGATCTTAGTTTTGTTCTTATCCATGCAGCTGTTATTTTGAGAAATTTAATCCATTTATAGTTAAATGTAATTAATATAATTATTGATATGTAAGGAGTAACCACTGCCATTTTGTTAATTTTCTTCTGTCTTGTAATTCTTTTGTCCATTTTTTTTCCTGTCTTGCTGTCTTCTTCTGTGATTTGTGGGCTTTTCTCTAGTGAAATATGTTCATTCTTTTCTTCCTGTGTATCGCTGGTATATACCATTGGTATTTTGTGTTAACACACTTGCAGAAAATATCTTACCTTTTGGGGGGGTCTTTTTGAGACAGGGTCTCTCTGTAGCCTGTAGCCACTGCTGACCTAGAATTCGCTATGGAGACCAGGCTGGCCTTGATATGTTACCATTTTAAAATCTCTTTTAAACTCACAGCCTAACTTCATTTGCACACAGAACCCCACCTTTCTTCCTTTCCTAACATACACACAATTTGCATACTTTACACTTTTCCTACTGCACCTTCATTGGTAATTTTTGTATTTATAGTTTCTCACGTTTGTTTTACTTTTATACTAAAGCTAAAAATGACTTACACGGTGTGCACTCTCTGTCTTCTGTGCTGTCTGGATGCTTGCCTTTACCACCAAGGACTATTCTTTCTTGTATATTCATGCTGTTCTTCAGCATCCTTTTATTTCAACATGAGCAATCTTTAGTGCTTCTTGGAAGTCAGGTCTTGTGGTGGTGAACTTCTTCATCTTCTTTGTCTGGGAAACTAGTTCTCCTAAATTTCTAAAGGACAGTTTTTCTGGGGAAAGTAGTTTTCCATTTAGTTTTGTTTTTCTCCTAGCACTTCTAATACATCATCTCTCTTACCTGCAAGGTTCTGCTGAGAAATCCATAGTAACCTTAAGAGAGTTCATGTTTCTCTTGATGCTGCTAATATTCCCCTTGACTTTGACTTTTGACAATCTGAATATAATGTGTCTTTGTGTCTATTTCTTAGGATTAATTATATTTGGCATCCTTTGAGCTTCATGACACAGATATTCAATTTCTTCTCCAGGTTTGGAAAATTTTGTCATTATTTTTTAAGCCTTGTACTCCCTTTTCTGTCTTTTTTTTCTTGTGGATTCCCATGTCTGCATTGTCTCATTTTAGAGTGTCCCATGATTCCTGTAAGTTTCTTTGCTTTTTAATTTTCCCCTTTATGCACTCTGATTAGATCATTTCAAATGATCTGTCTTCAGGTTCTCTAATTCTTTCTTCTGCTTGTTCACATCTGCTGTTGAAACGCTGGAATTTTTGTTCAGTCATTCTGTTTTTCAGCCACACAATTTCTCTTGGCTCTTATTTGTCATTTCCACTTCTCTACTGGTATTCTCTTCTTCTTACTCATCTATCACTTTGGTTTAATTGGGTTTAGTTTTGGTTTGGTTTGGTTTGGTTGGCAGTTTTTTGAACATCGAGATTATTGTGAATCGTTTGCCAGTCAGTTCAGGGACTTCCATTCCTTTAGGATTGATTATTGGGAGTTTATTTTGTTCAGACTGGGTCATAGCCTTCTTCTTCATTCTTCTTAGAGCTTTGCACTGAGATCAGGACACTTAAAGAAATAGCCTCATCTCCCAGTCTTTACAGACTGGCTTTGACTAGGAAAGGCATTCGCAAGCCAGCCCACCTAGAGCTCCCAGGTCTTGCCATTAGCTATTCCAAATATCCAGTTTTTTTTCCCCAGCCCCTTTCAGGGTCTCATCATTTCTTGCTACCTCTATTCAGTCATGCAGCCCCATCAGCACTCTTCATCAGGCAAAACAGAAAGCAGACCCTCCATCATTTCTCACTGGAGGCATGCTCTGTGGCTTCCCATCCCTTACAAGGGAGGATGCTCAGTTATGCCTTTTATCCCAGTCTTGCTGACGTTTCCCCAGGCATCTGCACTAGTCCAGCATCTTCAGCAATCTGCCTGTGTCAGAGTAGAACCCAGCAATGCCAAGGATATTGGAGTCAAACTCCACTCCACACCCTCCACACCTTTGCCAAAGTGCAGACACCTGCCATTCACAGTGTGATGATTGTCTTCCCAGGCTTCCCTGGGCATATGATGGCTATGGTCCTTTTAACACACTGTGTAAAGCAAGCCACCCCTAGAAGGAGCACAGTGAAAGAACAAGGATGTTGGGCATCCTCCCCATTCTTCCTCAACCACCCAAAACAAGGTCAATGGGTTGTGTTGGCTTAGGCAAAGAGCTAATACAAAGTGAAATTCACTTTCTTGTCCTTTCAGTACAGCTGATGGTGGTTTGGGGCACATCTGGGAGTTCTGCAACTTCTTAGCAAGACGGATTTTGTTATTTATATCATCATTAAACCCGTGTTTCTGTGGAGGGGATGAAGACTAGCCTTCTTTTTCTATCTTGCTTATGTCACTTTTCTATGATGCCATTTCTCAACATGATGTTTCAACAACCCCCATTTTGCTATTTCTAGAGTGTTATTACAGATAGCCTTGTAAACAAATAACTCATAATCACTTACAAAAAGCAAACACCTTTTATTCTGGGGAAAAACCATGAATGTTTTAAATGTACTTGAGGACTGAGGGGTACAGTTGAATGGTACAACACTTCTCCTGCATGCTTAAGTCTGGGTTCAAGCCCCAGCACCACAAAGGCAATACATTTAGAACGTATTTCCACATTGCCCTCCAAAACACTATACTAATAACCACTCCTATAGAATCAGTCTGAGTTCATTTCCTGAATCATAATCAAAACTAGATATTATCTTAGATGGGGAATGGGAGGGTAGGGCAGAAAAGGGAGTAAGGAGAGGTATAATTAACACTAAAGGCCTTTTGAAAAAGTCATGTGGAAACTTACTACAGCAGAAACTTCTTAAAAATGCATACACATATAATATAAAAAGAGTTTAAATGTAGTTACCCTATTCCCCTATTAGACACCAGGCTCAGGGATCATTGCAGAAGAGGAGGCAGAAAGATTCTAGAATCTTTCAGAGGTCGTAGATGAATATAAGGAAACTGTGTTGTCTCGATACTACATGGCAGTTGCAGATATGAACCCACAACGCTTAAGACAGCATGCACAAGACTTATGTAAAAATCCAGAAAAAAAACCCAGCATAGATGGCAGAGGTAGGCAAGGAGCCCCAGCCTTAGCTGAGTATCTGTTGATAATTGGTAGATGCTGGGACAGAGAGAGTCAGTTTTCTGTACTGGAGAGGTGCCTAGTGGTTGACCGGATTCCAGGGGATAGACCTCCAAACCAGAGCATTTGGGGAACACAAATTAGACTCAATAGGTCTTTTAAAAAAGAAAAATAATAATAGAGGACTGGAAGGGGGGATGTGGAAGTAGAGTTGAGGGATCTGAATGTATTTAAAATATACTGTATGGAATTCTCAAAGAAACAATAAAAATATTTTTAAAATAAATAAATAAAATGAAGAAACAAAAGAAATGTTTAAAAAAAATCAAATCACTAGGCGTGGTGCTTCATCCCTGAAATCCTAGCACTCGGGAGGTTGAGGCAGTGGGAGTGCAATGAGTTAGAGGCCAGTATGGGCTACATAATGAGTTCCAAGCCAGCAGGGGCTACCATGTGAAACTGTGTCTCAATAAATAAATAATCCTAAAACCACCCAATATTGCCCTTTTTTAATTAAGCTTAGAAATACCTTTACAATATAAATTATTTTTTTATTTTGCATATCTTTACACTTCACATTTTCCTTTTTTAGCCATATGAATTTACCTTGTATATTCTGAGTGAGAAAACTTTTCTAAATGGCAAGTCCATTGTCACAGCATTGTTTACTGAAAGCCATGCCTATCCCTGTCATTTTAATGTATTTTCAGTGGCATGATCTATGGCATCTATTTACTTATTCTTTTACCAACATGGTACCATTTTCTTTAAGTTCTTCTCTATTTTTTCCTGGATTCAGCCAAACTGTAGAGTTTGAGGGTATAGTGTCCCAGACCAACTTGGTTTTAAAATAGTGTCTTCTTGTCAGAAACTACATTTCCCAGATTCCCTAGAGGACGTTATTTGATGTTTGCTTGTTTGTTTTGCTGTTTGAAATAGGGTTTCATGTGGCCTGCACTGGTCTCAAACTAGCTAAGTAGCTGAGGATGACCTTAGACTCCTTATCTTCTTGCCTCTACCTCCCAAGTGCTGGACCCTACCAGGTAAGGTTTTAAAGGAGATTTAGCTTTAGCCAATTGGATGCATCCATGCAGGCTTTCGCTGACAAGAGAAAAGGCAGAGTGGGACTTACATGCAGGCAGGCACAGCTGGAACTGATTTTCTCTGCAGATGAATTGACAAAGCTCTCAGTGGGAGTCACTGACTTTTGTGGATGTCCTGAGGCAAGCATAGCTTTACTGGTGCCTACTGAAGCCGGGCTGAGTTTGGGAACAAGAGGCAGTGCTGACAATTTCCTGTTCATGGTGACACCCTCACCAGGACTGTTTTATCTAGTGGGGGCTTTCTCATGTGGAAGGCACTGCAGCTGCCTGGTGACTCCATTTTGCAGTGTGATTTGAAAGCTCCTCCTAGCATCTGGTCCTTACCACACTCTCAGCATTTTTATACACCATGTAACTTCTTGTTATAATCTTCATGAATTCTGTTCTGTGTAACCAAACTTAAGTTAACAGCATGGCTTATGATGGAGAAGTGGTTGCATTTGCCAGATTTCAAATAGCAGCAGTTTTTTAAAGTTACTACTTTAGTTCTCTCTGAAAAAAATAAATAAGAGGGATTGGAGAGATGGTTCAGCAGTTAAGAGCACCACTTGCTTTTTCGGAGGATCTGGGTTCAATTCCCAGCACCCACATGGTGGCTAACAAACTTTTGTGACTCCAGTTCCAGGGAATCCAATGCCCTCCTCTGACTTCCGTTGGCATTGCATGACACAGGTGCATTTACACACATCCAGGCAATGCACTCCTACACATAAAATAAAAATAATAAATAAAATATTAAAAATAACAAAGTAAATAACTAAGCTGGGTATGGTGGCATGTGCCTCAATACAAGCACTTGGAAGGCTAAGGAAGGAGGATCATGAGTTTGGGATCATCCTGGGGAACACAGTGAGACTTTGGAGAGAGACGGGGGAGAGAGAGTGAGAGAGAGAGAGAGAGAGAGAGAGAGAGAGAGAGAGGAAGAAGAAAGAGAGGTTGAAGAATGAGGAGCAAGAGGAAGAAGAGGAAAAGGAAGAGCAACAAGAACAAAAACAAGAAGGGAAAGAAAAAGGGGGGAGGGAAGTAGGGAGGGGAAGGGAAAGTGTGGACTAATCTAAAAGTGCCTACACTGCTCTACAAAGTTTAAGTCCTTTATACAGTTTGACATCGTCATTCCTAGGTTGATACCTGTCTTTCTGTGGTCCATGAGAACTCATTACTATTGATACTCTATCCATAAAGCAGAGAGAGAAAAAGAGAAAAGTATTGTAATTTGAAGGCGTAATTCAAAAGTTGCAGCTTACTAATGGTCTTATCTCATTGGCCAAAACAGAGACACATGATTACATTGATTTGCTAGGAATGGTGAACTCTTTTTGACTGGTCCCTCCCTCTTGATGTCTCAAAAACTTAGAGAATGTCTTGGACTATAAAGGGAACATTCCTGGGACTGAAGAGATAGCTCAGCAGTTAAGAGCACTGACTACTCTTGCAGGTGAGGTTCCCAGCACCCACATGGTGACTAACAACCATCTATGACTCCAGTTCCAGGGGATCCCGTGCCTCCTTCTGACCCCCAAAGGCATTGCATGACACTAGTGCACTTATGTACATGCAGGCAACCCATCCATACACACAAAATAAAAATAAAATAAATAAAAAATAAAGGGAACATTTCCTAACTGTGTCATGGTTTCTTACTTCTTATTCCCTAAATATGATGGAAATAGAAATTTTCATTTTTCCTTTCATCCATGAGTTATTTAACTCCTGCAACTCCAGGTGTGGTCTCTGGGGGCTAGCAGCATGGCTCAGACTACCCAACAGAGAGAGATCTGTTTCATGGGTATCATAACAAGGAGTAATTATTTGGAAGCCAGTGATCTACCTTGGGCCTTGAAGATGAAGGAACAGCACTGCAAAGCTGGAATTCCAGCAAGCCGGGCTTAGGGAAGCAGGGTTGTCTGTGGAGCCAGTTTATGGAGGGCATCATCTTGTGATGATAGCAGTATAAGAAAATGAGTGTGGTGGCTCATTACTCTGCTACTTTGCCCTGTAATTTTATTAACTTGCATGGCTTCCGTGTTCCTCAGCCTTTCTTTCTTGGTCTCTTTTCTTTTCTTTATTGTAGATGGTTACAAATAGTTGCCCAGGGCCACATTCACCTGAAGACACATTTTTATTGGCTGTCATTTGTATTTTAAGGAAATCTGAATTTGAATGGCTTTAAATAAGCACAAGCTGTGGGAGGACCACATTCTCCATAATCTTCTCTCTGGTGCCACAGCCCAGCCTGTCCATCATAAACAGGGTACTTCTCTGACCTCTGTGAGATGGAAATTTGTGGATGAACTGATGTCCATTTTCTCCTGGCTGTGGAAGATCTTTGGGAGTAAAGAATCTGTGATTCCTCACTCTAATGGGCATCAAAGTGCTGCCACTGACAAATTGCCTTGTATTTTCTTGAATACTTCTTAGATTCTGTGTGTGTATGTGTCTGTGTGTGTCTATGTGTGTGTGTCTGGCACACTCAGAGCTCAGAGAACAAATGCCTTTACTCACTGAGCTGTCTCACTGCCCTCCCTCATTTCTGTTACGGGATTTCCCTCATTAGGTATTTTCTTTCTTGCTAAAATTCTCATATTACATCATCTCTGGCCTGGTCTCTGTATATTACACCATATCTTAAGAATGTGAACCGGATGAACTAGTATTACCAAGTGTGAATTTTAAAATACTTGATGAACTAATCACTCTCAGTTCCTTACTCAGCTGCATATATCATGAAACTTATGAGAGTCACAGTCATAGCATTTGATTCACTAGATTTCTTCAGATTGTTCCTTATTCTTCTGAAAAATGAGTTTTCCTCTCATATTCAAAATTCATATAAAAACATAGAATTATCTATGACCCATAATTTCAATTTTATATGTATACACCAAGAGATAAAAAATATCTGTCCTTGGGCTGGAGAGATGGCTTAGCGTTTAAGAGCACTGACTGCTCTTGCAGAGGACCCAGGTTCAATTCCTAGCACCCACATGGTGGCTACAAACCATCCTTAACTCCAGTTCCAGGGGAATGGATGCACAACTCGGAATATGCTAAAAATCACCAACAAAATTGTAGACCTTAAAGGATTGAATTATGTGATGTGAATTATACCTCAACAAAGCATTTTGAAAATCATATGTGAACTCTCACATAGAATCAGATGACTTTGGCAAAGGAATCAAGACCATTCAATGAAGAAAGGACAGTGTCTTTAACAAATGGTGCCGGGAAAATAGGAGATTAACATGCAAAAGAACGAAGTTGACCGTTACCTTAGACATATGCAAAACACTAATAATGGGGCCAAGAGCTAAACATAGAACCCCAAACTGTAAAATTCTTACTATAAAACAGAAGAAAAGCTTCAAGGATTTGGGTTTGGCAATGATTCCTTAGATCCGATGCAAAAGCATGGACAATAACAGGGAATACGGATACACTGACTCCATCAAAATTAAAGATTACATCAAAAGACCCAAGTGACAAAGGGAAAAGCACAAAGTAGAGGAAATAATTGTGAACCATCCATCTGATAAGGACTTAATATATAACATATATAAAAAGCACCTAGAACTCAAGAGCAACAAAAATCCATATTTTAAATTGGGCAATAGTTGGGAGGACCTATTTCTACAAATGACTAATAAACATACAAAGAGATGCTTGATATCACTAGTCATTAGGGAATTTTAAATCATAACCACAAGGAGATACTACCTCATATTAACAGAATGGCTAATATCAGAAAAGATAGAGAAGGGAGGCAAAAGAAGAAAAGTAAAAACAGAAAAGGAGGGGTGAAGAAAAGAAAGGAAAGAAGCTCAGAGCTAGCTAGGGTGTGGAGACTGCTGTGGGGGTGCAAAATAGTGCCTCCCTTGGGAGGCACATCACTAAAAATAGACCCACAAAACTACTTCTGGATATTTTTTGAAAGAATTGAAAATAACTCAAGTGTACCCATGTTCTTAATCAGCATTGTTCACTGTAGGCTAAAGGCAGAAACCACCAGAAAACCCATCTATCTACACATGAATACACAAATAAAATGTGGTATATGCACACAAAGACATAGTATTCAACCTGAAAACAGAGGGAAATTCTGAAATGCATTAAATATGAATGAATCTGGGGACATTATGCTAAGTGAAACAAGACAGTCACAAAAAGAAAAATACCATGTGATTCCACATAGGTGAGGTATCTATGGTGTACAAATTCTAGAGACAGTTAATTAGAAGTCTCTAAGAGGCTAGGCTGGGGTGTGAGATTATGGGGGTCTTCTTTAATTTGTAAGAGGTACCAGTTTTCCAAAATGAGAAAGTTCTAGAAATGCAACACTACTGAATGGTACATTTGTTTATTTTTTGTTTTATCTGTTTTTGAGACAGGGCCTCCCTATAGCCCCTGCTGGACTCACTGTGTAAACCAGGTTAGCCTCAATCTCACAGAGATCCACCTGCCTCTGATTCCTGAGTGCTGGGATTAAAGGCATGCACCACCATGCCCAGCTTCAATGGTACACTTAAACAAGGTTAAGATGGTACATTCTATGTTGTTTCTTTTATTACAACTAAAAATTATTTTTTAAACCAGATATTGGTTAAAGTTAGGGCAAGAAATCTCTCATTCATTGGCTTAACTGACACTTTATAAAAGATGATAGAGCCAGGGATGGTGGCACATGTCTTAAATCCCACACTCAGGAAGCAGAGGCAAGTGGATCTCTGTGAGATGGAGGCCAGCCTGGTCTACATAGTGAGTTCCAGGCCAGCTGAGGCTACAGGAAGACCCTGAATCAAAACAAAACAACAACAAAAAGCTGATGGGTGGTTAGTCTACCCAGGGAAGAGCCTCTTGTTAGCTGCTCTTTGAATTTATCCTTTAAGCAGAATGATATACAGCATGTGCTATCAGTTACCCATAACATTTTCTTAGGAAGTATTTTTTAAATTAAAGATCCCTGTAATACCATTCATACCCAAGAAATATTCTCAGAGTTAGCACTTTGACCTGAGGTACAGTTAGAAGGTAAGAAACATAGTACGTCATTCTGTCAGGCATGGAACATGGGTTTTCTGTAGCCTGAGTGGCTCCTCCTATTGCCCACACACCCCATTAGCTCTGCTTCCAATCTCCCCATTCTCTTGTTCCAATCGCTCTTTCTCCCTTTTGTCTCTGGCAATGTGCCAGGTACAGGCCATTAGGACACTGCCTTAGCTTCACACCAGCATCTGTCCAAGGCAACAAGTTCCTGACTAAAACCTCCTAGAACTAGTTCTAATTTAGCAGGAAAAGTCTGAGAATCTTCCTGGTTAGGGAAGGCAGAAGGAAAACAGATTTTTTCCCAGGATCCTTGCCCGTGTACTGTTTCTCTGGCCAGCCAAGTTCTCTAAACCATGACCCATGACTTTGGGAGCACCTGTTGATTGCTTTGATGTTTCCTTCTAAGCACCCCCTTTGCGTTCTGATCCTCTGTGTGGGGTTAGCTGAGCCTTCTGCTATAAGCAGTGGTGGCCTATGAATCCCAAATCCAGATTTTGCTCCTGGTTCTAGCCCCACCCAGGCCCTCCTCCATATAATCTCTGTGATTCCTCTCCAGGCCATAGCAATTTCCTAATCCCAAGGTTGTGGTGGCAAGAGAAACCAAAGACAGTTTTAAGTCATATACTGGTGAAGCGTGGGGAAGTGTTAGTCTTTCTTTTCTAAGCCCACTGCTTCAGCAAGGTGCATCAGTGGCCATGTATCAGAAAAGGCAGCAATGTACATTAGCAAAGAGGGCACCTGCTGCTCCTGGATCTCCCTTAGACACGCAGGGCAGGAGATTTCCCAAGGCTTCCCAGAATGCAGGAGGGATGCTGGATGAGAAGCGACACTGGCCTTGGAGAGAGGCTTCCACAGAGGAAACAGCCTGGACCTCCAGCAAGAAGGGCAAAGGTAGTTCCCCAGATAACTGAGACACCTCTAAAACGACCAAATTTGATTGGAATTCCCAGTCATTTACCATGAGCAAAGATGACAGCTTGAAGTAAGATGTTCGTTAATAAGACGGAAGTTGACAGGTGTATTTAGTCACTTTTCTGTTGCTATGACAGAAACACTGACCAAAGCAATTTATAGAAGGAAGAATTTATTTGAGCTTACAGTTCCAGGGGAATTACAGTCCATCCTGACGGGGGAGGCATGGTGGCAGAGGTGGCTGGAGCAGGAGCAGCAGAAGCTAAGCTCTCACATCATCACACAGACACAAGAAGCAAGAGGGAGGCTGGAGATCTGGCAAGGCTTATCAACTCTTTAAGCCCACCCCCAGTGAGGTGCTTCCTCCAGGATAGCCACACCTTCTAAAACCTCCCAGAACAGCGCCATCATGTGGGGACAAAATGTCCAAATACTTGGAGCCTATGGGGGACATTTTCATTCAAACCATCACAGCAGGTCTGAAATTGGCGCAAGGATCCGAGAATCCTAAACTTGTACATTCAGCAATGCAGCGATTCCACTGTATGTCCCGCACCATGATGGGGTGTTTGGAAGAGTCACCAGCAAAGTCCCTGAGAGAGGTTCTTTTGGGAGCGCACAGCAGAGAGAATGCTCCAAAGCATCCAGAACTCGGCTTTTTACTTTTTCAGGAGCTGGTGCACTGTTGCCCATAATGGCTTCACTAATTTACAGCAACCCCAGTCAGAGTTGATGCCTGTTCTCTACACAGCTCTTCAGAACTTTGTGTCTCCTGTCTGGATGAGACCTATTCTAATAGTTGTGAGATGGCATTGTGCTGTTGACTTGTGTTTCTTTGATGATTAATGATGTTAAACTTTGTTTTCACATACTTAACGGCTATTTTTGTTGGGTAGGGGGGTGTTGGGGAAGGGAAAATGGCTATTCAGGTTCTTTGCTCTTATTTTTTTAACAGTGCTGGGAACTGAATCAAGGGCCTTGTCATGTGCTTTACTAACACTGTGCAGTTTCCTTTGCTGATTAGCAAATCAGGTTAGGTGCTGTGTGTGTATTTCTTTCTTTTGCTACTGAGTTATGTGAACTCCTTCCAGCTTTTAGATAATAACTCCTTATCAGATACATGATTTGCAAAGATTTTCTCATAGTCTTACACTGCTTTTGTTGTTGTTGTTTAGTTGGTTTCATTTTGAGTTTTTTGTGTATTTGTTTTGGGTAAGTTAGAGATGAACATTCATTTATTGAGCTTTTTATATTTTTTATTTATTTTTTATTTTATGTATATGAGTACATTGCCTGCATGTATGTAAGTGCACCTGTGTCATGCAATACTGGTGGAGGTTAGAAGAGGGCATCAGATTCCGCTGGAACTGGAGTTACAGATGATTGTTAGCCGTCATGTAGGTTCTAGAAAGTGAACCTGGGCCCTCTGCAAGAGCAGCCAGTGCTTTTAACTGCTGTGCCAACTCTCCAGCCCCTTGAGCTTTTTCTTTAAGTTAGCATACAAAGTCATGGTTTCATGGTGGCATTTTGATACCAAGAATCATTACATTCTGATCTATTTAGGGCCCTTCCCTGCTGCCCTCCTCCTTGCCCCCTCCTCCTCTCTGGCTGGGTCTCTTTCATCCCCAAATAGTCCCTTTTTTTACTCTCATACCACATTTATAAATTTACCCCCTCCCTTACAATTTCTTCCTCTGCTCTCATGATCTCCATTCTAGCTTTATAATCTACACAGAAACGCACACACACACACACACATGTTGTATTTGTCTTTCTAAATATTATTTTGCTTAGCATAATGATTTCCAGTTTCATCCATTTTCCTGAGAGTATGACTACAACCCATCCTGGCAGGAAGGAAGATCTTCTTAAGAGACACTTTCACCTCTCCCTTTTGCTATCAGGCCATTGAAACAAAGGTCACCAAGAAATTGGATTTCCCCTAGGAAGCTCATGCTGTGGGAATGGAAAGCCTGGTGCCAGTCAGAGGAGGAACTCTGTCTCCAGGAAGAGATTTTACACAGTCCTGACAACTTGTTAGACTGCTTTGTAGGAAAGCCCAGAGCTAAGACAATAATTGATGAAGGGCAGGGCCACACCTTTGTTGCCCTTTGTTGAAACTTAAGCCTCATGTCAGGACCCCAAAGATGGACTTGAGGGTCACACTGCACCAAATTGTTCCTCTTCCCAATGTGGCTACATTGAACAAGTCTCTGTTCTGGTTTTTCACTACTACTTATATTTTAATTGGCATATTGAGGATGGGGGGGCTGAGTCTGTCTTGTTATGGCTGCCAGGGTCCAAGTTCTCAACTTATTCACTATGACAGCATCATGAGATAATTTTTTTTGTTTGAATAAAATTCCATTGTGTCTATGTGCCAAATAATTCATTTATTGGTGGACATCTAAGCTAGTCCCATTTCCTGGTTACTGTGACTAGTGCAGTAATAAATATAGATATGTAAGCACGTCTCTGGTAAGATTTATAGTCCTTCCAGTACATACCTAAAAAGGCATAGCTGGGTCCTACATTGTTCTGTTTTTAGCTTTTTAGAAATTTAAATTTAAGACCAAAGGGAACCATATTAGTCCAACTGAACTATCTCAGCTAAACTAACCTAACTTAAGTTACTACATTTTTCCCAAAGCAGCCATTTCAGGAGAAGTGCCCTTTACCCTACTTATGAAAGATACCTAGAAGGGAGAAGCAACTTTGAATTCCAATAAAGGGCCTGACTGTATGCCACAGGGTATTGTAATCTAGGCCAGGCCCGCAATTGACTAACCGCTTATCTCCCTTCTGTAAACCGGCTTCGCTTACCCAAGCCCAAGTCCATGCAATAACTGATTGGTAAATTTGAAGTATGCTAAGTTCAAATTTTGCTGTGTTGCATAAACTTGATTGGCCCACCTGTTCTGCTCTCTGTATTCCTATAAATATTCTGGCTGACTGGTGTTTGCTGCTGCTTCTATTCCCGACACAGCCCGGTCGACAGTAATTAAACTTTACCTTGCTGCTTTCGGTTAAGTGATGTTGGTGGTTTTTATTCGGAATCCAACATATAACACAACAACCTACTGACAAATTATATATACAACTAGTTCAAGGAACAAAATATATGTCTAGTCAAGGTTTATCTGAGAACATTTAGTTTATGCCCAAGCTTTATCTACATAGCATATGGTAATTAAAAGTACCAGACTGGTGGAACTAACCTTCTTGGATGTTTAACAGACATACTTTGAGGTCTATACTAATCTGGTCAGAGTGACTTAAAGGACAGCTTTTGCTCCTTGCTCTCCAAGGTCAACTAAGTTCCAGGGGACTATGGAGCATCTCTCAAAATGTCCTGTAACTGTGGTGAGTCACCTGTCTTCTTGTTCAGGGAGGCCATGAAGACCCCACCAGATGGACTTGAACCAGTGTCCAGTCTATGAAGAGGAGGGTCAACGCAGAGGAAACATTTCCTCCATGATTCCAAGTGAAGCCAGCCACGGTCAAGCAGGACCTTTGACTTATCTTCACATAGATGGAACTGATAAAAGAAAGGAGCGGGGGGGGGGGCTCCTCTCAAGCCCTTGTGACCCCTGAGGAACAGATCCTCCAACAACCTTAAGAGTTAAAATAAATTGGTTTATTTGGGCAAACTGTATGGTCTTAAACACCCAAAAGGAAAGTATAACCAAAGAGTAAGATCATCCGTATAATTCTTTCAGAGTTCATGTGTATAGCTAAAGGCTACATAACAAGAAACAATGCCAGACAGGAGATAGCTTCCTTTGAGTTATTGGCCAGGGTAGCCCAAGAGACTCCCAGACAGTAACCCAGCATAGAACTGGGAAAATGAACAGCAGATGCCAATTTTATCTAAAGGAATGTGGCAACTGATTGCTGCTAGATGAGGAAGAGCTGATCTTCCTAAAACAAGGGACTCTAGATAGGCTGACTAGACTCAGTAGATGGACTAGCATGGGGGAATGGCTGTGGGAACTGACAACACAGTGGACAGTAACAGGATGACAGAGTATATGGGCTCCAATGGGGGTGGGGGGAAGCTATGGGAGGGTGCCATTTGGGATGTGGGTATAAAGATAAGTAAGATTGTTTGGGATGTTCTGTATGAAATACAAAAAAATCAATAAAATTTCTAAAATGATTTATATTTGTTTCATGTTAATTAGTAGATATGAAAAACATTACCATTGAAATCTACCTGATTAATTTATATCCATGCTCAGGTGCCAAGGATCTCAGAAAGTAACTGACTGTGACTAGTAATAATCATATATACAGAGATTAGAGATGCATGTGCAAACATCTAAGTGTTACTTGCATTAAAAATGAGTTTTCCTTTTCTCTTTTTAAAAATATTTTATTTATTTTTATTTTATGTGTATGCGTGTATTGCCTGCATGTAGGTAAATGCACTCATGTAGTGCAATGCCCGCGGGGTGGCGGGGGGGCATGTGTTTTTCTGAATGAAACAGTATATTCTAAAATGAAATGGAGATCTTTTTTAAAGGTTAAAATCTCGTTCAATTTTATGTCTTAAAGGGTTTATACTGAGTACAATAATGTATAACTGTACTAATTCAAAACTGTGAACCTAAAAATTACAGCCAATTTTGAAAGAGATGCCATCTTTCCTTTAGAAACTATTATTGACTATGTCAATGCTGTTGTAAAGAAATGCTTCTACTAATTATGTGGTTATTAAATAAAATAAATTTTAATTTTAATTTAATATTTACTTTCTTTTATGCATAAGTATATTGTCTACACATATGTAAATGCACCTATGTCATGCAATGTCCACAGAGGACAGAGGAGGGCATCAGATCCCCTGGACCTATGTCATGCAATGTCCACAGAGGACAGAGGAGGGCATCAGATCCCCTGGACCTGGAGTTATGAACGGTTGTTAGCTGCCACGTAGGTTTTAGGAACTGAACCGGGGTCCTCTGCAAGAACAGACAGTGTTCTTAACTGCTGAGCCATCTCTCCAGCCCCGTTTTTAGCTTGTTGAGAAATCATGCTGATTTCCACAATGCCTGTACCAGTTTGTACTCTCATCAGCAGTGAATAAGGGCTGCTCTGATCTCACATCCCTACTGGCATGTTTTTCTTGATAATAACTATTATCCTGACTGGGGTAAGATAGAATCTCAATGTATTTTCATTTTCATTTTTCTGATGACTAAGGATGTTGAACACTTTAAAATGTCTATTAGCCATTTGTATTTTCTCTTTTGAAAAACTGCATGTTCAGTTCATCACATATTTATGGTTGGGTGATTTGGGGTTTTTTTGTTGTTGGTAGAATAGCAATAAGATCCATTAAGGGAAAACTGACCAAAAGAATAGAATCTCTGGCCTGGGTGGTGACCTAACACTCTAGTTGATTCAGGTCAATCACCTGGATGTCAATGAAAAGCACAACTCTCACCTAAAGGGAATAAGAGACGATTTATTCTGGAGACAAATATGAGTGACCATGGCCCAGGAACATAGATTAAGGTTACCCCAAATTCCATGTTCCAACGTGGTAACAGTTTCATGAAATTTTTTATAGTAACAGAACAAAGAAAGCTATAAATTAAGACACTTTTCAAGCACATTGGTGGAAACATCAGAGAGGTGCTTATAGCAAAGTGGGCAGAATTCTGTTATTGGCCTTACAAGCTGTCTGGCAGGCTTCTTGGCCCCTGGGTTGGTGGAAACTGGTGATCTACTGAGTTAATGCATTCTAAAAGGTCTGCTAGTCAAAGGATGTTAAGTCAGAAACAGTGGGCAAGGAGTGGTTATTTAGGGGGCTAAAGATGGCCCAAGATAAATTAGGCTCAGAACCTGCAACATTCCAAACTCCTCAGTCACTGAAGTTCTTATCAGCTGATCAGCTTTACAGAAGGTTCAGTTTCAAGATGCAGATTTTTTTCTGGGAACATTTATTCATAGTTCCCCCGTGTTAGACAAAATTCACATTTTGTGATTGTAGGGGCCATGTATTATTTATTAAGTATTATAATGTCCCTCATAACTAGGAAAGCTTACTCCTAGGAGCTGATGTAGATGAGGCTGGTTTTAGGCAAGACAGCAGTCTTAAGGACTGAGGAAATGACTGGTAAAGCCATTAAAGAAGATACTCCTGGATTAGCATCATGATCTGAATCTGATTTTTCTTTTCTTTAGTCCCCTACATCTGACAAACATTTACATGTAACATATGATAGGATCATTATATTTAAAATTAAGATAATCAAGAATATTGCTTGGCCTAACAGAGTAAAGGTAACAGTTGAAGGAAACACACATTTTAAAAAATGAGATTGACTGTGTTTCCCCCTGTATTTACAGTTATTTGTACTCTATGAACTATCTGACTTATTTTTAGAGTATTTAAACAAATCTATTATTTTTTAAATTTTTTTAATTTTTCTTTTAGCCAGTTTGACCTTATAGCTATAACCTCATGTGGAGTGGCTAGCTCTAACTCTAGTAAAGATTGACCTTCAATATTAAATTATCATACCTCTTATCTATGGATACTGACTTGATTTGTTTTATTACATTGCTATTATACCAGATTTAGTTTGGAAAAGTAAATGAAAACCATATTATAGAAGAAATTACACAATATAGTATTGCTTTAAACTTTCTTTTAACAAGAATGTCTTCACTTACATACCAAATATTAGTAACATTGATAGAAACAAGAGATCATACATGTTAGAAATTAAAATTTTGTAGATCTTGTAGACACAAAAATATCTTTTATTTTAATAATTAGAAATTGAAATGGGGGGGGGCTGGAAGATGGCTCAGTGGTTAAGAGCACTTCTACTCCTGCCGAGGACCCAGGTTCCATTCACTCTAGAAGGAGTTACTGTAGTAGTGTCCATTTTCTTTTTATTAGCAAAATGCAAATATTGTTTAAATATTTTTTAAATAATCCCAGCTATTTGTACTATATAGGACACCTTAAATGTTCATTCAATCAAGAAATATCAGTACTTAGGTATAAAATATTATGAATATTGTTGTTTTAGAAATTGATGTCTTTTGTATAATTTGGATAAGAGTTAAACTAAATTTTTGTGTATCTCTAACTAGAATAAATAGGGTTACAGATACTTTGTTAAGCATCTGAATATTTTATAGGGCCTTTTAATCTAATTGGTTGGATTCAGTTAATATATATTAACATATAGAGGCAAATTTGAAAACTAGACTTTTTATCCAAATTATACTGAACAATGAAAAAAATACATAGAATATATATTATAAAGAGTGAAAATGCTTGAATCTTTTAAACATGAAAGCTAGTTTTGAGAAAAGTAGGGATTCTGGGTAAGCAAATTATTATAACAATAACAAAAAACATGAGTAATAAGAAGAATCGTCATTCTTTATAACCTCATTAAAACCAACATTAGCATTATCTTTATCATTTAAGAAGATACCAAGTAAAATATTAAATATCAGAAACTATTAAAAATTTGGGACTGGAGAGATGGTTAAGAGCATTGACTGCTCTTCCAGAGGACCCAGGTTTGATCTCAGCATCCACATGGCAGCTAAAACCTGTTGGTAACTCCAGTTCCAGGGTATCTGACAGCCATTTCTGATCTCTGTGGGCATTGCATGATCTGAGTGCACTTACACACATGCAGGCAATACACTCATACACATAATATATTAATTATACCAGTCTAGAGAGGTGGCTCAGTGGTATAAGAACTGGTTGCTCTTGAAGAGGACCTAGTTCAGTTCCCAGCACCCATGTGGTAGCTAACTGCCATCTGTAAGTCTAGTTACAGGGGAGTCAATGCCTCCTTCTGGCCCCCACAGACATTGCATGCACAGGTGCACTTAGATACATGAAGGAAATATATATACATATAGAATAAAAACAATAAATTTTTAAAA
>NW_008335967.1:2851590-2868984 GCF_000622305.1 Nannospalax galili | reverse complement strand
TATATCTAATACCTATAAACTTTTAATCTCTATTTTTTTAAAAAACTTGATAGTTTTTAATCACTATTTTTATACAACCTAGAAAACATTTTAATATGATAATTTTAATTGATAACCCATAAGGCTATATCTAAACAAAAACATGGTATCTTAAATATCTAGTAGTAATACATACAGGTAAAACATATTAATAGTTTTAGGGTTTTATTTTTTACCAATTTAAATTAAGTATTTGTTAAAAAGTTAAGTCTTTGTAATGGGCATTTTGAATTTGTTTTTGTTTTTTAAAAAAGTATTCACTTTTCATTAGGGTATGAGGTATCCAAAGTAGGATAAAGTTTGGCATTTTTATTTCTTTTGAGCCACTTGTTTAACTTTGTAGTAACTATGTTAATTATTTAACAAATATTTACCTAAACTATTTTTACATTAAAATTAAAAGCACAGAGATGAATAATTGTCTTAAATATACTATTATGATGTAACATTATCTATAAACTTTAAGGTGTCTCTGTAAGCCTTGAAGCAGGTTTTTTTTTTAAGACCATTTTCCTTTTTAAATATTTAAAGTAATATCTTACATATTGTGCTGATTTGAATGAAAATGTCCCCCGTAGGCTCCAAGTACTTGGACATTTTTGTCCCCAGTTGGTGGCGCTGTTTGGGGAGGTCTTAAAAGGTGTGGCCATGTTGGAGAAAGCACATCACTGGGGGTGGGCTTAGAGAGTTCTTAAGGCTTGCCAGATCTCTAGTTGCACTCTTGGTTCCTGTACTGCTTGAAAATGTGAGAGCTTAGCTTCAGCTCCTGCTCCAGCCACCTCCAGCCACCATGCCTCCCTGCCATGACTGACTGTAATTCCCCTGGAACAGTACACTCAAATAAACTCTTCTTTTTATAAGTTGCTGTGGTCAGTGTTTCTATCACAGCAACAGAGAAGTAACTAATACACATACCCTCAGCTAATTACTAATTTTATCATTTATTTTTATCTTTTAGATGATTTTACATTCTAATTAAAGCAGTCTGCCCATTCACAAATTTGAAATTAAATACATTAATTTTAAAAGACCTTTGACTTATCTTCACATAGACGGAACTGATAAAAAAGAAAGGAGCCAGGGGCTCCTCCCAAGCCCACATGACCCCCGAGGAACAGATCCTCAAACGACCTTAGAAGTAAAAATAAATAGGTTTATTTGGGCCAACTGTATGGTCTTAAACACCCAAAAGGAAAGTATAACCAAAGATTAAAGTCATCTGTATATTTCTTTAAGAGTTCAAGGGATTACACATCCCAGACATTAGAATTAAGTTCTTTTAGACAATTATGTCTTATTGATGATTTTGTTCCTAGTAAGACAATGCTACTCAGCTGTAAGACTTCAGTTCTTGGTCTGCAATACTGTAGTGCCCACCTGCCGCTGAGGGAGACAACCCACTATTGTTCTAGCTTAAAATTTAAATAATGGCTAAATTTGTTTTCTCCCCCTATCCAGAAGCCTTTGAGAGGGAACTGACACTGATTCTAGCCACCCCAACAGCTATCAAAGTACCTGAATACAAATCCTGAGTTCACTCTCAAGTCTAGCCTTGGCAGCCAAAAGGAAAATGAGGAGGAACCCAGTAGAAGGATGCTTTTGGAAGCCCTCATCTAGAAATGCCAATGGACTTTTATTTGGACTTTTAAATTTCGCCCTGTTCTGACTTTTTCTGGTTCCCTGTCTAGAACTTGTAATACTAACTATTCTTGCCTTCACTTCTCCTTCACATCTGCAAGGCAAGAGTCAAGGACCTTCTTTCCTCCCTATTAAGAGTTATGCAGTTTGGGAGTCTTTTAGATAGACCCACTGAAGAGGGTAACCCAATTGCCTCACCCTGCGTCCCTGTTCAGCATGGAAGAAGCCAGAGTGGTCTGCATCCCAAGTCCCTATCGGCAACTTGGGTAAACCTCTTCAGAGGGTGGTGTGATAAGAATAGGAGGGAGAAATTGGCTAGGCAGTTAGGGTAAAAAGACCCCAAAGAAAAGTAGCCAGTTTCTTTCTTGGCTAAAAGTCAAAATGTCCATGGGCCTTTTAGCAACGTACTCTGTCCCAAAGGCCAAAACCGTTAAAAGTATTTAGGAGCTCTTATCTAATGCCTAAAAGATTTTAGGGTTACCTCTTCAGATGGGGGGAATGATAGAGTATCAATAAGCCCCATAAATTAACTCGTCCAGACTATGAAAAATGTCTAGTCTGTCTGTTGGAGGACCCATTTTTCCAGTCTCACTGGTTAATTACCTGGTTATAGAACCACTCCCAGGAAGGCAAGTTATGCTAAGTAGACGGGTGGAATACCTGGTTTGTTAATTAAGTAGCAAATATTTCTGCCTGGAACTAGCTCAGGTCCCCGCAGAACTTCCAGACCAGCCATAGCCATGTAGGGCTCTGTAAGTCTGTCCGCTTTCCTGAACTCTTCAGGAAAGTGTAATTTCTCCTTTTCTTCTTCATGCCTTTCTTACTAAACATGCTTTCTTTAAGGCTTTGGGCTGCCCCTAGCATCTTGTATTTCTTCACTTTTTCTCTAAAGCTTCCTTCTCCCAGCCATGGGGCTGCCAGTCAGCCATGTGTCTGACCTCCATGGCTTTTTTTCCTTCTTCCCACTATCCACCTCCTCAGGGCAGCTGCCAAAATTACGAGCTCGCTTGCTCTGAGGATTTTTCTTTAAGATGCTAATAAAATTGTAAAAGCCAAAAATTAAATAAATAAATAAATAATTAAATAAATTGAAATTAAATTTTTTATTGCCTAGGCTTTCTAGTTAAACATGCAAAATAAACCACTTTGCAAAATAAACCAAATTAGAAGTGGCAAATGCTCCCTATTGGGGGGAGCTTACCTTTTCTTAACATTTGTAAGTTGAATTAACATACTAATCAAACCTAAAAGAATCTGAAGTAGAACCATGTGTTTGATTTTCTCCACACATTTGTCCATTTCCTAGATAGATATGGGAGAAATGCCCAGAGAAAAAGAAAAAGACAAAAGAAAAGACCGGTAGCAGCTTTAATAGTCAGAATCCAGCATGCCTTCAGAGGTCTGAGAGCAACTAAAAATCAAACCAAATGTTGAAACCAAAATGCTTTCAAAGCAAACAAAAAATAGATACCTTAGAACTAAACACTTTGAAACAAATCAAAACCAAAAGTTATTTACCAAATAGGATCCTTAAACAACCAGCTCAGAAAAAGCAAGTGGGCTGCCAAAAAACCAAGGGAGGTCTGAGAGAGCCCCAGAAAAAACTCACCACAATCCACCAGAGGAGACAGTGCCAGATGGCTTGGACTCAATGGGTCCAAGTCAGTACCTTGTTTCCATCCAGGTGACTCCTCCTGGTGAAAAATGGATCATTTTGGGGGTCCCATGTTGTGTCCCAATAACTATCAACACAAAAGCACAACTCTCACTTAAAGGGGGTAAGAGACAGTTTATTCTGGAGTCAAATATGAGTGACTGTAGCCTGGGAACACAGATTCAGGTTCCCCCAAACTTCACATTCCACCGTGGTAACAGTTTAGTGAAGTTTTTATAGTAATAGAACAAAGAAAACCATAAATCAAGACATTTTTCAAATATATTGATGCAGAGAGTTGGGTTATAGCAAAGTGGGGAGAATTCTGTTATAGGCCTTAGATGCTGATAGGCTGTTTAAAAAGCCATTTGGTTGGTGGAAACTGGTGATCTAGTGAGTTAATGCATTCTAAAAGGTCTGTTAGTCACAGGATGTTAAGTCAGAAACAGGTGGTCAAGGAGTGGCTATTTAGGGGCCTAAAGATGGCCCAAGATATATTAGGCTATGGACCTGCAACATTCCAAACTGTACAGTCACTGAAGTTCTTACCAGTTGATAATAAGCCTTGCAGAAGTTTCAGTTTAAAGGTTTAAGGCTTTTCTGGGAACTTTTCCTCACATAGCCAAGGGACCACCTCTAGAAAGTTTGGCTTACCTTAAGCCATGCTAGAGATATAGGTGGAATAATTATTCCTTTAATGAGATACTTTTTCTTCCCAGAATTCCTGCCCCCAGCACAGTCCCGACATGATCAAGCGACCATGAAGTCTGGCTAAGCCTGCCAACCCTTCTGAGTTTTCTGCAAGTTTTTCTTTTATTTTTTTTTTTCTCTTTCTTTCGGATGCTGGTCAGAACTAAGTTTGCTTTTTCTGATAATACGGGTTTTCTTACTCTTTCTCTAACCCCCCTCATCCCCACTGTCTGTAACATGTGACTGCCTGTAACATGTGACTGCCTGATGCCGTGTGGCCAACCTGTAATTCAAGCAGCATGGCTTTTTCCTCTCTGCACCACTCTCCTCCTCTGGGCTGCTACTGAAATTTACAGCTTTCCTACACTGTTTTTTTGGTTGGTTGGTTTTTCATTTTGTTTTTTTCCTTTTCCTTTTTTTTTTGGGGGGGGGTCGTTTTGAGAGTCTCCCTATAGCACCAGCTGACCTGGAACTTACTATGTAGACCAGGCTGGCCTTGAATTCACCGAGATCTGCCTGCCTCTGCCTTCCAAGTCCTGGGATTAAAGGCATGCAGCACCACACCTGGCTTTTTCTTCTAAATTCTAATAAAATTGTCCTCAACCTTCTCTTGGAGTGTATTCTTAAATTCTTTCATTATCAAAACTAAGAACCCCAAGAAGGGACCCAAATTTCCCCAGTATCATTATTTAATTTTATCAGTTATTTTTTTAATTGAGCTTTTATACATTTCATGTAATAGTTATTAATCAAAACAAGAACCCCTTCCCCATCTATATCTTCCCCCACACATGGGACTCATGTATTCTGCCATACATGTTAAGTCCCATCCAGTCAAGCATTTTACCCAAATGCCCTTCATTGCAAGTTCATCCACTGGAGTCTATTCAGCCAATCTAGAGATCTTAAGGAAGGTCTACTTTTCCTCACCCAGCAGTGATCAGTCTCTAACAGTTCTCAGGCTAGGGCCAGCCTGCCACCCATTTCTTTCACCCTTGTCTGACTGAGTTGGCATGGGTCTTGTGCTTGATGCCACCATTTTCACAAGTTCACATGAGCAAGCTTCCAGTGGCCCGAAAGCCTGTTTCCCTATGTTCATGGACCAACCTTAGCTCTTCAAATCTTTCTGCCCCTTTTTCTGCAATGGTCCCTGAGCAGTGAATAGGACCTATATGAGGTTTAATATTAGAGTCCTATGCAAGGACACACACTGCAGTCTCTTATTCTCTAAACCTTAGCCAATTGTGGCCTTCTGTGTGCATCACACTCTTGTATAAGGAAGCTTCTCTGCTGAGAGTTGAAAGATCCACTAGTATTCTCTCCACCTCCTGTTCCACTATGTTCCTCTACTGTAGATATGTCACCTATGGGTGGGCATCTCTCAGATGTATATTCTTTGTATTTGACCAGTCGTAGAACTCTTCAGTAGTCTCCATCAGGGAAAAAGGCTGGTCTCCAGAATCCAAGGCAAGGTGAGGGTGGGGGCAGCCAGGGTAGAAGGCTGGTCTCAGGAGTCCAAAGGCAGAGTAGAGGTGGGGACAGCCTGTGGAGCGTCTAAAAAAGACTGAAAAATTGAGCTGGTCTGAGTGCAGGGGATCAGGATGTAGTGGGCAGATCCGGACTAAGAGGGTAATCCAGAGAACTGGGATGTTAGGAGCAAAAACAGGCCTGTGCCCACACCTAGAAGGGGCAGAACGTGTGGGGGATTTTATCCGTTCTTTACACATTCTAGGTATCAATCTCCTGTCTTGTGTATAGTTGAAAAAGAATTCTTTTCCCATTCTGATGACTGTCTCTTTACTCTGGCAACTTCATTAATTGTGCAAAAGCTTTTCAGTGTCATGTGATCCCATTTATCAATCCTTGGCATTATTCCCTATGCTACTGGAGTCCTTTTCAGAAAGTCTTTGCATATGCCTATATCTTGAAGGGTTTTTTAACCTATTTTTTCTTGCAAAAGTGTCATGTCTTATACTAAGATCTTTGATCTGTTTTGATCAGCTTGTGATATCTTAGGATTCTAAATTAGTATTCAGCTTTCCCATCATCATTTGTTAAAGAGGCTGGTGGGATCTTTTTTTTTGTTTTGGCTTGGTTTTTTATTTTCTTCAATAGATGTTTTTGACATATTTGTAAAAAATTTAGGTGATTTTAGCTGGAGGGGTGTGGGATCCTCTGCTGTATTTCACTGCTTTGCATGCCTCTTTTTGTGTCAGCACCATGCTATTTTGTTACTCTGGGAATGTAATATAATTTGAGATTGGGTGTTGTGATACTGCTAGCATTTATTATTTTGTTTAGGATGTCTTTTGCACTTGCAAATGAATGTTATGATAGTTTTTGTTCAGTTCTGTGAAGAATATCTCTGGGATTTTGATGGGTTTGCATTGAGTCTATAGATCCCTTTCAGTAATATAGCTGTTTTCCTAATATTAATTCTGCTGACCCATGAACTTGGGGGACTTTTTAATCTTCTATTGTCTTCTTCAATTTATTTTTCTGTGTCTTTTTAAAAAGATTTCTTTTACTTTTAATTATGCATATGTGTGTATGTATGCTGGGGAGGCCAGAGGTGTCAGATGCCCTGGAACTGGAGTTAAAGGTGGTTGTGAGCTGCCTGACATGAGTTCAAGAAACTAAACTCTGGAAGAGCAGTAAGTGCTCTTGACCACTGAGCCATCTCTACAGCCCCTTCTTCTGGGTTTTAATGTTTTCCTTGGTTAGGTTAATTCCTAGGTTTTTGTCTCTTTGTTTGGTTCATTTTGGTTTTACTTCTTAGAGTTTTTAAAAACATAAGTTATTGGAAGTGGCTACAGAGATAGCTCAGTGGTTAAAAGCACTGGTTGCTCTTGTAGAGGATCTGGGTTAAGTTCCTAGCACCCACATGGCAGTTAATAACCATCTATAACTCCAGTTTCAGGAGATCCAACGACATCTTCAGGCCTCAGTGGAAACTGCATATAGATGCTACACTTGCATACATGCAGGCAAAACACTCATACATATAAAATAAAATTTCTGATTTTTTTGTATATTGATTTTTTGTATACTGCTACTTTATTGAAAGTGTTTATCACTTTTCAGAGTTTGCTGGTGTTTTTAGGATCCTACCATCTGCAAACAGAGATCATTTGACTTTTTCCTTTCCTATTTATATCTCTTTTATTTATTTTCCCCATCTAATTACTCTCACTAAGACTTGAGCTATGTATTGAGACTGGGAATTGTGGGCATCCTTCACTCCATTCAGATTTTAGAAGACATGCTCTAAATTTGTCTTTATTGAGTACAATGTTGGCTACATGTTTGTCGTATACAGCCCCTGGTATGTTGGAATTTGTTCTTCCTAGTCCTAGTTTATTCAGTGCCTTATCATGAAGATATGCCTAAATTTGCCAAAGGTCTTATCTTGCACCTATTGAAATGACCGTGTCATTTTTGTCCTTAAGTCTATTTATGTGCTATATTACACTTATTTGCATATATTAAGCCATCTTTGCATCAATGGGATGAAACTAACTTGGTCTTGATGCATGATCTTAATGAGTTCTTGAATTTGATTTGCAGCAATTTAATTGAGAACGTTTGCATCAATGTTCATCAAAAAAAAAACTGGTTGAAGTTTTTTGTTTGTTTTTTTAATTGTTTTCATTATCCAGTTTGGGTATCAGGGTAATGCTGGCTTTACAGAATATGTTCCAGGGTCCCTTCTGTTTCCATTTTATGGAACAATTTGGACAGCATTAGCATTCACTCTTCTTTAAAGCTTTGGTAGAAGCTGTTAGAATTCTGGATGAAAAGGCAACATGATAAAGAACAGAATCCCATTTCAACAGATGCAGATAGCTTTATTAGGGGGTTGTGCCCTCCTAGAATCCCAGAAAGTGGGTTACAGCTTCTTGGATGATGCTGAGCTCCTTCTTGGGAAGGAGAGGTGCTGAGTTCTGATAGGGGAGTCAGGTATCTTCTACAAGGTGTTTGGTAAGGAACCAGATCTACAAAGAGGCTGATAAGGAACCAGATGTCTTTTGAGAAAGAACCAGATGTCGAGGCTAGACGTGTGTTCTGAGATAGATGTATCTCCCTTCTGGAGTGGAGAGGTAGGATGAATGAATGGTCAGTTTGTTCAGTCATTTATCAGGCTGATTTTCTTTCAGAAGTTAGCAGTGAAACAATCCAGTCGTGGGTTTTTCTTTTCTTTTTTGGGTGGGGGGGTTCTTCATTACTACTTCAATATTCTTGATTTAATTTTGGAATCTATAATTTCTTCTAGAATCCTTTTGGAATATAAGCTTTCAAAGCATTCTCTCTTTCTCCTTTAAGTTAACTTTTTAAAAAAAATTTTTATTGAACCTTTGTGTATTTCATACAGAACATCCCAATCAATCTTAATCATCTTTATACCCCATTCCCACTGGCACCCTCGCATAGTCCCCCCACTGGAATTCATACATTCTGTCATTTGTCTTAAGGTCTATTGTGTCAAGTTAGTGTCCCCAGATGTCCCTCAGTGCAAGTTCATCTACTGAGGTCTAGTCAGCCTATCCAGAGTCTCTCACTTAAGTAAGATCAGCTCTTACTTATCTAGCAGTAATCAGTTGCCAATATTTCTTCAGCTAAGATTGCGGTTCAAAGTATTCTTAATTATTCTCTGGATTTCACTAGAGTCTGCGTTAACCGCCTTGATCATCTTCAATTTTATTTTCTCTCTCTTTCTCTGGATTAGATTTGTCTATCTTGTTTATTTCTCAAAGAACTGATCCCATTTGACTGATTCTATGCATTCTTCTTAGTCTCATTTCATATTTTTCTACCCTGATCTTTATTTTTTTCTTGCTATGTGTTGCTTTGGAATTTGGCTTATTCTTCTTTTTCTATTAAATTCATTTAATTGATGGTATATTTTATACAACAACATTGATGGTATAGTTTCTTTGCTGAATTGCAGTTTTAATGACCTATCAAAAGTTGAGAATGGGGTATTGAAATCATCTGCTATTGTGTCAGCACCCATGTGACCTTCTATGTATAGTAATGTTTGTTTACACAATTGGGAGCTCAAACATTTAATGCATATATATCTACAATTGTTGTATTTTCCTGATGAATTGTTCCCTTTATTCATCTTTATCTTTTCTAATTTTGGCTTAAAGTCTACCTTGTCAGATATCAGAATAGCTACATCATCTTGCTTTCAGCTTCTATTAGGTTGCTAGATCTTTCTCCTGTACTTTAAAAACAATTTATTTAAGTGTATGCATGCACCATGAGCATACAGTGTCCATAGATGCCAGAAGGAAGCATTGGCTCTCCTGGGACTGGAGCTATAGGCAAAAGTGAACTGCTGGATGTAGGTGCTGGAAACTGAACTCTGGGCCTTCTACAAGAGCAGAAAACGCTCTTAAACTCTGAGCCATCTCTCCAGTCCAACCCCTCTCCTTTGACCTTCAGTCTGTGGGTGTCTTTACTAGTGGGGTGTGTTTCTTAAAGATAACAGACAGTTGGATTCAAGTTGTTGTTTTTCAATCCAGTCAGTCAGTCTGTGTCTCTATGGCTGAGTTGTCATTCCTATGTTTTATTCTGTTACTGAGCTTATATTTGACAAGTGTCTGCTGCCCACCAATGATGACTTCACTTTGGTAGCTTCCCTTCTTTGCACACCAAGGGCCTTTTCTGGCTACACTTATCTTTGCAGTCTGTAGGCTAAGTAAGTTCTCCTGAGACTTCTCAGACTGTACTAATGTTCTAGCTGGAAGGTATCTCACAACCAGGGCACTGAGATTTCTACAGGCCAAAGACTTGTATTTATATTTGGAAGACCTCTCAAGTATTAATTACCCTCTTGGAGGAATGTAGCTGTGGCTATCAAGTACAAGGCTAGAACTTTAAAGAGTTCTGGACTTTACAGCAGAGAACAGCAAATAGGTGGCTGCAGAGGCTGAGCCACCTGCTGACCTCAGGTTCAGAGCCATCAAACTCCAGGGCTGTTTCCAGTTGGTCAGAGCTGATCCTGGCAACTGGTGGGCTGTCTTTCCCTATACATTTCCCTGTTGGGGCTGCCACCTGCACCTTTTGGCTTATCAGTGTCCAGTTTTCTTGTTCTCCCCAGCTACCTCCCTGGGCTCCCTGACCCCACCCCAGGCTTTGACAGGCCAAATTAGACTCCCTAAACTAAGGTGGCTCCCTGTTCTCAGGCCCCAAGCTTATCTCAGATTTTAACAATGCATTCTCTGTCAAGATGGCATGTGGCTGCTGCCCTCCAAGTCATATGAAGTGATAAAATGGGATTTCTCTACACTGCTAAGCCATCACTGGGGGAAATGTTATCTTACCAAAATCTGCGACTGGGTTTGAGGCTTGTGTGGGATATGGTTTGATCACCTGCCTTACCTTTTAGATGCAACTTCCCCTGGCCTCTTCCACCAGCTTACTTCTTACTGATGCATCACACATCTTTTTCTCTGTTCTTTTCAGGTATCCTTTTACTTCTTTTGTGAATTTCCAAAGCTCTTCTTCTCTCTCTGGAATGGTTTTTTTTTTTTTTTCTGTTGTTTGAAGCTTCTGGTGACCATGTTACTTAAACATCCTAGTTTTGTTAATGAATTTGTATGTATGTGAAAGTTTTTCAATTTGATATCATTCTTATTTGTTTTTATTTTTGTTGACTGAGCTTTTGATGTGATAACCAAAAAGCTCATTGCCAAAGCTTATATCAAGGAAATTTTTCCTCTTGTGTTTTCTTCTAGGAGTTTTATGGTTTCATGAGTTCTGTTTAGGACTTTAATTCATTTCGAGTTGATTTTTGTGTATGGTATAAGACAGACATCTATTTTCTTTTTTCTCCCCTTGGGAGAATTCAGTTTTCTAAGCACCATTTATTGGAGATACTGTACTCTACCTGTGTGTCTTCCTCAGGGCTTGTTGAAAAGTGTCTGTTTTTATGTTAGTGTTATGCTGTTTTGATTAACTAAATCTCTGTGGTGTAATTTCAAATCAAGAAGTGTGATACATCCACCCATCTTTTTTCTTCCTCCAACCTTCTGATTTATTTTAAATCTTTGGAATGTCCATATAAATTTTAGATTTTTTTCAATTTCTGTGAAAAATAGTATTGGAAATATAATAAGGATTATTAACAAAAGGTCTTCCAATCCATAAACATAGGAAGGATGTCTTTCCATGTATTTATGTCCTCAGTTTCTTTCACCAAAGCTTAATATGCACAGAATGTTTTCAATGTACAGTCTTTCACCTTTTTAGTTAAATTCATTCCTAATTATGTATTCTTTTTGATCCACTTGTGAGCAGGATTGTGTTCCTGATTTGTTTTTCAAACTGATGATTTTCAAGTGATTATTCTGACACAAGATTAGTCATAGAATGGGAGGTCTTATTAATTTTTTAAGTTGGTTTTCATGTATGATTTTTAGTCAATTTATCTTTTTTCTTTCCAGTAGCCCCAGCTGGCCTAGAACTCACTATGTAGACCAGACTGGCCTAGAACTCACAGAGATCCACCTGCCTCTGCCTTCTGTGTGCTGGGATTAAAGGCCTGTGGCACCACGCCTGATTGAATTTATCAGATCTTAGATGATCTAGAATTATAGTCTTTATATTTCTGTATGGATCAAATAAGTAAATAGCTAAATACTTCTGAGCAGCCAGTCCCAGTGCCAGGCCCCATGGCTGCCAGGATCAAAGGGCCTGTTAGCAAGCCCTGGAACTCCTGCTGCTTGTCCTTGGGTCATTGACTTTCACACTAGATGGTTTCAACCCCTCTCCCCAAACCTCTACCTCTTCCCAGCTCACTTAGCTGCTTTCTGCTTCACTGAAAAGATACAGAAATCAAAAGAGAACCCCCACTTCCTCCCGAACCCACATCAGACATGCCACCACCAACTCTGTTGCACAGACTCTGCCTTCCCCAGTTCCTATGGATCCTGTAACCATCCAGCTCACATAAGCTAACTGGTGCACTGATACTTGTCCTCTTTGGCCTAGTCCATGATACATTTCCAGACCAGTGCCTTCTTAACTTTTACATCTAAGGTGCCTCACATGCCTTGCAAAATCCTGGCCCTGTCTGTGGACACTGCCTTGAAAACAGTGCCTGGCTGTCTGCCTCTACTGCTTCCAACCCGGCTCAAGTGAAGACAGTTACTCTCATGGCTAACCAACAACCAGCTAGTGTTTTGGTATCACTGCCTCACTGTCTAACCTCAGCATAGTAGGTCCAGTCCTTTACATACACAAGCCAGATACGCGCTTTTTTTTCTCAAAACCCTCCCCTGACTCTCCTCTGCTCCAAGCAATAGGGAAGGAAGGGATAGGGCGATAAGACAGGGAGTACTAATGTGCAGTCTTTAGAAGCAAGAAGTTCTGCTTGCTACTGGGCAGTATGGAGACTACAGATAGCTTTAAGAAATATTTCAGGGGCTGTAGAGATGGCTCTATGGTTAAGAACACTGGTTGTTCTTGCAGAAGACCCGGGTTCGAATCCCAGCACCCACATGGCAGCTAACAACTGTCTGTAACTCCAGTTCTCAGGGATCTGACAGCCTCTTCTGACCTCCGAGGGCATTGTACGACACGGGTGCACTTATCTACATGCAGACAATACACGCGTACACATAAAATAAAAAATAAAAATAAATAAAAATAAAAATAAAAAAGAAATATTTCAAAAGGCTAAAACTGATTTTGAAAGTTTTCACTACTTTATGGTGTGATTATAGTATGTCCCCTACAGGCTGATGTCCTGGTCACTTGGTGACTACCTCAGATACTCATCCCATTTAGAGACATTATGGAGTCTTTAGGTGGTATGGCCTAGTTAGAGAAAGTAGATCATAGGAGACGTGACTTAAAAGGTAATACCCTGGCCTCCGGGCCCCTCTTTACTTTGTTTCCTGTCTGTCTGGAGGTGAATAAACTCTGCTACATGTACCCACCACCATGATGCTCTGCCTGAGCATATAAGACCCATGGACTGAAACCTCTGAAACTATAGCCAAAATAAATTTTTAGTCCTTTTAAATAGTTTCTATCAGATTTATCAACACAGAGATGCAAAAGTAACTAATAGAAACAGAGAAAAGATAACTGGTTGAGGTGATAGATATGATTTAAATACTACAGAATGCATATGTGTATCAAAACATATATTCATTAATATATGTATAACAATGTATGCCCATTAATATGGACAGGTTCATGTTTTTATGAATCAGTTAAAAATAAATTTAATTTAAAAATTTTAAATAAAAATTGATAAACCAGTCCTGGTAATGGCCTTGCCGGAGACCCTCTACTTCTCTGACTTCAGCTCTTACTACATCCTCTTCCTGCCCTTCCAAGCCACACTGGCCTCATGAACACTCCTAAAATATTCTGAGTGTGCCTCATGCAAGGCCTTGACTGTTGTTGCATCCTGTGCCTAGAATGCTATCCCCAGATATCTGCATGGTTTAGATTCTTTGTTTACATAGATACTTTGGAGGCCAAGTTCTAGGCTCAGAAACAGGGTCTGGAGGAGCTGGGAGATTAAAGAAGATTCATGAAGCCACTGGAAAATAAGTTACGATTTATTTTCTCTGGGCAAGGTCACACAGGCTACTGGGCAGGTAGCTGCCCAGTGAAAACACAAGTGCCATCCTTAGTCCCAAGGACTTTTTATAAAAAAATCTCTCAAAGATGGCTTCTTGCCAAAACTAGTTATGTAACAGATTACATCACTGTTACATTTGGGGTACTGAGACATCACAATGTCAGTCATTTTGTGCCGACTCATAGCTCTCCAGATGTCAAGTGTCAGCCATCTTGACTCTTGTGGGAAATCCATAACTATGCCCTGTGGTCTAAACATAAACAGGCCCTTGGGGCCTTGATTCCGGACAGATACTCAGATTCATTCTACTGTTGGGAGGCTTTTCCCTGACTCTCCTACTTAAACTGATGGTTCCCTTTTTCCCACTTCCTGTTCTGATTTTATCACCGTCAGATAAACTATTCTGTCTTCCCTCCACCCTCCATCCAAGTAGAACAGAAGCTCCATGACAGTTCCTTGCTTGTTTTGTTCACTGTTGTATACTACCACCTGCTATGTAGTAGACTCTTAAAAATACCTTTTAGTAACATATGCAAATTATTTACATATGTGTCTATCAACCCAATTGTATAATACTAACAAACACTTGTATAATTTAGGATGGAATTCAGTTCTGAAATTCATCTTTCTCACCCCTCCCCCACCTTATTCTGTGAAGTTCCCTTAGCAGGACCAATGTGCCTCCCAGAATCCCTTGTCATGGTGTCCGAGCAGGACCACTGTGCTTCCAGCTCCTAAGAATCCCTTGTCATGGTGTCCCTCTGTTCTCCAGGGCCAGAATGATACATTTCCTGCACTGTCAGCAGGAAGGAGATAGGACCTACTGATTCTGAGCTCTCCATTTTCACTACACCATCTCAGAAATGGACTACTGTTTCTATCAAGGAAACACAGCTGTTCTATAGAATTCTATTTCTAAACTGCAAAGCATCTTTGCTTTTCCCCATCATTCAATGATAACAAATTTACTCAAATCCATATTAGAAATTAGGGGCAAAACTCACATTATATATAAAAATTTTCATATTTGGTATATAATGTGTCTAGACAAAATGCTTCTGATTTATATAAATGCACACATATGTTTATTAGTCTATTAACTTTACTGCCATGATTCCCTTTAAAAAAATTTAAAAGCTATAAAAATTAGAACTAACAGTTGTTGACCCAAATAAGTTTTTAATGTTAGCTAGGTGTTGAAAATGCAAAGTTTTTTTTAAAAAAGAGTGATGCTTATTCTAGACCTGAGCCACAACATTCCAGAAGTCTGCCACAGACACATTTTCCCCCTGTGGTTTCCATCTGTGTAGACAATCAGACAATCAAGTTCCTCACTAGCATCTCTCACAGCTGCTTTGCAGCCACAATAATGTTCTCTCTCATCTTTTGACTACACTGAAGAAAACATGAGAGTTAGGAGGATGTTGATTTCTTCCACTGAAGGGAACAAATTGAGTAAATGGTTCTGTGGGCATGTGAGGCGCAGGGGTCAGTTGAAGTCCTGAGGGTTCCACTGGGAGGCTTGCAATAAACAGGCATGTGGGGAGGAGTACTGTGGCTGATGCCTCTTTCCTGTTCTGTGGTTCTGTAGGGCACAGTCAGCCTGACTGTTGAGCTTAGTCCATCCAAACAAAAGGCAGCACCACAAGATAAGTACGGTCAGGACATAGCCAGGGCCCACAGACACATGATTACAACAAAAGTGAAGTGATGCAGACACCTGTTCTGAGAGAGCCTTTCCTGCGATGGAAAAGGGGAGCCTTTGCAGTCTTCACCTGTCTGTTCCTCACATTCTCACCAAGACTTCTGTGATGGTTAATATAGTCAATCTGGCAATATCTAAACAGCAAGCCTCCTGTAAGGGATTGATTATCTAGGTTAAGTTAGCTTCTGGTGAGGCCTGTGAGGGATTACCTAGATTCAGGTTGAGTGAGAAGACTCACCTAAACTGTGGGCAGTACCAGTCTATGGGCTGGAGTCCTGGACCAAATAAAAAGGAGAAAGTGAGCTGAGGACCAGCATATAATCTCTCTCTCTCCCCTCTCTCTCCTTCCCTCTCTCTCTCTCCTCTCTCTCTTTCTGTGTCTCTATCTCTGTCTCTGTCTCTGTGTGTCTCTCTCTTCTTGATTGCAGGTGCAATGTGACCAGCTGCCTCAAGCTCTGCCACCACAGTTTCCTCGCCATGAACTTCCAAACTGAGAGCCAAAAAAGCCAAAATAAACCCTTCCTTAAGTTGTTTTTGTCATAGTCACAAGAGAAGTCACTGACTTCCTAAGCACTTTCAGGTAACCTTGTCTGCAATAGGTCCTTAAGGTACTGAAGTCTAGAATCAGGGCTGTGAGGGGAAAGGTCAGTCTCTCATTGGTTCTTTACAAAAATAAAATGGAAGCTCCTATCTACAAGGCTTGGGAACAGCCCCTGTGTCAGCTCAAGAAGCCCAGAGGCAGCTGCTTCCTCATCTCTTCCATACCCATCTCCCAGCTCTGTCTCTTCAGAACTGTGCTCCCTGTGACCAAGGAGCAAGTCTAAAGACTAAAGTCAAGTCTGGAAAGCTAAGGGAAAAAATTCCAGTTCCTCAAACTTTCTCCATCAGCAATGTCTTCAGGCAAGAGTGGCAGGTGGCTCTAAGACACCTCTTCCCAGCTGGGTGGCTGGCGTTCATTGGTAGTGTAAATTGCAAGAGAGTCATAAGCTTCCTTACATAAATTCCTCAAGGTAGCCAAAAGGCCCAAATTGGCAGCTTGGCCTTTGATCAGATCTTATCAACTGGTCACTTCCCTGGCTGACAGAGACTGGTTATAGGGGTACTTAACTCCTACTGTCCCATAGCCTGCTCTGGTGGCCTGGCCTTATCAACTGATCACTACAGAGACTGTCCGCAAGAGGCAACCTCAAGGACCCCAAGGACATTGACACCTAACACCTGACATGGAGCAAATTCCTACAGGTGCATTCAGCAGAGTACCTATATAAATCCGTATAGCTCTGCTGATGTCTGCTGATGTCTGTATGCATGGACAAGACACCCACCCTTTGATATGTTCTCCTGGATTAAAGAAGACACATTTCTTGCCTGTTGCAGGCCTGGCTCTGCTTCTTATTTCTTTTTTTTTTTAATTTTTACAGACTTTGTTAAGAATTTCATACATGCATATAAGGTACTTTGATCAAATCCATGCCTGCTCCCTCCCCTCCAACATCCCGCCCCTCACCGAAGAAGTAACCCTAAAATCTTTTAAGGATTAGATACAAGCTCCAAAATACTTTTGACATTTTTGGCCTTTGGAACAGAGTATGTTGCTAACAGGCCCAAGGACATTTTGACTTTTTGCCAAGAAACTGGCTACATTTCTTTGAGGTCTTTTTACCCTAACTGCCAAGCCAATTCCTACCTCCTATTCTTATCATGCCATCCTCTGAAGGGGTTACCCAAATTGCCAATAGGGAATAGGGACACAGACCATTCTGGCTTCTACCATGCTGAACAGGGATGTAGGGCGAGGCAACTGGAGTACTGCCTCAGTGGGTTTATCTAAAAAACTCCCAGATTGCATAACTCTTGTCTCTAGGGGGAGAAGAAAGTCCTTGAATAATGAATAGGAGATGAGAAGGAGAAGTAAAGGCAAGAGTAATTATCATTACAAGTTCAAGACAGGGAACTAGAAAAAAGTCAGGACAATTTTCAAATGTTCATATGAGAGTCCATTGGAGTTTCTTGACAAGGGCGTCCAAAAGCATCCCTCTATTGGGTTCCTCCTCATTTTTC
>NW_008335967.1:2847026-2850729 GCF_000622305.1 Nannospalax galili | reverse complement strand
CTTTTTTGATTGTTTCTTTTGCTGTACAGAAGCTATTTAGTTTAATGAGGTACCACTTGTTTATTGCTGACCTTAATTCCTGAGCAACTTGTCTGATTTAGAAAATCGCATGTTAATTCTTGCCCTTGTTTCCTGGGCTATCGGTGTCCGGTTTAGAAAGTCCTTTCCTACACCTATATCTGGTAGGTTTTTCCCAATGTTTTCTTCTAAGAGTTTCAGAGTTTCAGGCTTTACACTGAGGTCTTTGAGCCATTTGGAATTGACTTTTGTGCAGGGTGAAAGATAGGGGTTTAGTTTGATTCTTCTACAGGTGGAGATCCAGTTTTGCCAGCACCGTTTGTTGAAGATGCTGTCTTTCCTCCATTGTGTGTTCTTGGCACCTTTGTCAAATAGCAGGTGGCTGAAATTGCGTGTACTCACGTTTGGATCTTCAGTGATGTTCCATTGATCTATGTGTCTGTTTTTGCACCAGTACCATGCTGTTTTTATGACTATGGCTCTGTAGTATACTTTGAGATCTGGTATAATAATCCCCCCAGTGTTGCTCTTTGTGGTCAGGGTTACTTTGGCTATCTGGGGTCTTTTGTTCCTCCATATGAATTTAAAGATGCATTTTTCTAATTCTGTGAGGTATGTCGTGGGGATTTTGATTGGGATTGCATTGAATCTATATATTGCTTTTGATAGGATGGTCATTTTCACAATATTAATTCTTCCAATCCATGAACATAGGCGGTCCTTCCATCTCCTGGTGTCTTCCTCAATCTCTTTCTCTAATGATTTAAAATTTTCATTGTAGAGATCTTTGGTGTCTTTTGTCAGATTTATCCAAGATATTTTAATTTTTTGCAGCAATTATGAATGGGAGCATTTCCCTGTATTCTTTCTCCAATTGCTTGTTATTGGAATATTGAAAAGCTACTGATTTTTGTAGATTGATTTTATTACTTGCCATTATACTGAAAATGTTGATCAGTTCTAGGAGTTTTCTGGTGGAACTTTTGGGATCTCTTAGGTATAGCATCATATCATCTACAAAAAGTGATAGTTTGACCTCTTCTTTTCCAATTAGTACTCCTTTAATTTCCTTCTCCTGTCTTATTGCTCTAGCAAGAGTTTCAAGCACTATGTTGAAAAGGAGTGGAGACAGTAGACATCCTTGGCTGGTTCCTAATTTTAATGGGAATGCTTCCAGTTTTTTTCCATATTGGCTGTGGGTTTGTTGTATATAGCTTTAATTATGTTGAGGTATGTTCCCTCCCGTCCAATACCCTCTAGGACTTTGAACATAAATGCATGCTGAATTTTGTCAAAAGCCTTTTCTGTATCTATTGAGATGACAATGTGTTTTTTGTCTTTGAGTCCACTTATACTATTAATGACATTTATTGACTGCATATATTGAACCATCCTGCATCTCTGGCATAAAGCCTACTTGATCATGGTAAATGAACTTTTTGATGTATGTCTGTATGTGGTTTGCAAGTATTTTGTTAAGAATTTTTGCATATATGTTCATTAAGGATATGGGTCTATAGTTTTCTTTTTTGGTTGTGTCTTTACCTGGTTTGGGTATTAGAGTGATGCTGGCTTCATAGAAGGAATTTGGGAGTTCTCCCTCTGTTTCTATCATTTTGAATAATTTAAGTAATATTGGTTGGAGGTCTTCTTTAAATGTCTGGTAGAATTCTGCTGTAAATCCATCTGGGCCTGGGCTTTTTTTAGTTGGGAGTCTTTGTATTGCTGTTTCAATTTCCTTATATGTTATGAATCTGTTTAAACTGTTGATCTCATCTTGGTTTAACTTTAGAAGTTCCCATGATTTCAGATAGCCATCCATTTCTTTTAGACTTTCAAATTTAGTAGTGTATATGTTTTTAAAATATTCCCATATAATGGTTTGGATCTTTTGGATGTCTGTTGTGATGTTTCCCCTTTTGTTTCTGATTATTGATTTGGATTTGCTCTTTCTTTCTTTTGGTTAACTGGGCTAAGGGTCTGTCTATCTTATTTAGCTTTTCAAAGAACCAGCTCTTAGATTCATTGGTTTTTGTGTTGTTTTCTTCATTTCTATTTCACTAATTTGTGCTCTAATATTTGTTACTTCTCTTCTGCTGGATTCGGGTTTCATTTCTTCTTGTCTTTCCAGTGTCTTGAGTAGCAGGGTTAGGTTATTTATTTGGGCTCTTTCTAATTTTTAGTAGGCACTTAGAGCTATAAACTTCCCTCTTAGGACTGCTTTTAATGTGTCTCAGAGGTTGTGTTGTATTGTATTGTCCTTTTCATTGAATTCCAAGAATTCTTATATTTCTTTCCTAATTTCTTCTTTGACCCACTCATTGCTTGCTGTTTAATCGCCATGAGTTCATGTAGTGACTAGGGCTTTGTCCAGTGTTGATTTTGAGCTTTATTGCATTATGCTCTAATAGAATGCATGGAATTATTTCAGTTATTTGTATTTGTTGAGGATTATTTTGTGGCCCAGTATGTGATCAATTTTTGAAAAAGTTCCATGGGGTGCTGTGTCCCAGAGACCTGGTTCCTCCAAGGGGAATGGACCATAGAGGGGCTTATGGGAGCCATCTTGGGATGGAAGCCATGAGCCACCAGGAAAGGTGGCGGGTGTGGAGAACACGCACAGCAGACATGGAGAAAAAGATGGCTCTGGCATCTTACTGGTGTAGCTTACCCATGTAGCGAGAGGGACATTTACTTACCTGGAACAAGACTGTGGGCCCCAAGATGAGTGGGCAAAAGTTAATGGAGCCTGTGGGTGGGCCACCACGCAGAGCTGGGTGCTGGTGCCAAGCGTTAGTCTCTGTAAGTTTTTCCATTCCCCCCAAGATATAAACTGTAATAAATTCACAGGTGCAGAGGCAGGCGGATCTTTGTGAGTTCGAGGCCAACCTGGTCTATATAGTGAATTCCAGGACAGCTGGGGATACAGGGAGATCCTGCCTCAAAAAGCCCCCCAAAATATATATATATATTATATATAATATGGTATAATATAATAATATAATATAATATAGCATAGTTATAATATGGTACATAATATAATACAATATAATTAATATAATATAAATCTTGTCTGATAGTGCAAGAGACCCTGAGAGAAATCTGGTGACAGGTGCTAAGTAGAAAGTGTATTCCTTGGTGCTTGGATGGAATATTCGAAAGATGTCTGTTAGGTCCATTTTATGTATGATATCATTTAATTCAGATGTCTCCCTGTCCAGTTGACCTGCCTAATGGAACAGTGGGCTATTGAAGTCCCCTAATATTACTGAGTTGGGATTAATCTGTGCCTTATAGTCCTGTAGTGCTGTTTCTATGAATTTGGGTGCACCGGAGTTTGGTGCATATATGTTAAGGATTGTAACATCTTCTTGGTTAACTGTTCCTTTGATCAGAATGAAGTGACCCTCCTTATCTCTTCTGATTAGTTTTACTTTGAAGTCTATTTTGTCAGATATTAGTATTGCAACCCCTGCTTGTTTCTTAGTGCCATTTACTTGGAATATTCTTTTCCATCCTTTTACCTTAAGGTAGTGCCTGTCGTTGAAGGTGAGATGGGTTTCTTGCAACAGCAAAGAGATGGATTTTGTTTCTTAATCCATTTTCTTAGCCTGTGTCTTTTGACTGGGGAGTTCAGTCCATTGAAATTTAAAGTTATTATTTAAAGATATGTATTGATTTCTAT
>NW_008335967.1:2835540-2846904 GCF_000622305.1 Nannospalax galili | reverse complement strand
AGTTGAAACAACACGGGAAAGACTCACCGCTAGAATGCATGAAATGGAAAAGAGAATATCAACACTGGAGGATAAAGATGAAAAATTGGAACACTCAAGCAAAGAGTATGGAAAATTTTTAAAAACACAGGAATGGAATATGCAAGAGATATAGGACACCATGAAAAGACTAAATCTACAGATCATAGGAATAGATGAAGGAGAATAATTTCAGGTTAATGATGTTGACCAGCTCTTAAACAGGATTGTAGAATAGAATTTCTGAAATTAAGGAAAGACATCCTCATACAAATACAGGAAGTGCATAGGACACCAAATAGGATCAGAAAAGAAACTCCCTACAACATATCATAGTAAAAACACTAAATGTACAGAACAAAGAGAGAATACTGAAAGCAGCAAAAGAAAAACAACAGGTCACATGCAAAGGAAAGCCCATCAGAATTACAACTGACTTAGCATGCAAACTATGAGAGCCAGAAGAGCCTGGACCAAGGTATTTCCAATTCTACATGACAATAGATACCAGCCCAGAATACTATACCCAGCAAAAATATCTATTATAGTTGAGGGGGAAAGAAAAATCTTCTATGACACGAATAGCCTAAAAGAATACAGGTCCACAAAACCAGCCCTTCAAAGAATACTTGGAGCAATACAGAGAGCAGAGAGAGAAACAACTATACCCCAGGGGCAATGAACGAAAATAAACAAAGATAATATCTAGGAAATACAAAATTAGAGAACACAAACAGCAATCAAAATGATGGCAACCAATACACATCCTTCAATAATAACCTTAAATATCAATGGACTAAACACCCCAGTCAAAAGACACAGGCCAAGTGAATGGATTAAGAGACAAAATCCATCTCTTTGCAGTCTGCAAAAAACCCATCTCCCCTTCAAGGACAGGCACTACCTTAAGGTAAAAGGATGGAAAAGAATATTCCAAGCAAATGGCACTAAGAAATAATATCTAATATAATATCTAATATATAATAATAGTCTAATATCTGACAAAATAGACTTCAAAGTAAAACTAATCAGAAGAGATAAGGAGGGTCACTTCATTCTGATCAAAGGAACAGTTAACCAAGAAGATATTACAATCCTTAACATATGCACCAAATTCTAGTGCACCCAAATTCTGTTTCTTATTTCTTAACTTTAAACTCCTTCCTTTTTCTGCTCTCCTAAATCTAACAATGTTGAGAACATTATTTTATTTTTTGTTTTTTGTGTTTTTGTGTTTTTGAGACAGGGTCTCATTATGTAGTCCTGGCTGGCCTGGAACTCCATAATGTACACCAGTCTGACCTCAGACTCAGAGATTTGCCTGCCTCTGCTTCTTGAATGTTGGTATTAAAGTCGTGCATCACCACATCCAGCATGGTAAGAACATTTATACTGAAATTAGTCAGCATTACCAATCAGGGCACTTAGGATTGGAGGTGTATATAGTAGGGCACATGCAAGGCCCTAGGCTAATCCTCAGTACCTCCCACAATTCAGGATGCTGATTCCTCCCATCTCAAAGTGCCAGAACTTCATTAATTCACCCTACACCTGACCAAAGGCCTTAAATACTCCAAGTCACTGTTTCAAAAAACACAGTTCTCCAAATTCCAAATATAGGAAAGCATAGGGAATGTAAATCTCTACTGCTAACTTAGGCCCAAGGATAAACTCTGCTGGTTTTTGTTATAATTCTTTGTAGGTATGTATGTTTAGTCAGCTACATCTTCCAAGTATGAATATTATTTTAATTTTTTATAAAACAAAGACAGTTCATTAACATAATATTCAAACAATATCAGTGTCTGGGGTAAAGATTCACCTTCACCATTTTCTAGGCCCCCTCCCCCAAAAAACTCCTAACTAGTGTCGAAAGTTCATAGCATATTTTTCCAGTCCTCTCCAGATAGCCACCTTTCACTTTTTAAAATTAAATCAACATTGGGCTCAACCTGCAGAAGGACTAAGAAGCCTAGCACACAGAGTTTGATCCCTGCAACCCCAGGTAAAAAGTCCCTGATACAGCAGTACTGAGTCTGTAATCCCAGCACTTCCATAGGGAAATGGGAGACAGAGGTAGGATGATCAGCTAGAAACTCCCACAAGCATCACAGGAGCAGAAACAAGAAAGATGCTGCCTCAAAACAAGTAGAAGAGAAAGCCAACTCCTGAAAAGTTGCCTTCTGACTTCCACACATACGCTGTGGAACATGTACACCAACACTCATACATACATACACACATGCATACATATACACATGCACATGTACTAAATAAATCTTGTTTTAAAAGAAGCATCAAACGTGCATACTACCTCACAACCTGCTTTCCTTTACTGAAACAGTGTGGATGTTTTTCCATATCAGAACATATGGTGTTATTTGGGTTTCTTATGCGAGGAGTGTTTCCTAACGAGCGCACTGTGTCTTACCTACTTGTTCTGTTACTGGTACAGATTTTGATTGTGCCCTTTGCTCTTCACCCATTCCTCTTGGATGCTGCTCATGGGCTGCAATGACCATCCTTACTCCCCTATTCCAAACACATGCTGGAGAGCTCCCTTGTGTCTGGGGCTGTGGGTATGGAGGGCCAGGTGGACTAGCAGGCTTGGTGGTCTAGATTTTCTGCAGAAGCCTGTCCTGTTTCCCTGTGTGTTAGATTGCAGCCTCCTGTTTCTGGATTTCATTAAGTTGACACCCCCACAAGTTCATGGTCAAAGATAGCCAAAGCTGAGAGAACTTTGAGTAAAACATTTCGTTTTGGTTTTTTTCTTAGCCTTTGTCATGAATGAGTGGTATTAATTAGCTCAAGCTTGGGTCTGTGTATTCATTTTTCCCTGGCATCCATCAAGCCCTGCCCCTCACTTCTGTAGGCTCACCCTCTGCTTTCTTCAGAGGGAAGCCTCCGGGTTTGGCCACAAGGCCAAACTCCATGGGTCCATTTGAAAAGGTCAGGATCAGGCAGATCCTCTGTTCTTAATGCCCCATTAATAGCAAGTCATGGCCCAGTGGCAGCTTCATAAACCACACCAACTGTACACATTCCTAAGTTCTGACTTTAGGTCCTCCCTGGTGTCTTTAGGAAGGATCTGTGGCATCAGGTTTTGTTCCTGCTTTTGCCCTTACTCTGGTTTCTCTACCAATTTATATGCCAGGCCTCTGTGATTTCTATCTTCTAGAACTTCTCAGGTTACTTAGTCTACACTGATGTTGCCTCTATTTTACCATGCTATTATGTTTCATTCCTTCAAAAATGAATTTTTCCACATATGGAAATTGCAACTGGTTTCATAGGAGTAAAGAGTAAAATAGTGGCCACCAGAGGCTGGAACAGTAGGAAGGAGGGATACGGAGTTAGAAAGGAAGAGTGAGCTCTCACAAACCATAGCACAATAGGGTGAGTATTGTTTACAATTTATTATACATTTCAAAATAGCTAAAACAGGGTATTTTAAGTGCTCCCAGTACACACACAAAAATGGTAAATATTTGAGGTGATAGAGACACTAACTATCCTGGTTTGATCATTACACAGTCAGTGGGACCATTGTGTTTTGACATATTTTTTCACAAACAATATTTCTAAACCTATTTCCATTAAATGGACAGATGTTTATTTCATTTTTTAAAAATGACTACAAGGTACTCCACAGCACAAATTTCCTACAATATGTTAAGCTATGCTCGCAATAAGGGGCTATTTATTTTTTCCTCCTTTAAAATAGTTTATTAGCATATTTTAATTATATACAATAATGGGTTTCATTGATATTTTCATATATAATGTATTTAGATCATAGTAACCCTTATTCGCCATGCATGGCAGCAGATGCCTTTAATCCCAACCCTTGGGAAGCAGAGGCAGATGAATCTCTACGAGATCGAGGCCACCCTGGTTCACATTGTAACTTCCAGGTGGGCTGTGACTAGGGAGACCCTGTCAAAAAACAATCAACAAAAAGACCAAAAACCAAACCAAAACAAAACCCTTATCACCCTCTCCTGTCCCTTACCCACTCCTACCTGCCCCCGTCCTCTTTCCAACTAATTCTTCTTCTGCTTTCATGACTTTTTGTGTTTGACACAATGCGTTAAATTAGGATTGCTTACAGGAGGGATTATTTACAGGAGCATAGATAACTTACCAGTGGCTACACCACTAAGAAAATGCCTCTTCCTTCTCCAGCAAGCGTTACCTGTTTATAGATTCACCAGGAGTCATGGGCCTTCATGAGCCCTTCTCTACTCTGTGATGGAATGTTGACAATCTATCTTGTGCAGGTAATCATAGCTGTTATGGGTTCAAGCATACAATGGCCATGTCATGCCTGGAAGACAATGTTCCCTAACACTCTACTCTTTCCATCATCTCTTAGATGCTTTCTGTCCCCTTTTCTGTAATGTTCCATGGGCCTTGGAGAGGGTAATACAGATGACCCATTTAGAGCTGAGCATTCAACAGTCACTTATTCTCAGCTCATAGACCAGGTATGAGACAGCATCATTGGCTCTTTCTAATTATTTTGTTATTTAATTAAAACAATATTATAGTGAAGGGCTGGAGAGATGACTCTATGGTTAAGAAAGTGTCCTGCTCTTGCATAGGACCTGAATTCAGTTCCCAGCACCTATTGGGTGGCTCACAACTACCTTTAACTCCAGCTCCAAGGGGATCTGATGTCTCTGACCTCTTTAGGTACCTGTACTTTTGTGTACATACCCGCACAAACACACACAGACACATAATAAAAATAAATCTTTTAGGGGATGGAGAGGGCTTAGCAGTTAAGAGTACTAAGAATCTGGGTTGGATTCTCAGCACCCACATGGCAGCTAACATAACTCCAGTTCCAGAGGATTCAACACCCTCCTCTGACCTTCGTGGGCATTGCACAATATGGGTGCACTTACACATATGAAGGCAATATACTCGTGTCTAGAAAATAAAATTAATAAAATATTTAAAAAATAAATCTTTTAAAAATATAATTAATATACTTGCACATACATCTTTGCACAAATTTCCAAGGTTAGATTTCTAGCTTTGTAACGTCACCCCAGAGTGACTCACTTATAAAAGGTCTCACTTAAACACATCACTCCAACAATACAAACACTCTCATTCTCTTGTAGCTTGCCAACTCTTGATCATATCCACAGTTTTAATATCTGCCATTCTAATAGGTAAAACAACTTCATTCAACAGCTTTACTAGTGAAATTTGTGTCTCATGGGCATTTGTCATTTACATTTCTTTTGTCTGCTTTTATTTATTTGTATATGTATGTATGTGTGCGTGTAGATGATAGCGTGTGTGGAGAGCAGAAGAGAGCCATACGTGTCCTTCTCCATCACTCTCCACCTTATTCCTTTGAGACAGGGTCTCTCATGGAACCAGAGCTAGGCTGGTGTCCAGTAAGGCCTAGAGATCCTCCTGTCTCTGCCCCCTGCAACACTGGGGTTACAGGCACATGTGCAACCACCCCCAACTTTTGACATGGGAGCTAGAGTCTGAACTCAGGTCCTCAAGCTTGCTCAACAAGCACACTTGCCCACTGAACCATCTCTCCAGCACCTATTTTTTGTTTGTTTTTCTCTTTTCAATGTACATTTTTATTGATTTTTTGTGCATTTCATGCAGTATATTGTAATCATATTTAGACTCCCCTTCCCTATCTGACCCCCGTAGCCTGCCCACCAGATTTCATGCATTCTGTCATGTATGTTAAGGCCTATCAAGTCAAGTTTATGTACCCAAATGTCCCTTGGTGTGAGTTCATCCACTGGAGTCTGTTCAGCCTATCTAGCATCACTCCCTTAAAGAAGGTCAACTCTCCTCAACCAGCAGTGATCAGCTGCTAATAGTCCCTCAGCTAAGGTTGGGGCCTGCTGCCCATTTCCTCAGTTTTATGTTGGGTTTTTGTCTGATTGAGTTTGCATGAGTTTTATACATGCTGTCACCATTGCTGCAACTTGAGCGCATCCCCAGAAGCCTAGAAGACTCTATTTCTTTATGGCCATGCATCACCCCTGGCTCTTACAATGTTTCCACCTCCTCTTATGCAATGGTCCCTGAGACCTGGGTGGGTGAAATTTAATATAGGAGTCCTGTCCAGGGACCCATACACTACAATCTTTTTCTCTCTATGCTTTGGTCAGTTGCGGCCTCTGTTCATCTGTTCATCTGCATGAGGAAGCTTCACTGGCAAGAGCTGAGTGATGCATTAACATTCTCTCTACCCCCTGTTCCACGATGTAGAGATTCCATTGTAGATGTGTCACTTAGGGCTGGGCATCTCACAGACACTTATTCTCTGTATGTGACCAGTTGTAAAACTCTGTGATTGTCTCATCTGTTGCAAAAAGAAGAGTCCTTGATTAGTGGTGACTGATATACTTGTTTATAAATATAAGGATCCATAATTAGCATATAGTAAGAAATTAAGTTGGTCTAGGGATATGACAAAAGTAGGATTTCCTCTAGGATCTATGACCTCTCGAGCCATGTGTCTTTGACTATTTACAAGTTTACTATATACAAGTTTCCTCCCTTTGAACAGGCTTTAAGTCCAATTAGACAGCTGTTGATTACTCCTAGATAAAAGTGCCACTGCACCAATATAGTTTGCTGTGCCAATCATTGTTGTGGTTATTGGGCTTTAAAGCTGGGGTTGAATTATCGATTGATTGTTTTCCCTTAGTAGCTTGCAGAGTATCGTCTAAAACTATGAGAGCAAGTCCTCAAGGAGGAGGCTTCCAGAGCAGTTCCAGTTTATTGCTCCAAGTCCTGTGTCCAAACTATGTCCTGTCTTCAGCAATAGGGTGTTTTCTTCAAGTTCTTGGAGGTAATCAAGGACTGTGGCAATAGCCTGTGTTATTTTGTGAGCCTCTTGGACTACCCTGACCAACAACTCAAAGGGAAGTTTCTCCTGTCTGGCACTATGTTTCTTGTTATATATTTGGTTTTTGAGACAGTCTCATTACGTAGTCCTGGCTGGCCTGGAAATCCCTTTGCCAACCAAGCTGGCCTCAAATTTGCAGCACACTCCTACTGTGGCCTCCCAAGTGCTAGGATTACAGGCATGTGCAACCACACCCAGCTGGCCACTTACATTTCTTCTTCCACAGGGTATGCTCGGCCTCTACTTTTCGGGAATCTTTTCTCATATAATCCCAGTAAATTTTATAGTTGTCCTCATAAAAGTCTTACATATTATTTGTTAGACCTATTCTGAATCACTTAGGTGGTTTGATGCCATTGTGAGTGATTTTTTTTCCACAACAATTTTCTATTATTGTTGGTTTGCTCCTTGATTTTGGATTGCTCTTTTACTTTGAACTTTTATATATTAATGCAAATAGCTTTGTCATTAAGTCTCTTGAATTTTCTGGGTAAGAAAATGCCACAAGCAAATAGTGACTTTTGATTCTTTCTTTCCAATATTATTCCGTTTCTGTTTGTGTTTTATGAAGCCCAATAAAATATTAACTGGAGGCAAAAATACTGTTTGTCTTAATTCTAAGGGTATCAAATTCCTCTGAAACTGGAATTAAGGACAGTTGTTAGCCATAATATGGGTGCTTGGAATCATACCTAGGTCCTTTGCAAGAGCAGCCAGTACTCTTAACTCCTGAGTCATCTCTCCAGCCTCCAAGTGTTTGAATTTCTTGGCTGCTGTGACTACTGCCTCAGTAAGAATGGGGGGGTAGACACTCTGAAGGCCTAACAGCATATGGCCAGCTTTATAATGGCAGCAACTCCACTCCTCAGCCCCTATTTTCTGTATAAGCTATTTTCTTTGTCACTGTGACAAATAACCTGAAAGACGTGACTTGAGGAGGGAAAGTTTATTTTGGTTCATGGTTTGGGGGGAGCTGGTGGGACACCTCCAGGCAGCGGCGGGTGTGGGGGGAGCTTGTGTGGGAGACTCCTCAGGTCTTTACAGTCAGGAAGTAGAGAACACAGGCTAGAACCAGAAGCAGGTAGCCCTCCAGGGCCCAATCCCAGTGACCTACTTCCACCCACTAAGCCCATGGCCCAAAAGTCCCAGGACTTCTGAAAAGAACATCCCTAACTGGGAACAAACACTCAAACACACGAACTTGTGGGGCACACTTCAGACTCAAACCCCAGCACACATTCACAGTTTGGAGAGAGGACCTTGTTCTCCATATTCTCACTAGCATTCACTATATTTTGACATTTTGACAGTAGCCATTGAAACTGGAGCTAAGTGATGTTTCATTGAGTCTTTGTTTGCATTTCCCTAAGAAGCAGTTAGGCATTTTTTCATGTGTCTGCTTATTCGGCTGTCTTCCTTAGAAAAGCACCTACTTAAATCTACGAACCCCAAAATTAACTTCATATAAATACCTGGTACAAAACAAAACAAAACAAAACAAAAAAATGTGAATTAACTAAAAAAGAAAATAATAGTACCGAAAGCAAATATTTTTGAAGTTACTATCTTATATGTCTTCAAATGCATTATATAATGGTGACTATAATTAGAATGATGATATTACAGTTCACTAAAGAGAAGGCCAAGGCTTTAGAGAAACCTAATAACTTCTGCAAGCTATAAGGCAGGACTTAAATCCAGGTCTGTCTCACACCAGAGCTTGTGGGTTTAACTACTTGGCTATTTTTATCAATGCACGAAGGAAGCATATGTGGCACAGACTTATTTTAAGTATAAAAACCAATGCAAAAGCACCTGATATTGCACAGTAGCTACTTAGTCACATTATATTCTTTCCCTCCATAATACTGAAAATTTGGGCCCACAAGATGCCTAAGTGAGTAAAGGCACTTACTACCAAGCCAGACAACCAGAGTTCAATCCCCAGCATCCACGTGGTGGAAGGAGAAAACTAACTTGCCCAGGTTGTTCTCTCAAAAAAAAACACGCGCACTGTTCTCTCTCTTATTCTCTCTCTCTCTCTCTCTCTCTCTCTCTCTCTCTCTCTCTCTCTCTCATAATTTTTTAGTCTATAATATTGAAATTTTAGGCGAAGCATGATGATAGAGTCAAAATATTTTGAAAACTGACTCTGCTTCCCTGCGCCTGCAGGACCCCCGCAGGCCTCTCTCATACCCACAGGCCTCTCTCTGGGGTAAGTCCATCATGCCCTCCAAGTCTTGACTCTGGCAGCCTCAATCACCCTCCCATTTCCCCCTGCCGTTCTCTCCTCCTAGTTTGGGTCCTGTCCCATTCCTTGTCTTGGGGCCCCAGACACCTGGGGAACAAATACTGCTCCCTGATCCTTTTCATCCAGACCAACATAGTGCCTTCTCTGGGCCCTAAGAGCACTGCTTCTGGGCCTGAGCCTGCCCCCACCTCCCTCTGCTTCCCTGGGCCTGCACCACCTGGGTCTGCTTCCCTGGGCCAGCCTCTTTCTGAGACTCAGGGGCTGACCTTTCCTCTTCCTGATCGTTTGCATCCAGACCAACCCAGCTCCTCAGTGCAGTCCCCAGGAGTCCTTGGGGCCTCTTCCTGCCCCATTTGCCTTTGCATCTCTGGGTGGCAAGGCCACCAGCTGCCCTAGACCAGCATCTTTCCTGGGTCAAGCTCCCATGCCAGTACAACCCCCAAATTCCTAAGAACAAGATCATTCCTGGAGTGATCCAAACCTTAGGAGAAAGTCTGAAATCATCTGACCCTCATTTGAATTGGGCCTCTGTGGGAACTTCTGAAGACAAAAATCAATCAGGCCACTCCAATATAAAATCAAAAGAGAGAACTGGAAACTTAGACAAATCAGCTTTTCATGCCCAAAAAGTAAACCACAAAGACACATAAAGTTCACAAAAAGAAGTAGACCTACAAAAGAAATCCACATGTCAAAGTCACAGTGAAAAAATAATAACATGAAAAACTCAAATAATATATCCCCACCAAGTACCAACAGTCTTGTAGAGAAGTACAATGAGAACCCCCTAGAGATAACACAGGACATGGATTTCAAAAGAACAATTATAAACATGATAAAAGAATTCAGTGAATTTAAAGAACACACAAAGAAATCAAAGAACTGAAAGAAGAAAGGGACAATCTTCTGAACGAATTCAGAATAGAGTTAGAAATACTAAAGAATGATCAGGCTGAAAGGAAGGAAGTGAAATACTCAGCCAATTAGAAACGAAAGGAGAAAGCCTCACCAATAGCATGAATGAAATGGAAAACAGAATATCAAGACTGGAAGATAAAGTAGATGATTTAGACCATTCAAGCAAAGATTATGAAAAATTTAAGAAAACACGAGATTGAAATATGCAGGAACTGTGTGACATCAAAAAGACCAAACTTACAAACATAGACATACAGGAAGAAGAAGAATCTCAGAATAATGGTATGTAGATTCTCAACAGAATCGTAGAAGAAAATTTCCCAAAATTAAAGAAAGTATGCCCATACAAATACAAAAAGCATATAGAACACCAAACAGACAGGACCAAAAAAAAAACCTCTCCACGGCACATCACAGTAAAAACACTACACATACAAAACAAAGAAACAATTCTGAAAGCTGCAAAGGAGAAACAACAAGTCACATATAAAGGAAAACCTATTAGAATTACAGCTCACTTTTCAGTGCAAACTATGACGCCAGAAGAGCCTGGACAAAAGTATTGCCAGTTTTAAATGACAACAGATGCCAACCCAGATTACTATACCCAGACAAAATGTCTATTATAGTCGACGGGGAAAGAAAAGTCTTCCATGACATAAATAGGCAGAAGGAATTCATGTCCACAAAACCAGCCCTTAAGAGAGATCTGGAAACAATACAAAGAGCCAAAGAAAGGAATGACTATACCCAAGGGATTGCAGAAAGAAATCCAATGAAGATACAACTGTGGAAAAGTACAGATATATCAAGAATGTAAAAAGAAATAAAAATGACAGGATTCAATACTCATCTTTCATTAATAACTTTAAATAATAACAGACTGAACTCCCCCAGTTAAAAGACAGAGGCTATGTGAATGGATTAAGAAACAAAACCCATCTCTTTGTTGTCTGCAAGAAACTCATCTCACTTTCAAGGACAGACACTATCTCAAAGTGAAAGGATGGGAAAAAATATACCAAGCAAATGGCACTAAGAAAAAAGCAGGTGTTGCAATTCTAATATCTGACAAAATAAACTTTAAACTAAAACTAATCAGAACAGACAAAGAGGGCCATTTCATTTTGATCAAAGGAACAATAAATCAAGAAGATATTACAATCATGAACATATATTCACCAAACTCTGTATCAGAACACAATACAATAAAGCTTACAATCAACACCTGAAGAAGCCCTAATCACCACAGGAACACATGGAGATTAAACAACAC
>NW_008335967.1:2833878-2834843 GCF_000622305.1 Nannospalax galili | reverse complement strand
ATGGAACCACCAAAACTAAACCAAGACGAGATTAACAGCTTAAACAGATCCATAACACAAAAAGAAATTGAAACAGTAATACAAAACCTACGACTAAAAAAACCCCAGGACCAGGTGCATTTACAGCAGAATTCTATCAGACATCTAAAGAAGATCAGCATCCAATACTACTTAATTTATTCAAAAAGATAGAAAGGGAGGGAGAACTTCCAAATTACTTCTATGAAGCCAGCATCACTGTAATACCAAAGCCAGGTAAAGATACAACCAAAAAAGAAAACTATAGATCCATATCCTTAATGAACATAGATGCAAAAATTCTCAACAAGATACTTGCAAACTGCATACAGACACACATCAAAAAGATCATCCACCATGATCAAGTTGGCTTTATCCCAGAGATGAAGGGATGGTTCAATATACATAAGTCAATAAACGTCATAAATCGTATAAATGGGCTCAAAGAAAAGAACCACATGGTCATGTCAATAGATGCAGAGAAGGCCTGTGACAAAATTCAACATGCATTTATGTTCAAAGACCTAGAGGGAATTGGACTAGAGGGAACTACTGCAACATAATTAAAGCCATATATAACAAACTTACAGCCAACATCATTCTAAACGGAGAAAAACTGGAAGCATTCCCATTGAAATTTGTTTTCATTCTCTATAAAAACTCATGCTTGTGTTTCAATAAACGAGACTTGATCAGAATCCTGTCTTGTCTCCATTTCTCTTGTCGCTTGCTCCATCCCCGGCCCCACCCCCCAATCCAGGCACCCAGGTGGAAGTTCTGCAGGTTGGAACCGAGTTGCATTGTGGAGTGGCCTCCCACAGATTAACACATTCTCTAAAGCAGCAGGTCACAAAATTAATCTACAAAAATCTGTAGCCTTTCTATATACCAATAAGAAGCAATCAGAGAAAGAGCATATGGAAACACTCCCGTTCACAATACCTGGA
>NW_008335967.1:2831080-2833547 GCF_000622305.1 Nannospalax galili | reverse complement strand
ATAAAAACAACATGGTACTGGCACAAAAATAGACCCATAGACCAATGGAACAAAATTGAAGACCCATATATGAGTAATTGCAATTTTAGCCACCTGATATTTGACAAAGGGCCCATGAACATTAACTGCAGGAAAGACAGCATGTTCAGCAAATTGTGCTGGCAAAACTGGATCTCCACTTGTAGAAAAATGAAACTAAACTCCTATCTTTCACCCTGCACAAAAGTCAATTCCAAATGGCTCAAAGACCTCAATGTAAAGCTGGAAACATAGAAACTATGAGAAGAAAACATTCGAAAAACCTACAAGACATAGGTGTAGTAAAGGATTTCCTAAACTGGACATCAATTGCTCAGGAAACAAGGGCAAGAATTAACAAATGGGACCTCATTAAACTAAAAAGATTCTGTACATCAAAGGAAACAACCAGGAAGCAAACAGAAAACCTAAAGAATGGGAGAAAATCTTCATGAGTGACACATCTGACAGAGGTTTAATAACCAGAATATATAACAAACTCAAAAAACAGAGAACCAAGACAAGAAGCAACCCAATTAAAAGATGGGCTAAGGAGATGAACAGAGAGTTCTCAAAAGAAGAAGTAAAGATGGCTATGACACATCTTAAAAGATGCTGAACATCACTAATAATTAGGGAAATGCAAACTAAAACCACTTTAAGTTTTCACCTTACCCCAGTCAGACTGGCTAAGATCAAGAAAATAAATGATACCAAATGTTGGAGGGGATGTGGGGAAAGGGCAACACTCATCCACTGCTGGTGGGGACGCAAACTGGTTCAACCCCTATGGAAAGCAGTGTGGAGAACTCTTAAAAAATGACAAATGAACGTACCATTTGACCCAGTTATATCACTCCTTAGCATATACCCAAAGAACTTATCCTATTGCAGAGACACTTGTACATCCATGTTTGTTGCTACTCTTTTCACAATAGCTAAGAGATGGAAGCAACCTAAGTGTCCCTCAGTTGATGCATGGATAATGAAAATCTCATTCATTTATACAATGGAGTTATACTCAGCAGTCAAGAAAGATGAAATCATGAAATTTGCAGGTAAGTGGGTGGAAATAGAAACTGTTATACTAAGTGAAGTAACACAGACTCAGAAAAAAAATCGACAAATATTCTCCCTCATACGTGGATCCTAGAATCAAACCCTGGTCAGTATGTATCCAGACATAACTACAGGAACCAGGATAATGGAAAGGAAACAGGGATGTAAAGGAAAAGAAAGAACCTGAAAGAGAAGAACAGTAGGAAACAGGCCTTAATAAGGGATATATGGATAAAAATTGGGTTAGTTTAAGGGAGTGGGGAGGGAAGGGTATACAAGGAACCTAGGGTTAAAGGGAAAGAAGGAGCTCAAGAAAGGTAGGACCATAAGAGAAGAGTATTATTAAGGGAGAAAGGGGGAAAATAGGGGCACCTTAAGTGGGAAAACCATCCTGGAGGGGTGAGACAATGCGAGAGATAAACAAGCCTAGCTAGTTTTTAAAACCAGAGGGAACCATATTACTCCTACAACCTACTGACAAATTATACATGGCAGATCAAGAAACATATGTCTAGGTAAGGTTTATCTAAGAACAACTGGTCTTTGCCCAAGATTTATCTACATGACACACAGTAATTAAAAATACCAGACTGGTGGAACTAACCTTCTTGGATGTTTAACAGACATACCTTGAGGCCTATAATAATTTGGTCAGAGGGACATAAAGGACACTTTTGCTCCTTGTCCTCCTAGGTCGACTAGTTCCAGGAGACTATGAACATCTTTCAAAAAGTCCTATAATGGTGGTGGGTCACCTGTCCTCCTGATCAAGGAGGCCGAGGAGACCCCACCAGATGGACTTGAACCAGTGTCCAGTCTATAGAGGAGGGTCAACACAGAGGAATCATGTCTTCCATGCTTCCAAGTGAAGCCAACCATGGTCGGGCAGGACCTTTGACTTATCTTCACATAGGCAGAACTTGTAAAAGAAAGGAGCCAGGGGCTCCTCCCAAGCCTGTGTGACCCCTGAGGAACAGATCCTCAAACGACCTTAAGAGTAAAAATAAATTGGTTTATCTGGACCAACTGTTTGCCTTAAATACCCCAAAGGAAAGTATAACCAAATATTAAAGGGGCCAATATAATTTCATAAGAGTCCATTTGTATAGCTAAAGACTACATAACAAGCAACAATGCCAGACAAGCAATACCTTCTTTTGAGCTGTTGGACAGGGTGGCCAAAGGGATTCCCAGACAGTAACCCAGCATAGAAGTGGGAAAATGAACAGCAGACCCCAATCTTATCCAAAGGAATATTGACAGCTGATTACCGCTACATGAAGAACAGCTGACCCTCCTAAAACAAAGACCTCTCGATAGGCTGACTAGATTCACCAGAAGGGCAAGTAGTGGGGAATGGCTGGGGGTGCCAACAACACAGCAGACAGTA
>NW_008335967.1:2818188-2830724 GCF_000622305.1 Nannospalax galili | reverse complement strand
GTTTATACTGAGTACAATATTGTATAACTGTAATAATTCAACTGTAAACCTAAAAATTTACAGCCAAATTTGAAAGAGATGCATCTTAGCTCAGAAAATTGTTATTGAATATGTCAATGCTGTTTTAATGAAATGCTTCTTCTAATTATATGGTTATTAAATAAATAATTTTTAAAAATTTTGAAAATTGATGAAATCTATTTAATGCAAAATAAAAATCAGGACTAGAGCCCTAAGAAATTTTTTGTTAAACATGACGAATATTTTCCCATGTTGGGATTGGTTAGCCACGTAACAGATCATCTTCCACAGCAGTGAGGATCTCACCAGCATTTCTAGGGATGTTCCAAAGTAGGAGGAGCAATCAATAGGTGATTTCCCAGAGTTTTCCAAATCTGAGATTGAAAGACAATGGTTCAAATGTTAAACAGCATGAAAAAACAATTGCCAAGATTCATTGACTCAAAATGAGAAGAACTCTTAAGTTATCGGCACTGCAAGTTAAAGAAATTGTCATCTAACGTTTGAATTTTAGTTTAGTTCTTTTAGGGATGTATGAAGCACTCCAAGTACTTTCTTCCCCTTCATTTTTCCTCAAAGTGTTTCTTGGAGGTAGAGAAGTCATCAACACCCTTGTTTGATTGATGGAAAAGGAAACAGTTCCATGTGCTCTAACATGGCAGATCAACTGGGAAGTCAGGCTCTGCACCTGGTAATAGTTCTATGATATCACTTCTTTCCCAGCACTAATCATCTCAACAGATGTTGTCAAGCCATTTTGAAGTTAAAAAAAAAATAATTTTAGGGGCTGGAGAGATGGCTCAGTAGTTAAGAGCACTGGCTATTCTTGCAGAGTACCCAGATTCAGTTCCCAATACCCACACAGCAGCTAACAACCGTCCTTAACTCCAGTGATAACGGATTCCACCTTCTTCTGACCTCTGGGTACTGCATGCATGTAGTGCACTTATGTACATGCAGGCATAACACTCATACACATAAAATAAAAACAAAATAAAATTTACAAATTTTTTAAATAAATTTTAATTCTTCCTTTTATATATGTATGCAGGTGACACTTGTCAGCAAAACACTTTTTAAAAGAACTGACTGTTTCAACTCCAAAAGAAGGGCAAGATGTCAATATTTACCCAAGGCTCTCTGACATTCATTCACATTTTGTGACACATTTAGTCATGTGACTGTGATCTCCACCTGCATGCTTCTGTGCAAATCATTGGCAGCTACCTAAGGAGTCAGGTTAGAACACTGGCAAAGGTGGTCCTAGGATCTTGGTCCTGACATGGCGTGGCATAGTAAAGGAACCCAGGGTCAAACTATTGCCCCATCTGCCACCAATGTCATGTGACCTTGGGCAAGCCAAGTAATCACTTAAACCCTTCACTTTTTGTTTTGTTTTTGTAATTTATAAAGGCCTTGGGTGACACTGTTTATGTTTTTGTTTGTTTGTTTGTTTTTTAATTTATGAAACTCACTGACTTCCAGTGTTTCTTCCAGCTTTTCATATCTCTGAGCCGTTGCCTGTCAGTAGCCTTCATTTCCTTGTGATGGTCATTTCCTCTCTGGACAGTTCAAAACATGCTTTAATGTATAATTCCATAGATTTCAAACATTGTTAGCTTGCTCACCTCAGTGAGAATCTCCTCTGCATACTGAGCTTGATGTTAGCAATATCACTATCTAATGAACTTGGCTATGCAAGTACTTTTTGGTTAGTAGAATTAGAGCCAAAAATTATAAAAACAGGATTACAACTTTATAATTTTCTAACTGTACTCATATATTTTGGCTTAGTAGCATGCTCCCCTCCACCCACCCACCCCCACATTTAACAATGTCAAAATATACTGTTTTACAAGAGACTCGGTGAGGATTTAATGCCAAATTCACATTTTGTTATTCTTTTCATACAGTCACCCACTGTTTCAATCTGAAAGATATATAGATATATGCAAGCATGAATTGGCTGCCAGCTGGATAATTTCTCATCTATCTTCAGTTCCAGCAGCCCCGTCAGTCTTACTAACAAGTAAATGAGTAAATTTCTGGTGAGGCTAACTCTTGTGCACTGATGTGAAATGGAGTGTGCATATGAAATAAAATGATCCAAATGAAAATAGGATACAGATATCATGACCCAATTAGTATTTGCTCTGTAACCATAAAAGAACGGGGCTGAGGTAGTCACTAAATGGGTAAGAGTACTTGCTTGCAGGTGTAAGGACCTGAATTTGAATCTCTAGCACCCTGTAAAAACCAGGAATGGCTGTGTGTGTGTGTGTGTGTGTGTGTGTGTGTGTGTGTGTGTGTGTCCCAGTGTTGTTAGGGGGCAGAGACAGGCAGATTCTAGGAGTTTACCAGCCAGATGAGACACCCTTTCTCAGGGGGGAGAGACAGAGAGTGATAGGGGGAGATACCTGGCATCTTCCTCTGGCCTCTGCAGAGGCACACACACCTGCGTGCATACACAAATATTACACACACACACACACACACACACACACACACACACATCACAAAAGCAAACCAAACAAAAGGTTCAGTCATTTCACTCATTACAGCAAATTCTCCACTAATAAAGAATGTTGAGTTTTTAACTATCAAATGCAGGCTTAAAGTGGGACAGCTTCCTATGAAAAGCTTACATCGTATCACAGCCTGGTAGAGTTAAATTGTTTTTACATTCAGATTTGTTACTATAAACATAAGTTAGATACTATTGATGCCAAAATATTAATCATCTTGAAATAATTTCAGTGGCCAATTACTTGATAATTTGCTTAATTTACTTGCATAGCTTATATTATATAAAGTTTTCTAAATAAATAGGAAGATACCAAATATTTAACAAATATCCTGTCAGGTTTGGGGGGTTTTGTTTGTTTTTATCTGTGTGCTTTTTGCACTTTGGTCCTGAGGAGCCCAAAGGTGTTTATTTGCCATTCTTTATTTACTGTAAATACTTCAGTTAGACAAGTACTTGTGTGAGAGCAAGTGGCTGGATCTTATAGGAGTAAAGACTCAAAATGGATTCTTCTTTCTTTAGTACCCGCCCTCTCCTTGACTCCCCATACTTGCAGACTGACGGTAGGCAAGAAGTAGGTGCTTTTAGGTACCAGCTCCTTACTCATTCTGCCTTTTAAATACCAACCCCTTATTCACCCTGGTTTTTAAGCACCAGCCCCTTACACATTCTGACTTTTTAAGTCCTTTTTAAAATCCATCAACAGCTTTCTGGTATCAAAACACCTCAAAGCTTGGATTCAAATAGTGTCAAAACATATACACAAGATTGAATCAGCTCATGAATCTTCTAAATCAAAAGTCCTCTATCTCAATCTTCTCTGAGAAGTGCCTCTGAAAAATGAGTCACAAGGTGGGGAAGCCAACCACGGAATTCTGGGAGCTTTCCTGTTTTATTTTATTAGTTGTCCTTGAAGAATTTTAAAGATACAAATTCAAAGTGCCTATAAAATACTGAGACAGACTTTTTCTCTTGTACATCATACCAGATGCTGTCAACTACCTTCAAAGTGATGTGATCTTTTTTTAAAATGTGTTTTAAATTGTCATTTCTAATGAACAGTGTGGAAAACAGCTCATTACCTTTGTTAGCCACAGCTCACAGTAGCTTGGCTCTACCATCTCTTTCCTTTTTCCTCTTTTCTTTCAACCCTTTGTTTCACTAACTCTCCTGGACCCCTTTGGACTGTCTTTTCTTCCTCTGGCTCCCTCCTCTGGGTCCTGCTGTTTCTGGAATTCCACATCTAGGTGGATGAGGAAAACTGTACACAAAAAAACTTGCAATGGTTAATGCAAATCCATCCGTGTGTGGCAGGCAAGTAGAGCAGCTGGACGTGCAGTGCTGAAAATGGAGTCTCTGCAAGGCGCCTTCAGCAGAAGCTTTGCCTTCCCACGGCATATTCACTCTGTGCTTTTCCTCTCCGCCTTTCCAGTGCTCCTGATTTCATCCTCCCGTATTGATTGTTGTCCTGAGATTTGGACAAATCTCATCACTCAACACATTCGATAAATAGGAGTCAATTTGATGTTTCGTCTTTGTCTTTGCTGAGGTTATCCAGAATGAGAGGACAGCTTCGCCAGCATTAAAAAGTGTCCTTTTTGTGGGGCTAGAGAGACAGCTCTGTCTTTAAAGTGCACAAGCATGAGAACCTGAGTCTAGATCTCTAGCACCCGCATCAAAGTGGGCACAGGTGTCAGACATGTTCTAGGCTCAGGAAAGAAAATGCCACTGAAATGTTGGAACTTGCATTCTACTGGGGTGGCACATTGATTAGCCAATGACCATAACAAGAAAATAGATCACAGAGGGGGCCATGAGGAAGGAGTGTTTCTGGCCCGATGTGTACAGGAAAGATGAGGAGGAAAGGGAAGTCGGGGGGGGGGGGGGGGACTTATGCGGGGGGGGGGGGGCGGATCTAAGCAGTCAAGGCATTTCCCTAATCCCATAGAGCCTCCTAAGAACATTAACCCCCATTTTGTGTGAAGCAAAATGGAGGGTCCCAGGAGAGGAGGGAAGTGATCTGATGACACTATTCTGACTGTTGCCTGGGAAACTGACTGCATAAATGGGGAGCCAAGTTAGAATCTGTAGTCACATGAGGGTGATGATGGATGGACGGGGTGATCACAGTAAGGATGGTTATGAAAGGTGTTGGCATCAACTCCAGATATACTTTTCTAAATAAGAATTGTCAAAAAATTTTGGGACTTGAGAGAAAGCATGAATGACTCCAGGGTACATGTCCTGACTCAAGGGAAGGATGGAGCAGCAGATAAGATTTGTAAGATTAGGAGTCCAGGGTCCGGAGATATGGCTCAGCAGTTAAGAGTGCTTACTGCTCTGTGAAAAGAATGGAGTTCAGATCCAGCACCTACATCAGGTGGCTCACAAATGCCTGTAACTCCAGCTCCAAGGGATCTTACAACCCTCCTCCCCGTCTTGTGTCCTTCCTCGACACATGTACACACACACACACACACACACACACACACACACACATAAAATAAATCTTTAAAAAAGATTTAGGAGTTCAGTTTGAATATATTGATTTGAGACATATTAGACTTAGTGGAAAAGTTAAGGAATGGGATGTAGGAAATAAGCCTATAGCTCAGGAAGATCAAAGCTAGAGACATAAACTTGAGAAGTGGGTAGTATTTAAATCCATAAGACTGATGGAGATCACCAATAAAGTGAGTATCAATGGAGAAGACAAGATGCCCACACATGCACAGCTCTGGATACTCTAAAGGCTGGGAGAACAGGAGGTACCAGCAATAGAGACATTTAAAGTGGATGTATGGAATACTCATAGGAAATCTAACTAGCATCCTGGAAACCAAAGGAAGAAAAGTCTTTTTAGACAATGATCCACTGTGGCAAGTATCAGTTATAGACTGTATAAGACGAAGACTGAAATGGGCCATTAGGCATCGCAACTTGATGGTCTTCCATAACACTGAATGAGAACTTTCTGAGGAGGGGTGGGTGCAGAACAGCAGGGACTGAAGACTGTGGGAGGTGAGGAACTGGTATCAAAACAAACCTAGAAAGTCAGAGCAAGTATGTGGCAGTAGAAGAGTCAATTCCTAACTCATGGTCTCTGCCCCCACTTTTCCAATGGACAGCCCTCGCACAGGACTTCCTCAGACCACTAGTAGACACAGCCAACTCCATCTGAATTCCAGCAAACACCTGCTGATTAGCCACTGTTAAGCCCGAAGACATGTGCAAAGCAGGATGTGCCCTCTGGAAGTCAGACCAGGGAAGCCTATGCCCTAGTAGGAGCCAGCTCAGAGACCTTGATGTCCTTTTATTTGGTAACCTGACTAGCTATGGGAGCCCAGATCAAGTATTATCCATATGTTCATGATGGTGCTTCTAAGTGCACTCAACAAAGCCAATTGCCCTCCCTAGTATGGACTGGCACCACTAATACACTGAGGACCAGAACCGAAAAAAAGTTAGAAGGGGAAAGAATGCATCCCTGCTTGCTTCTGCCTGTTTGTTTATACACAGACATCTCTTCCCTCCTCTGAGCCTCTGACTTGGATTTATACCTTGGCATCCCTGGATCTGAGGCATTTTGAATCACACTGAATTATATTGCCAGCTTTCCTGAGCTCCAGCTGCAGTCCACGGATTGTGGGACATCTTAGCCACTTAATCACATGAGCTAATATCGCACAATAAACTAGTAAGTCTCTCTTCTCTTCCAGTTCATGGTCTAGAAAGCTGGTCACAGTCTCCACAGTGCCACAGGCCTTGAGCCCTCACACTCATCTCATGGGGTGTGACATGGCCGGAAGAGGATCAGATCAGAGGTTAAGAGCTCTCTGGCCTGGATCTAAGGGTGGTAGTCCCTGATTAGTAAATTTTTTTATTCTAATCTTCCTAAATAGGACCCTAATCTTTGCAAAACATGGTCCAGAAACAGCCTGTAATAATGAATACTCCTGGCCCCAACCTAGACCTCTTAAATCTGATTCTCTGGACATGGTTTTCAGGAATCTACATTATTAAACATCATCTTAGATGACTCGAATTCACACTAAAATTTGAGAACTGCTTTCAAACAGCTAGAAGTAGACATGAAGTGTCCTTCTCACGTGGAATTCACCAGTTCTGTGGCCCTGGATGAACTGTTCTAGAAATGATCATCTAGAGAGCCCACTGGTCCTCTGATAGAGTCAGATAAACACGGATCATTCTTGTTCTGCAATTCCAGGAGATCTATGACTGAATTCCTGGCAAGTTGTCTGGCCATTGAACAGGCTGCTGTTTCTCTGGCCAGTTCTGCTCAACCAGTTTCCTGGAAATGCTACAGGATAGAGATGAGAAAACTTTTTCAAAAAACCACACAGCTTCTCACTTCTCTTGAAGTGGGACAGACTTTTAAATTGTTGGACTAAAGTGTTTTGGCTTTTGTTTGTGCTCTTTGAGACAGTATCTCACCATGTAGCCCTGGCTGGCCTGGAGCTCCCCATGTAGACTGGACTGGCTTTGAATTCACAGTCATGTGCCTCTGCCACTTGAGTGCTGGGATTAAAGCCTGTGCAACTACAGCCAGCCTCCAAGATTTTTTTTTAAATCTCAGGGGCTGGAGAGATGGCTCAGTGGTTAAGAACACTGGTTGTTCTTGCAAAAGACCTGGGTTTGAATCTCAGCACTCACATGGCAACTAACAACTGTCCATAACTCCAGTCCCCAACAGCCTCTTCTGTCCTCCAGGGGCATTGCATGACACCAGTGCACTTACCTACATGCAGGCAATACATGCGTACACATAAAATAATAAAAATAATAAATAAAATTTCAAAAAAATAAATCTCGATCACCCTTTCCTTTCAGCTATATGTGAGCCATTTACTAGCACTTTCAGTACACACTGCCTGCAGGGAAAGATCACCCAGGTAGAACAAAAGCCTTGGACAACAGCTCTTTCTCTCCTCCAGAGGCTCGTAATATCAAGGTCTCAACCCCAAAGACTCATAGAACCTTACAGTGTAATCCTTGTATATGTTCTCCAGATAAACAGAACCAGTGAGGGATAGATGACTGAGGGATAGATGACTTGATGATGATAGAGATAGATGATAGATAGATGATTGATAGATAAATAGATAGATAGATAGATAGATGATAGATAGACAGAAGATAGATAGATAGATAGATAGATAGATAGATAGATGGATGATAGATCGATAGATCAATAGATAGATGATAAATGGTAAGATATACGGATTGTTTCTTAGCTATGAGCGTTCTTCACTATTTCATTTTCAAGTTCTAGTAAGTACAACCAAAAAAATTTTTAAAGCTTAATCAAAGCTGGGGGTGTAGCTCAGTTGTAAAGCATTTGCCTAGCATGCCCTAGCATGAGTTCCATCCCTAGCAGAAGAAAACAAAAAGCCTCAAGCCTTAGTATGTGAATGGTGACTGTTCTATTTTGTCAACTCTTTTATTTACAAGAATCTTTCTTTCAGGCCTAAAATAGATGAAACTTGGATTAAAAACAAAAGGATAAAATTATAAGTTGGGTACAATGCCAAATTTCATCTAGAAAGGACATTTCAAAATGAACCATAATGACGTGAGAGGACAGACTCGGACACTTGAGGATACTTATACACACGTGAGTAATTTCTTCCAAAGATGATTGGAGACAATTAGATTTACGTAATTATATGCTTGAAAGAATTGGAATCAGCATATTAACATCTGAAATAGAGAGATTAAGCCTGATTAAATCAAGCCACTTGTCTAATATGGTCATTGCATAAATATACTAGATAAATATACTAGATAAATATACTAGATAAATATACTAACCTAAATAAATGTTCTACTTTTAGCAGTCCAGTTTAAATATTTTATGTAAATTGTCAACAAGAGAAAGAACTTGGTCCTAAAAAGTTCAGGCCTATGAAAAGCACGTTAAGACAGAAGTTGAAGAATATACTTTTGAATGATCAGTAGAGCATTGAGAAAATTTTAAAATTCCTAACACTGGGGCTGGAGAGATGGCTCAGCAGTAAAGAGCATTGACTGCTCTTGCAGAGGACCTAGGCTCGATTCCCAGCACCCACATGATGGCTAACAGCCATCTGTAACCCAGTTCCAGTGGATCCGATGCCCTCTTCTGACCTCTGAAGACATTGCACAACATGAGTGCATTCAACACATGCAAGCAATACACTCATATACATAAAACAATAAATAATAAACAATTTTTTAATTCCTAAAATCCAGCTATCAGAGAAAATGTGATGCTTTTCTTTCTGAGTCTGGGTGCTAGCTTTGAAATCTTAAATATGCATGTTTCAATTTGAAAATTCAGAGAGATCAAGAAACTACTAATAAAAAGACCTGGGAGGCTATGGAAGGAGGCTTCCTGGGAGACGAGTAGAATGTAGCGATATGAAGGGAGAAAGGGGAACATTAGACTGGGAAGGGTTAAATGGGGTGGGGAATGGGAGGACAAGGCAGAGAAGGGAGTATGGGGAGAGATAAGTAATACTAAAGGCCTTTAGAAAAAGCCACATAGAAACCTACCACTCTAGAAGCATCTTAAAGTATATCCATATACATTACAAAAAGAGACTAAAAGGAGTTATCCTACAACAGGTGAACACCGCCCTTCCTAGACATCATAGGTTAATGAAAAAGAAAAACTCAATGCCAGGAATAGGCTCCCTCTCTAGAAGCTGTTGACCAGGGGCCTCATAGACCCTCAAACAAAACTGGCCATGGTCCTTATCTTGGTTACCCACCAGAACTGGATGGTAAGACCCTATTGCTGAAGACAGTACATACATGAGCTATAGAACAAACAAGGAGAAATCAAGTTGGTACTGACTTCAGAGCCTCATCTCTACTGGCGAGTGTTCATAGTGCTAGAAGGTGCTATGCATCCTACTGGAAGAAAAATATAATCATCAACCTTACCAAACTGTGAATCCTGTGAACTACAATAACAACTGGCCTAGCAAGATAGGTCCACCAGTGCAATATGGCACAAATATTATGGAAATAATCAACCACTCTTTAAATGGATTTAAGATATACTTCCTAGCTTGGAGCCCATACTTGACATTGATATCAGGTTTAGGAACCTGAGGCTAGACAGGTCACAGGACATAGGGGAGAACCTAATACTGTTTTCTACTAAATAGTTATCCTATTAAACTGACTCCTAATGATTTATTGTTGTACCTGTAGATTAAGGCATCTCACAACTCTCCCCGAAGAAGCTTTCTTATGCAACAGATAATGCTTAGCACAGCTTCCTACCACTGGCCAACGTGCACAGAACAAGAGGCTGCAGAGTGTTTATCCCCTAATAAAATACCTATATCAAACTTCTGCCTCTGAAGGCTCAGGAACTGTTGCAGAAGAAGGAGCCAAATGACTGTGAAAAACAGAGGTGGTAGATGGCCTCAAGGAAACAGAGTTTATCCAACAGCTATTCAGTCACTCATATGAACTCACAGCAACAGTGGCAGCATGCACAAGTCCTCCTATGTAAGCTCAAACCAGAAAAAAAAAAAAAATCCCAGCACAGACCTGAGGAAGTGAATAAGAAGCTCCAACTCCACCTAAGTACATTGTGTCAACAGATGGCTGCTGGGAGGGCCAGAGACGGTCTCTTACAGGGATGAGACTCTCAGTAAGTTAGCCTGGCTCCAGCGGATGCACCCACTGAAGGACATTTGGGGACACAAATTAGACTCTATAGAGTACATTAAATTGTGAGGGGACAGTAAGGAGAGGTGTTTGATAGGAAAGGGGATCTAAATACCATCAAACTATATTGTATGACAATCATAAAAAACTAAATTACAAAAGTTCCTAAAGTCAAATGAAAGTGAAAACGCTACTTGTCAGAACCTTTGGGACACAGTGAAAACAAGGAAGAGTGTAGCTATGAGAACCTAAACGGGGAAAACTCAGAGAGAACGAGATAAATAACTAATTACGCACCTCAAAGTCTTGAAAAACGAGAGCAAACCATCCAAAATTAGGAGACAGAAGAACTAATAAATATTAGAAATTTATGAAATTGAGACTAAAAGAATAATATAAATAATCAATAAAACAGAGTTGGTTATTTGACAAGATTGACAAACACTGAAATAATCAAAAGATCCAAGTTAATTAAATTAGAAATGGAAAGGGGGAGCATACAATAGAAACCAATGGAGTTCAAAGATAACTAGGAAATAATTAAAAACTTGCATTCCAATAAATTGAAGCCTCTAGAAGAAATGGATACATTTCTAGACATATCAGTCCTATCAAAGTTAAACAAAGAGGATGCAAACAACTGAAATAAATCTATAATGAGCAATAACATTGGAGCAATAATAAAGTCTCATAGCCAAGAAAAGCCCAGGCAAAACTGTATGGATTTGCTTCTGAATTCTTCTGGACCATTGAAAAAAAATTCACACCAATGTTCCTCAAATTATTCCATAAAATATAAAGGGAAAGACATTTACCACATACATTCTACAAAGCCAATATTACCCTGATACCAAAAACAAAAAAGACACAACAGAAAACAATAAAGCAATCTTCCTCATGAATAATACCACGTTTCTCAATAAAATAATAAATAAATTCAATAACACATTAAAAGCATCATGTGCTGTGATCATGTCAGCTAGGGATCAAATCCCATATTCTGGGGAGTCAAGGATGGTTTGACATATGCACATACCTTGAATAGAATCAAGGACCATCATAACCTATGATCATTTCAATGGAGTCAGAAAAGGTTTTATGAAAAAATTCAACATTCCTTCAGGTATAAAGCCTTGAAGAACCTAGGAATAGAAGAAATACAACATAATAAAGGCAAAATCTGACAAGTCTATATCCAATAATATAAATGTGAGAAAACTGAAAGCATTTCCTCTAAACCAGGAACAAGCAAACAATGCTCATTCTCCCCCCGAAAAAAAATTGTTTTTACATCTATTTATTCATTGTGTGTGTGTGTGTGTGTGTGTGTGTGTGTGTGTGTGTGTGTACGCGCAAACAATGGAACTCAGGTTGTCAGGCTGGGCAGCAAGGACTTTACCCATCTCTCTGGCCCCATTTCTCCATTCTTTTTAAATATACTGCTTGAATTGGTAGCCAGGACAATAATGCAAAAGAAAGAAATATAGTGCATACTGAGAGGAAAGGAAGAAGTCAAATTATTATTCCTATTTTCAGGCAATATGACCCTATACTTAAAAAACCCTGATGGCTCTACCAGAAAACTCTCAGACCTGATAAAGACTTTCAGCAAATTTAGGAGGATACAAAATCAGCATACAAAAATAAAAAACTTCTCTATACACCAATAGTAAACATACTAAGAAAGAAATGGGGGGAGGGTTAATCCCATTCAAAATGCCTTATTAAAAAAATAAATCTAGGAACAAACCTAACTAAAGAGGTAAAAGGCTTCTACAATGAAAACATTGAAACAATCATTTCCAGAATTTAAGAGAGTTCCTTTGCGGTTACCAGATAAAGCCAGGAAAATCGGGATTCCCTCTTGGAGTTCTGTACATGACATATGCTCTCCCTCATATGTGGATCCTAGCACCAAATCTTTTTAAATTCCAGGTCCTTTCAATAAGATGATGCTATACAGCAGTCCCTTCTGCATGAAATAACTACCATCATCACAATTTCAGCTGAGCCTGATTGCTAAACACCATCACAATTGGGCTTGTTGACAGTTGTGCTCATTTATTAAAGGAGGGCCAAGCAGGGTCATTGGACCCTCACCAGATTATCCAGCCACTCTTCCCAGCCAACTGTATGTAATTTGACCCTAATCATACATGGCCTCCTGGATTTGGGGAGGGCTAAAGTATACAATCTGGGAAGGCTAGGAAGAAAAGGCATGACCCATGCTGGGTAAAGACTTTCCAGTGTGCATACCCTCAGGTCATACATACACCTCAGCAACCCTTCAGTGATCTCAGAAAGA
>NW_008335967.1:2806129-2817347 GCF_000622305.1 Nannospalax galili | reverse complement strand
CCATGTGACCCCTGAGGAACAGATCCTCAAATGACCTTAAGTGTAAAAATAAATTGGCTTATCCGGGCCAACTGTAGGGTCTTAAACACTCAAAAGAAAAGTATAACCAAAGAATAAAGTCATCAGTGTACTTCTTTAAGAGTTCAAGGGATTACACTTCCCAGACATTAGGCTTAAGCCTATATAAAAAGTTATTTAGACAATTATTTCTTATTGATGATTTTCTTCCTAACCAGAAAGTGCTGCTCAGATGTAAGACTTCAAATCTTTGTCTCCAATACTGTAGCGTCCACCTGTAGCTAAGGGAAACAACCAGCTATTCTAAAATGATGGATAAATTTGTTTTCTCCCCCTACCTAAGACACCTTTGAGAAGGAACTGACACTGATTCTAACCACTCCAAGAGCTATCAAAATACCTGAAAGTAAATCCATCACTCTAGAGTCTAACCTTGGAAGACAAAAGAAAAATGAGGAGGAACCCAATAGAGGGATGCTTTTGGAAGCTCTTATCAAGAAATTCCAATGGACTCTCATATGAACATTTGAAAATTGCCCTGTTCTGACTTTTTTCTAGTTCCCTATCTAGAACTTGTAATGCTAATTACTCTTGCCTTTACTTCTCCTTCACATCTCCTATTCAGGATTCAAAGACTTTCTTTTCCTCCTCGAGATAAGAGTTATGCAATTTGGGAGTCTTTTAGATAGACCCACTGAAGGGATATTTCAGTTGCCTCACCCTGCATCCCTGTTCAGCATGGAAGAAGCCAGAGCAGTCTGCGTCCCGATACCCTATTGGCAATTTGGGTGACCTCTTCAGAGGATGGTGCGATAAGAATAGGAGGTAAGAATTGGCTAGGCAGATAGGGTAAAAAGACCCCAAAGAAAAGTAGCCAGTTTCTTGGCTAAAACAATGTCCTTAGGCCTCTTAGCAATATACTCTGTTTCAAAGGCCAAAAATGTTGAAAATATTTGGGAGCTTTTATTTAACCCTTAAAAGATTTTAAGATTTCCACTTCAGAGGGGGGAATGTTAGAGTAGCCAAATGCCCCATAAAAATAAATAAATCAAGGTAAAAGAAAGAATCAGTCAATCAAAGAGGAAGACAGAGTACATGAAGTTATCAGAAAAAAAGTGATGTGGAGATATGGGAGGAGTTGGAGGGGACGGAGTGGGCATGGATTTGATCAAAACACCTTATATGCATGTATGAAATTCTCAATAAATTATTTCTTTAAAAAAAAGAATCTAAGAATGGGTTCAAATGGAAGCTTGAGGACAATTTTACTAGAGTGTAAAAGAAAACCCAAGGGCAGGCAAGCTGTAAATCTCAGCAGCTGCAGGGAGAATGGAGGATTGAGGGGAGAGGGGGACAGTCATGTAGTTTAAGCCAGCATGAAGGCCAGACACATGGTGGACAAGCAGCCACATGGTGGAGGACAATAGAGAAAGAGCAAAGTATCAGAAAAAAATATACTTAGATTCTGACGAGCCCCCAAAGAAGGAAACAGAAAAGGAAAAATGGAAAAAAATGGGTAGACCTCATCAAATTTCATGACTTCTCAGCTTATAGGAACTGTGCCACCCCCAAGGTGGAAATTCTGGGAAAGAAAAGTACAGTCTCTTATTAAAGGAATAATTACTATGCCTATCTCATTAGCTGTTGGGGGAGCCTGCTGCTAAGGTTGCAGTCCACCATGTGCGGATAGCTCTAAAGAGCTCGGTGCTATATGGAGGACTCCCTTTCTCAGTGGGGGCTTCCTGCTCTCTGCCTGACTTTATCTGGAAAGTGCCTCCAAGCACGGATGCCTGGCCTTATTCGGAACATGACTTTGTGCATAGTTACCTGCAATAAACTGCCCCCAGGTTTTTTCTATATGATAATTAGGCATTGCCCTATAGCCACATGATAGGATCCCCCTACCACATGTAAATAAAGCATACTATGAATACCTATCAGCTGAAGCTTTGGCTACCATCTCTACCCTATATTTTTCCCTGACCCCCACTGAATGAACGAGCTGTATCACTAAAACTGACTCCTAGAAGGTCTTTCCATCTGTGCTCACTGGCTACTTCTGCTCCCTTTGTTCTCATGGGTTGGTGGCCAATGCCCACTAGGGGAGGGAGAGACCCACAGCTGGCACCCAAATGTGGGGCTCCTGGAACATGCTACAGAGGGTAGTGGCAGCTTTGCCTTGGCCATCCCACTCTTGAGGATCGGCAGCCCTTCCTTTCCCCCTTTTACTTTCAGTCTGAGTCTTCCCATGAGACCGTTAAAAATGAAGGAGCAATTGAGGTTTTCTGATCAGAGCGACTCCCTAATGTTAGCTGAAGGCTCTTAGTCCTCTGAAGGGACTCTGACTGCCCACCTGGTGTAGACAAAGACCTCCTATCTCTACATCTTTCTACTGCAAAATCCTGTGACACAACAACCAGTTAAATGCTCTTAGAGTGGTCGTTGGTTCTCTGAAACTTGCAATCAGGCTTTCACTGTGGACTAGGGAAGAATCCCCTGAGACCTTCGGGTCTGGGGAATGTTCCCCTAGGAATCGGCATTTCACCTCCTTTCCTTTCCTATCTTGAACAACATCCCTAGAAACAAAGAATCCCCGAAGTTCTATGTGCAGGGATTTTCACACACATTGAATTTAACTCCTAAGAGAACAAACAAACTTCCTTATCTGTTTTGTCATCTTGCCTCAGGGCATTCAGTCTCAGCCCAAACTGGTTAGGTGAGAACTTAAATTGGCCTGTCCCAAGAGAGAAAACAAACAAACAAACAAAAACAAGGGATTTAAAGGGGTGAGTGGCCATGGAGCATTTAAAGAATTTAAGGTAGCTTGCCCCATGGACAAATGGAAAAAAGATTTTAAAAGCCTTTTTTTTTTTTTTTCTATAAACTTTTTCTTAGGGAAGGGCTCATCCAAGACAACTGCCCCATGTGGAGGGCTTTCTCCTGTAGTCCTCCCCATCCCCTTGGGCTTCCCCTTGGGGGGAAGTGCCTTCATGTCACATGCACCTGGGTGGCAGCTGGCTCGCACCACACCCAGTGTGCACATGGCCTTTTCTCCCCCCTCTCTCCCACGGCAGCAGCTACAGTGGCTCACAGGAGATAAGCTACTACCAACACATAGTTACAACTATGAGAAGTTAAAAGGGGGATAGCCTACTTGGATGGGAGACTTAAGATGTGGGCTCCACTGGTCCCAATTGCTTCCCTTTTCTGCATTGTGATTCTAAGCCTGTTTTTCTCTGGAATAGAGTATTTCCCTCACTGATGCTCAGTTACTGCATGTTTCCTTTTGTCCCTGCCACATCATTCCCTGGGTACCTTCTAGTTACAATGTCATGGATAGACTAAAAGGAAAAGAGTATTATGATATTGTCTCTGCATTTTCTTTTGGGTACCATTGTTTTCTGTGTTTCTTATTCCCCGGGTCATGGGTATTTAATCCAAGATCATATATAATAAATTATACAATGTTTTTTCCAATCCAGACTGACAGCCCTCTTCAAAGGAATTCACCACGCGAGTTAACACTCTTGCCTTAGTTTAAAAGTAAAATATGGATAAACAATTCAAAACTTTTAGACTAAAGAAAAAGAAATGCCTTTTTGTATTAATTGTATTGATAAATTTTCATGTGCTGTTTGAGCTCACTGAGACACTGATTCTGGAGATGGGATTGGCCCTCCCACTTCAGGCTCAAGCCTATTATCTCAAGATATGTTCCCCAAGACTTTTCCAGGTTGAGGCTGGCCCCCTGACAGTGTGAAAAGAAAAGGAAAACAACAAAACAGCCTAAGTGTAAATACACTGTACAATAAAAAACAGCTAAGGTGTAAACTAATTTCAACAGAGGATATTACTGTCTATAGTAAAAGTAGTTAATGGGATTATCTATTTGGTCACAATACTGAGCAAAGTCACTAACACAGACTAATGTAAAATGTGTGGTAATACAAAGATAAATTTAACTACTTAATAAACAACAGGATAAGTTTTTATAAAAAGAGAGATCTTCTGCCTAGAATTCCTCAATCAGTAACTAAAGCATCACAGTTTTCCTTAACTGATTATGCTAAAAGCTGTAAATATCAATTTGATAATACTTAAATATGTAACAGTTGCTTCATTCTACCTCATCAGTGTGTATGGCTTTGACCAACACGGCCATTTTGAGATGAGATTCTCATACATATGCATATATATGTATATGTATACATATGTATATATGTGTGTATGTGTGTGTATATATATGGATGTATATGTAAAGTACTGCTGGCTTTTAAGAGTTTCTTTTATATACATCTGATCAAAATTTCATCAAGGTAATCAATCAGCCTTGGTTTTGAAACTGATTTGTTATGACATTGTGTCTAACCACAATATTTATTGAATGAGACTATTATAAATGTGTAGATTTATGTTTAATACTAATAAAACAATTATTAAATAATAATTTACTAGCTATCAAATTGACTTGTAAGTTCTCTTGTAAACTAAAATTGTTAAATTGTTAAATTACAGCATGGTTCCTATTAAAAATATAAATTAACTTTTAAGGAATGGTTGCCTCTGCTCCAGGGTGCAATTTATCTTTATGTTTAGATATGTTTTATATATAATAAACATTTTCCAAGTCTATGTAAAACATCTCTAAACCTTAGGTAAAATACTAATTTATTTATAGATTTGTTTATAATTTGTTATTAAAAGGGTTTATTAAAGTTTAAACGGTTATAGAACAGTTTTCCTGAATTGATTATGCTGGAGGTTGTAAACATCAATTTGATAATGTTTAACTATATACCAGTGGCTGCTTTCCACCTAAAGCAAGGTTTTGGTAGACCACTCTCTAAACTACATAAGGTAAAAGATTTTTAACTGTCTTATATTTTCTATAAGGTTTACCTGAAAACTTATAAAACACAGTGTGTACACAGGTAATATTAACTTATTACATTATCTTATGTATATAATTTAGATTCCATGTTCTTTTAATAAGATGATGCTACACTAATTTCTTCCGAGTCAGCTACTAGCTTCATGACTTCAGCTGTGTCCACTAACAAAAGATCATCACAATTGGGTTTGTTGACTTGAGTATCATATTCTTTAATTAAAGGGGAAGGGGTAATCAGGGTCATTGGACCCCCACCTGAGTATCCAGCTGCTCTTCTCAGCCAACTGTATGTAATTTGGTCCTAATCACATGGTCTCCTGGGTTTGGGGAGGACTAAAGTATATTATCCAGGGAAGGCTAGGAAGAAAAGGCTTGATCCATGCTGGGTTAAGGCTTTCCAATGTGCATATGCTCAGTTCACTCATACACCTCAGGAATCCCTCAGTCATCTCTGTAAGTAAGCTCAGTAAACTCATTGGTTCCCCAGGAAAACTTTAATATAATCAAACATTGGTTTGACACTAAAACCTTAAAAGGGGAAAAACATTGCTTAGTATCCCCAGAAAAAAATTCTCTCACAACAGATGGAAATTTTATTTGTTAATGATATTATATCTCATGGCTATTAAGAAAGAAAATGGTAAGGCAAAATATGTTAGAAGGATACAGGAGTGGAGGTATTTTTTTTTTAAATGAGAAAGCCTAAGCAAGTGATGGAGGTCTATGTAGGTTTGTTACAATTTATCAAGCATGAAAAAAAAAGATCTTAAAGTTTCTAAGGTTATACCTTAGTCAACTAGTTTAAGGATGTCTTATCAAGGTTTATTTAAAATTGTTTGGTTTTTGCCCAAGCTTTGTCTACATGACACATGGTAATTAAAAATACCAGATTGGTGTAACTAACCTTCTTGGATGTTTAATAGCCAGACTTTGAGGCCTATACTAATCTGGCCAGAGGGACTTAAAGGGACAATTTTTTGTTCCTTGCCCTCCAAGGTCAAAGTTCCAGGGGCTATGGAGCATCTCTCAAAATGTCCTGCAACTTTGGTGAGTCACCTGTTATCTTGTTTAGGGAGGCAATGGAGACACCAAAAGATGGACTTGAACCAGTGTCCAGTCTGCAAAGAGGAGGGTCAACACGGAGGAAACATTTCCTCCATGCTTCCAAGCAAAGCCCAGGTCAAGCAGGACCTCTTGACTTATCTTCACATAGATGGAACTGGTAAAGAAAAGCCCATGGGAGCCCTGAGGAACAGATCCTCAAATGACCTTAAAAGTAAAAATAAATTGGTTTATTTGGGCCAACTGTATGGCCTTAAACACCCAAAAAAAAAGTATAACCAAAAATTAAAGTCATCAGTATATTTCTTTAAGAGTTCAAGGGATTACACATCCCAGACATTAGACTTAAGTTCCTATGTTATTTAGACAATTATTTCTCATTGATGATTTGTTCCTAGTAAGCCAATGCTACTCAGCTGTAACGCTTCAATTCTTGGTCTGCAATACTGTAGTGTCTACCTGCAGCTGAGGGAAACAACTCACTATTGTTCTAAAATGATGGCTAACTTTGTTTTCTCTCCCTATCTAGAGGCCATTTAAGAGGGAGCTGATTCCAGCCACTCCAACAGTTATCAAAGTGCCTGACAACAAATCCTGAGTTCATCAATCATCAGTCCAGCCTTGGCAGGCAAAAGAAAAATGAGAAGGAACCCATTAGATGGATGCTTTTGGAAGCCCTCATCAAAAAATTCCAATGGAGTTTAATTTGGACATTTTCTTGTTCCCTGCCTAGAAACTGTAATATTAACTGCTCTTACCTTTACTTTTCCTTCACATCTCCCAGGCACCAGTCAAGCACCTTCCTTTTCTCCCTATAGTTAAGAGTTATACAATTTCGGAGTCTTTTAGATAGACCCACTGAAGGGGGTACCCCAATTGCCTCACCCTGTGTCCCTGTTCAGCATGGAAGAAGCCAGAATGGTCTGCGTCCCTATTCCCTACTGGCAGCTTGGGTAAACCTCTTCAGAGGGTTGTGTGATAAAAATGGAAGGCAGGAATTGGCTAGGCAGTTAGGGTAAAAAGACCCCAAAGAAATGTAGCCAGTTTCTTAGCTAAAAGTCAAAATGTCCTTGGGCCTTTTAACAAAATACTCTGTCCCAAAGGCCAAAAACGTTAAAAGTATTTGGGAGCTCTTATCCCAAAAATATTTTGGGGTTACCTCTTCAGAGGGGGGAATGTAACAATATCAATAGCCCCCTGATTATGTTGTGTGTTATTTTGATGTTTGCTCCCTGTTTCATACAATTTCTTCACTGACAAATTACTACCATTGCAAAAATTACTACCAATCAGGTCATGGTCAATTATCAGACTTTGGATTCTCCCGCGATTAGATGAGTTGGCTCTTAAAGCTTGTGATGACACTTCTCCATTATAAAACAAAACAGGGGGAGATGGAGGGGGACCCTGCTGTTAAGGTTGCAGTCCACCATGTCCAGATAGCTCTAAGGAGCTCAGCACCATATGGAGGACTCCCTTTCTCAGCAGGGGCTTCCTGCTCTCTGCCTGACCTTCTTTGGAAAGTGCCTCCAAGCAGAGATGCTTGGCCTTATTTGGAACATGACCTTGGGCACAGTTACCTGCAATAAACTGCCCCCAGGTTTTTTCTATATGATAATTAGGCACATGTAAATAAAGCATTCTATGAACACCTATCAGCTGAAGCTTTGCCTACCATCTCTACCCTATATTTTTCCCTGACCCCCACTGAATGAATGAGCTGTATCACTGAAACTGACTCCCAGAAGGTCTTTTCTGTCCATGCTCACTAGCAATCCTGACCCCATTCATCACTTCTGCTCCCTTTGTTTTTGTAGGTCAGTGGCTAACGGCCCACGAGGGCAGGGAGAGACCCACAATTAGCATGGCTTAAGGTGAACCAACCTTCCTAGGAGTGGTCCCACCTTCCTGAGGAGTAGTCCCTTAGCCAGGTCATTGACTGTGCCCAACTGGGGTTAAATCTCCACCCAGGCCAGAGATTCTATTCTGTTGACCAGGGGTTTTCCCTTAATGGGCCTTCTTTCATTCTGCACAATTTAATGTACTCATAATATATATAAAGGCCTATAGAGTCTAATTTGTGTCTCTAAATGTCCTTCAGTGTGGGTCCAGCCAATGGAGCCTGGTTAACCAAAGGTCCCATGCTTGAGAGAGACTGCCCCTGCTCCTCCCAGCAGCCATCTGTTATCACAGTTTCCTTAAGTGGGGTTGGAGCTTCTTACTCCCTTCCTCATGTCTATGCTGGGATTTTTTTTCTGGTTTAAGCATGCATGGGACTTGTGCATATTGTCACTCTTGCTGTGATTTCATATGAGTGACTATCTGTCTGGAAAACTCTGTTTCCTTGTGGCCATTCACCACCTGACTCTCACATTCATAACTCTTGGTATTATTTTTGATCCATTTAGTTTAACTAGGGCCATCTGTGTGAGCATTGGATTGTAATTTTCCATTGGAGTCTGGTGGGATCACCAGTTGGTACACAACTGAAGGCAATAACTCCCCATCTCCCTGAATCTTTCAGTAGCAAATAGTTTAGAGGTGAGATGTAGGGGTCCATAAGCCCTCCATCCTCTGTGCCTGGCTATTGATAGGCCCAATCTAGTGTAGACTCAGTACAGACATCTGCAGGCTGCTGTGAGTTCATGACTGCAACAACTGTGTCTTGCCAGAAGATGACATTTCACAGCCCTCTCTATCTTCTGCCTCTTACATTCCACATGTCCCCTCTTCCACAATGTTCCCCCATCCTTAGTAAGATGGTATAAATATCTTATTTAAGGAATGAGCACTCAGCTGTCACTTATTCTCAGCCCCTGGTGCAGATATACCTCTCAGCATTCAGCTCCATTCACTGGAAAGAGAAACTTCTGACAGCATTTGTCTATGGTATAAACATAGATATTTAGAAGGCAGCTTGATTTAATGTCAATTTAGCTGAACAACAGTATTCATCCCCCGCTAGAGTCTATGACCTCCCCTGCTATGGGTTTTTGACCAGGTTTTCAGTACAGGCATGAATACTCTCCTGTGAAGAGTATTTCAGAGTTTTGAAAAAGTAAGTTTTTGTTGTTTGAGTCATCCAGTCCATGATATTCTGTTATAGCCACCAACACTGACTAATACTGTGTACCTAATAAGTACATGATGAGAATTAATACATGAAAGTGATTGATGGGTGACAGTGAGCAGAAACATCCTCTTTCAAGGAAAATATGGATTTCATACTTGGATAAATTTTAATGGAAATTAATGTAAATTTTTCTCCTATGAATCTGAAAACATACTTAAGAAAATACGATGCATTATTTTACATTAATACAGGTTTCTTTTATTAGAAAATGGAACATTGATCTGTTGGAAGAAATTATAGATCTTTTCCCATTCGTATCATGCAAGTTATACTACAGAGAATAAAGTACAGATAAATGGGGGAATTCACTAAGCATGTTCTCAGACGGAGGTGGTGAAATTGCAGGAAATGTGTAATTCATACTGACTGGCATTCCCTGGCATGCTTCTTATGAGCCTTGAATAGCTCAGGACTCGTTGTTGAGGCAGAGACCTCCCACCAATGTGTCACCTGGGTGAATGACTTGCTGCCATCGACAGCATTTCCAAGAGGTGTTCTCTGCTTCATTCAAAAAACAATGCTTTCTTTGCCAATAGTGACAACAGTGGGAGGAAAATGGAATTGGCTGCCCCCGACTGTTCCACACACCTAAAATGCAAACATCCTATGCAGATGGATCACTGTATCTGCTGAAGGGATGCTTGTCCCCAACACTGAAGAGCCCAAACCAGGGAAGAGGTCCTGTCCTGTAACTTTGGCTCTGAAGCCATCTTGATTAAAGAAGGCACCTCCCTCGCACCATATATTGAGTTGTCTTTGGTGTTCCAGAGATTTCTATACTGAGGGCAATGTATCACAGTATGATGAGGACCTAATGGAGCGTGTGTTCCATTGTAAGGCAGAAGAGAGGTAGAAAAAGAAAAACAGTCTGATTCAGGTGTTCTGTCAGATAAATGTAGAAAAGATGTGTATGCATGAAGAGAGAGAGAGAGAACGAGAGAAAGAGGATATCTGGAATTAGACTCCGAGTTTATCTATATACCTCTTAGAATGTCTTCATGTGTCCCCAACTTAAATTAAGTATTTGTACTATCACTAATTATTACCATTTCTATGTACTAGGACCCTACTTTTGCTTAGGCACGGTATTAGGTTCTTAGTAAACATACCATCTCATTTAAATTGCATTTAAGTGATAGCTAATGCTAACTCCATTCATAGACTCAGAGGAGATAAGTAGTTTGCCCAGGATCTTACTGCTAATAGGTGTCAAAACCAAGCATTTGAGACCCTTTCGCAGGTTATCTTGTGTTCCCATGTATGTGTTCTTGACTGACTCAGACTTGGTCTATGCCTTTCCCAGACTGAAACTCACAAAGTAATGCCTCCCTAATGTGGATGTCCAGGACTGCAGCAGACCTGTGAAAGGCATTTTCATCACAAGCTTCATTTAGTGCTTCCTCAGATCATAACATCTGTATTTCCATCTTTCCTGGCACTTGTATCATTCTGCTTCTTAATCTTAATGATTAAGAAGAATCTTAATGAGGCTGCAGAAAAGAAATTAAATATAAACAACAAAAAAAGGCACACAAGTTAAGAAACCCTGAACTATTTCAAGAACTCTCTTTGGTGCACTGTTAGAAATTCTTTTCTTGATTTTGTACTTAATTTAGACACTTTGTGGCCACTCCATTTTCCTCCTAAATTTCTCTCCAAAGACTAATTCTTTAATCTTCAGTATTTGGTCTATACTTGTGAATGTATCTAACAGTCTCTTTAGTAATTAGCCACACAATTAAGAAGTTGAAGGCAATAATCATAATGCCCACAATAACAAATCCAAAAAACACTGAATTTGGTGGGGGGGATTGGTAGGGGATAGTACTTTTTTTTTAAACAAGATCTCCCTATGCAGGCCCCGGCCTGGAACTCCCTACATAGACCAGGCAGCCTCAAACTCATTGAGACCCACCTGACTCTGCTTCCCAAATTCTGGGATTAAAGGTATGTACCACCACACCCCATAGCCTGTATTACTTAAAAGTCTTCTTCAGGCTCTTCCATCATATGCACATACATTTTTCAGTGGAACTATGAGTAAAGCTCATCTATTCTTATAGTTCATTGTGGAGCCTAAAATAGTATTCATCTATTTACTTTTTAAAGACAAA
>NW_008335967.1:2784987-2806094 GCF_000622305.1 Nannospalax galili | reverse complement strand
CTGATGCCCATGTGTTTTTCAGACTTGAAGACATTGAGCCATAGTGAGGAATCCAAGTCAGTTTATAAGTTCTAAAGATTCAACAGAGGACGGGAAGTTTAGTAATCTAGACAAAAGTCATTGCAGAGCAGCTTTCAGACAGAAATGCAGCCCAGTTAAGTTGCATGGCTGAGACACAGTAAACAGTGGAAAAAGGAACCAACATACCTGTGGAATTTACTGGGGCAAAGGAGAAGAGAGAGATTAATTACCCTAGTTCTGTCCCATTAAAAGAACAAATGAGATTTCTTTGAAAAACCCATATAGAAACCTACTACCATAGAAGCTTTCCAAAATATATGTGTATGTGCATATGTGTATATACCATATATATGTGTGTGTGTGCACTAAAGCATGCAACAGTTTGTCTTTTATACCCTGTGCTGCATAGCTTTAGTGTCAACTGGACACACCTGGTTGAGGGAACCTCAACTGGGGAATTGCCTCCATTGGACTGGCCTGTGACCATGTCTGTGGTACATTTTCTAGATTGTTAAGTGATGCGGGAGGACCCCGTGTTAGTGGTGCCACCCCTGGGCATGTGATCTTGTACTGTATAAGGAAAATATGGGTTTTTGTAGAATCTAGATACTAATCCCACATTATGTGTGTAGTTGGTCAAGATCTTTTTTAATTTCATGAAATCCCATTTATCAGTTCATGGAATTAATTTTTTAGTTAGTAGAGTCCTGTTTGGAAATTCTTTGCCTATATTTCCCTGTTTTTCTCTAGCAGTTTCAGAGTTCCAGGTCTTATATTAGGTCTTTGATCCATTTTGAATTGATGGTTTTTTACAGAGTGATAAATTGGAATCTAGTTTCATTGCTATTTATGTGCATGGACATTGGTCTGTATGTCTGTTTTTGTGGCAGTATCATGCTACTTTTGTCACTGTGACTCTGTAGAATAATTTGAAATTGGTCGTTTTGATACCTCCAGCATGTCCTTTCTGTTTAGGATTATTTTGGATATTCAAGGATTTTTGTGGAATTTGTAATGTTCTTTCTAGAACTGTGAGGGATATAATTGGACTTTTGATGGGGGTTACACTGAATCTATGTTACTTTCATTAATATAGACATTTACACAATATTAAGTCTTCTAGTTCTTGAACCTGGACTGTCCCTTCATCACCTATGGTCTTCTTTAATTTCTTTCTTCACTGTGTGACAGTTTCCACTGTAGAAGTCTTTCACTTCCTTTGCTAAGCTCCTGTGACTTGAATTTTTTCCCTGATTTTTTTATCTTGGTAAGTTTATTATTGATATACAGGAAAGTTATGGATATTTGTGTGCTGATTTTTGAATTCTGAAACTTTGTTGAAAGTTTTTATCATAATTAAGGGCTCTGGTCCAGTTCTGGGAGTATTTCAGGGATAGGATCATGTTGTCTGTTAATGTGGATAATTTTATTTCTTTTTTTCCTGTTTGTTCCCTCTTTTATTTCTTTCTTTTGCCTTCTTGCTTTAACTAAGACCTTAAGCACTACACTAAGTATAACTACTGAAGAGTAGTTCATGATTTTAGAGAAAACACTCTCAGTTTTTCAGTTTAGTATCACGCTGGATATAGGTCTGGCATATATAAACTATTGTATTTAGGAGTGCTGTTTCTATTCCTGCTTTCTTCGGGGCTTTTATCATGAAGGAATGTTGAACTTTGTCAAAGATATTATTTGCATCTAGCAAGATGATCATTTTATTTTTTTCATTTATTGATTTATATTTGTTGATCCAGTCTTATAGCCCTAGAAAGAAACCAAGTTGATCACAGTGTATCATCTTCTTAGTAAGTTCTTGAATTCAATTTGCAAGTACTTTACTGAGAAATTTTGCAATTATATCTATTAGAGAAATTGATCTACAGTCCCTCCAACATGTATTTGTGCATGTATGTATCTGTATGTCTCTGTCTCTGTCTGTGTGTGTGTGTGTGTGTGTGTGTGTGTGTCCATCCTTATCTGGCATGTTATCAGGGTAATGTTGGCTTCATAAAGTGTATGGTAACATTGGTAGCATTCTTTTTCTATTTTGTAGAACTGTTTGAAGGACATTTATTTTAGCTTTTCTATAAAGAACTGGTAGAATTCTGCAGTAAATCCATCAAGTATTGGGCTTTTCTTTGTTGAGAGACATTAGTGTTCCAACTTTCTTGCTTGTTGAATACCTGTTTAAGTTGTCTGTATCTTCTTGATTTAAATTTGATAGATTATATATCAAACTATTTGTCCATTTATAGGGCTGAAAATAAGGCTTAGCAGTTAAGAGCATTGATTGCTCTTCCAGAGGACCAGGATTTGGTTCCCAGTAGCCACATGGCAGCTAGCACCTCTTCTCAACTCCAGTTCCAAGGGATCTGATAACCTCTTCTGGCTTCCTCAGGCATGCTCATAGCACTTAACATACATGCACATGAAACACTCATACACATAAAAATAAGAATAAATTTTAAAAATAAATTTGTCCCTTTTTCTAGATTTTTATGTTATTTTAATATAACTTTTTGAAATAGTCCTTAATAATTTTCAGGATTTCATCAGTATTTGCTGTGATGTCCCTTTTTACATCTTGAATTTTATTAATTTGAGTCATATTTCTCTTTTATGATTATTTTTGCTAAAACTTTGAAAATCATGTTTACTTTTGGTTCTTTTTCTTTTTCCTTTAAAGATGTACTTAAATTTTTGTGTTTGAGTAGTTTGCCTACATGTATATGTACCATGTGTGTGCAGTGCCTGTAGAAACCAGAGAGGGTGTTGGATCCCCTGGAACTTGAGTTAAGAATGGGGTTAGCTGCCATGTGGGTTCTGGAAGCCCAGCTCAGGTCCTCTGCAAGAGCAGCCATATTCTCTACCACCAAGCCACACTCTAGTCCCTTCATGGATTCTTCTAGCTTCCATTTCTGTCCTGTCTTTATTATTTCTTTCCATTTAATGCTTTTGTGTTTGGATTCTTATTTTTCTAACACTTTCAAGTGCTTCATTAAGTTATTTATTTGATATCTATCTGATTTTTTTCTTAATATAAGCACTTATTACTCCAAATTTCCCTCTTAGAACTGCTTTCACTGTATCCAAAGGTTCTGTTAAGTTGTGTTTTCATTTTCATTTGATTCTAAGCAATTTTTATTTTCCTTTATGATTTCTTAAATTACCTACTGGTCATTCAGGCATATATTGTTCAATCTCCAAGTATTTGTGTAATTTCTGTGTTTCTACTACTGCTGATCTCTGCACTTATTTCACTAGGATCTAACAAGATAAAAAAATGATTTTGATTCTTTGAATCTGCTAAAACTCACTCACTTTATAGCCTTAAATGTGACCTAATGAATTTTTACGTTTAAGTAATATGTACCGGCCTTCTTTATCTCTTCTGAATAATTTTGAGTTAATATCTACTTTACTCAGTATTAGAATAGCTACACTAGCTTGGTTATGACTTCTATTTGCTTGGCAAATTGACTTGTACCCTTTCACTCTAAGTGTGTGTCTTTGGCATATGAGGTATGATTTTTAAGATAACAGATAGTTGGATCTTAATCTAGTGAGGGCACATTTTTTAAAAAACTTTTTTTTAGAATCTCATACATGAGAACTACACTACATAATTTCCATCTCTCACTCTCCCCCCAACTCCCCCTGTGCCTCCCACTCCTTCTCAAACTCATGATCTCTTCTATAATTGTTATTGTTGTGCACACATATATGTATATAGTACTGAATCCATTTAGTGTTGCTCATATGTACTGCGTTTAGAGCTGACCATTTGGGATTGGATAATCTATCAGAGGACTCATCTCTGGAGAAAACTGATTCTCCCTCTCTTAGTAGCCATTGATTGCCCATAGCTCTTCATCTAGGAGTGAGGCCTTGTGAAATTCCCCCATCCACATTAGCCCATTGGCTGATGTCCTCATTCGTCGTGTAGGTCTTTTTAGGCAACCACATTGTTGAGAGTTCATGTGTGCAGGATCCCTGTCATGTCTAGAAGATGCTGCTAAGCAGCAGGCATCCTGGTCCTCTGTCTCTTACAATCTTTCTGCCCTCTCTTCCTTGCTGTTTCCTGAATCTTAGATGTAGAAGTTGCATGATAGATGTGCCTATTGGGACTGCCCACCCCACAGTCTTATTCTCTGCATTTTGACCAGTGGTTCTCTATATCAGTCTCTATCTGCTGCAAAAAAAAGAAGCTTCTTTTACAAATGGGAGAGCTATACTTATCTATAGGAAAAGGATAAGTATATAGAATACAATTAGAAATTATACTGGTTTTGGAAATAGGAGTAGTAGGTTCTGCTCTAGAGTCTAAGACCTCCCCAGCCAGGAATATTTAGCTAGGTTTATAGTACCAGGCATGAATTCCATCCGTTGAGTAGGCCATAAATCCAATTAGACAGCTATCTAATAGATAAAAGTGCTGCTCTTGCACCATTGGACATAGCTCACCAGAGTAGTCATCATTGTGGCTTGCAGGAGTTATAGTTGGGTAGGATGATTGACCTTCCTTGACAACTTGCATAGCACCTTCCAATGCTATGAGAGATATTCCTCAGGGAAGAGGCTTCTAGGTCAGTTACAACTCTGTCCTCTAAGTCCTAAGTGTGTGATATCTTCAAGAATGGGTTTTACCTTCAAGTTCTGGGAGACTAAAATTAGCTGCTGCAATAACCTATATTGTTTTGAGAGTCTTTTGGACTCCCCTGACCAACAACTCAAAGGGAGACTTCCTATGCCTAGCATTGAGTATTTGTTAGTCTATGGCTCTTTGGGGAACATTATCACCCCATGTGGCATAACTCCTTTCACCCTTCTTAGCATCTGTATTCTTCTGTCTGCATCCCCCGCAGTCCCTTTCTACTTTCTTGGATTCTGCAGCTGCCTCAGGTTATACACTCAAATTTAGAGAACCAGACAGAACTAGAATCCGCAAACAAAAGTGAACACACAGCATTTGTCTTTCTGGGTCTGGGTTACTTCACTCAGTATATTTTTCCAGTTCCATCCATATACCTGTGAACTCATGATTTTACTTTTCTTTAAAGCTAAATAGAATTCCATTGTGTATATGTACCACCTTTTCATTTTTTATTCATCAGTCGAAGGACATCTAGGTTGTTTCCCATTTCCTAGCTACTGTGAGCACAGTGGCAATGAACTTGCCTGAACAAGTATCTCTATAGTAGGATATCGAGTCCTTCGGGTGTATGCTTAGGAGTGGTATAGATAGGTCATATGCTTTTGAGAATTCTCCACACCAATTTCCACAGTGGCTGTATTAATTTGCAATCCTACCAGCAATGAATAAAATTCCCTTTTTTCCACATCTTTGCCATCATTTGTTGTTTTTTTTCTACATTTTTAAAGAAAATGTTTTATTTATTGTTTTTATTTTATATGTATGAGTGTATTACCTGCATGTCTGTAAGTGCACCCATGTCATGCAGTACCCATGGAGGTCAGAAGAAGGTGCCTGATCCCTGGAACTGGATTCACAAATAGTTGTTAGCTGCCATGTGAGTACTAAGAATCAAACCCAGGTCCTCTACAAGAGCAGCCAGTGCTCTTAACCACTGAGCTATCTCTCCAGTCTCTGTTGTTTTCTTGATGATAACCATTCTGACTGGAGCTGGGTTTTTTTTTCAGAGTGATTTGTATGAGTCTAATTTCATTTTTCTGCACAACCAAAACTCCTTGAACGATTTGATGAAGACGCCATTTTTCCTCCAATGTGCATTTTAGGCATCTTTGTCAAATATCAAATGACTGTAATTATGCGGACTCATGTTTGGGTCTTCTATTTAGCTCCACTGGTCTGCATGTCTGTTTTTGTTCCAGTAACATGCTGTTTTTATTTCTAGAGCTCTGTAATATAGCTTGAAATCTGGTACAGTACTCCCTCCTGCATTGTTCTTTTGTTCAGGATTGCTTTGGCTATCCTGGGTCTTTTGTACTTCCATATGAATTTTAGGATGGAACTTTCTCTTTCTGTGAAGAATGTCATGGAAATTTTGATTGGGATTGCATGGAATCTATAATTGCTTTAGGTAGGATGATTGTTTTCATATTATTTCTACCAATCCATGAGACTGAGAGGTCTTTCTATCTTCTGGTGTCTTCCTCAATTTCTTTCCTCAGAGATTTAAAGTTTTCATTGTAGAGATCTTCACCTCATTGGTCAGGCATACACCTAGACTTTTTTTTTTTTAATTTTCTAAATGGGAGTGTTTCCATGATCTTTTTCTCAGCTTGCTTGTTATTGGTATGTAGAAAAGCTACTGACTTTTTAAGCTGATTTTGTATCCTGCCATTTTGCTGAAAGTGTTGATAATTTCTAGAAGTTTTCTGGCGGAATTTTTGGGGTCTCTTTTGCATAACCATATGTCTACAAACAGAGATAACCTTTTTCTTTTCCTATTTCTATCCCTTTGATTTCCTTCTCTTGTCTTATTGCTCTAACTAAAGTTTCATGCACTATAATGAAAAGAAGTGGGGATAGTAAACATCCCTGTCTCATTCCTGATTTTAATGAGATTGCTTCAAATTTTTCTCTATTTAGGATGATGTTGGCTGTGAGTTTGTCATATATAGCCTTTATTATGTTGAGGTGTGTCCCTCCCTTCCAGTCCTATTCTCTTTAGAACTTTTACCAAAAAGGTATGTTGGATTTTGACAAAAACCTTTTCTGCATCTATTCATATGATCATGTAATTTTTGTCTTTAAGTCTAGTTATATGATTTATTACATTTATCAACTTTTGTTTGTTGAAACATCCCTGCATCTCTTAGATAAAGCCAACTTCATTGTGGCAGATAAGCTTTTTTATATATGCCTGTATTCAGTTTGCAAACATTCTATTGAGAACTTTTGCATCTATGTTCATCAGTGATAATGGCCTATAGTTTTCTTTTTTTTGTTGTGTCATTAGGTGGTTTTGGTATTCAAGTAATACTGGCTTCATAGATGGAGTTTGTAAGCTCTCCTGTTCCTTTGTTTTCTTTTTAAAAAATAATTTAAGAAGTATTGTCTGTAGTTCTTTGAAAGTCTGGTAGAATTCTGCCGTAAATCCATCTGGACCCGGGTTCTGTTTTTCATCACTGTTTCAGTCTCCTTATTTGTTACAGATCTGTGGTGGTTTGAATGAGAAATGTCCTCCATAGACTAGGTATTTGAACACTTGGTCTCCAGCTGGTGGTACTGTTTGGGGAAGTGCAGCTTTGCTAGAGGAAGGACATCACTGTGGGCAGGTTTTAAGGGTGTATAGCCTGGCCGCATTCCCTGTTTGCTCTCTCTGCTTTGTGTTTCAGGTTGAAGATGTGCTCTCTCAGCTTCCTGCTCCAGTCCCAATGCCTGCTGTTTGTTGCCGTGCCTCTCCCACCATGATGGACTCTCCCTCTGGAAATGTAAGCTCAAGTAAACTCTTCTTTCTATAAGTTGCCTTGGTGACAGTGTTTTATCACAGCCACAAATAGTCACTAATATAGGGTCTGTTTAAGTTATTGATCTCTTCTTGGCTTAACTTTAGTGGTTTGGATGAATCTAGAAATTCACCTATTTCTTTTAGGTTTCTAATTTAATGGTTATTTTAATTATTCCCCCATAATATTCTTAACTTCTTTGGTGTCTGTTGTAATGTTCCCTGTTCATCTCTGATTTTGTTAATTTTGGTCTTCTCTTTCTTTTGGTTAAGAGTGTATCAATCTTGTTCATCTTTTCAAAGAACCGTTCTTAGATTTGTTGATTCTTTCAATTTTGTTGTTGTTTCTGTTTCATTAATTTCAGCTCTGGTTTTAATTATTTCTTCTCATGTACTGGATTTGGATATCTTGTTTTCCCAAACTCTTCAGTTGCAACATTAAGTTATTTATTTGTGCTCTTTCTGATTTTTTAATGTTGGCACTTAGATCTATAAATGTCCTTCTTAGGACTGCTTCTAATGTGTCCCAGAGGTTTTTATGTGTTATGGTCTCGTTTTCATCATTTCCAGGAATTTTTTATTTCCTTCTTGATTTCTTCTTTAACCCACTCATCATTCAGTAGTGTGTTTTTTAACCCATGTGAGTTTGTATAATTTCCAGAGACTCTTTTGCTGTTGATATCAAGTTTTATTGCTTTGTGGTCTGGTAGAATACAAGGAGTTGTTTTAATTTTTCTGTATTAGTTGAGATTAATTTTGTATTCCAGTGTGTGATCTATTCTAGAGAAACTTACATGGGATGTTGAGTAGAATGTGTACTCTTTGTTCCTTGGGTGAAATAATGTATAGATATGTTAGGCCCATTTGATATATGATGTTATTTAGTTCTTATGTGGTTTTGTTTCTTCTTTGTCCAGATGACCTGCCTTTTTGTCCAAACGACCTGCCTTTTAGAGAGAGTGAAATATTAAAGTCACCTACTGTTAGTGATTTGGGGTTAATCTGTGTCTTGAAGCCCAGTGGTACTGTTTTTATGATACTGAGTGCACCAGAGTTTGGTGCACACATGTTTAGGATTGTAATGTCTTCCTGGTTAATTGTTCCCTTGGTCAGAATGAAATGCCCTTCTTTATTTACACTGATTAATTTTAGTTTGAAGTCCATTTTGTCAGCTATTAGGATACTGATGCCTGGTTGTTTCCTGGTTGCATTTGCTCGAAATACATTTTTTCATCTTTTCACTCTAAGGTAGTACCTATTCTTTTTTTATATTTTATTATTTTATTTTATGTGTATGAGTGTATTGCCTGCAGGTATGTATGTAAGTGCACCTGTGTTGTGAATGCCTGCAGAGGTCAGAAGAAAATGTCAAATTCCCCTGGAACTAGAGTTATGGATGGTTGTTAGCCACCATGTGGGTGTGGGGACTGAGCAAGAGCAGTCGTGCTCTTAACCACTGAGCCATCTCTCCAGCCCCATTAATGTTTTAACTCTAATATGCTGCAAAGATTTTCTTTTCTGGTTCTGTCTATTTAGTGTTCTGTGTGCTTCTTGTATCTGTATGGCTATATGAATGTCTTTCCTTAATTTGGGGTCATTTTTCTTATATGATCCTGTTGAAGATCTGGTCGATGCTACTGACCTGGGATTCTTCTTTTGCTATGCCATGATTCATAGATTTGGTCTTTTTTTTCCATCCCTGCTCTTTATTAACATTATATATTTTTGGTGAGAGCAAACTAACATAAGATTTATCTCATTAGCACTTTTTTTAAGACAAAGCATCTCATTACAGTTTTAACATACTCAATAACAGTTTCCAGAGCAGAGATACAGCTCTTTCAAAAGTGGGTATAAAATTTTTAGGTTCACTGTTGAATTAATATAGTTATACAATACTGAACTCAGTATAAGCCCTGTAAGGCATAAAAGACAATGAGTCTTTCTTTAAGAAATAGTATACTTTAAAATGAAATGGAGATCTTTTTAAAGTTTAAAAACTCGTTGTTTTTGCTAATTATACTGAGATGTTGGCACATGCGTCTCTAATCTGTATGTATCTGATTATTACTAGTCATAATCGGTTGCACTCGGGTCCTTGGCACCTGTGTATGTCTATAAAGTCACCGGGTAGATTTCAATGGTAATGTTTATCACCTCTACTAATTAACACGACATAACTTTTTATGCTTCCTCCTCAAATATAATTCATTTTTTTAATTTGTTTATTTGTGTGTGTGTGTCTGTGTGTGTATCACACAGAGCATCCCAAACCATCTTATTCAACTGTACACCCACTTCCCATATGGCACCCTCCCATAGCCTCCCTCCCCTCACTATAGCTCTTATACTCTGTCTGCTATGATGTCAGCACCCCCAGCCGTTCCCCATTACTTGTCCATCTGGTGAATCTAGTCAGACTATCTAGATTTGGTCTTTTTGTGGTGTCCCAAAATATCTGAATCTTTCTTTCTGTTTTTAAGTTTGCTATATTTTTAATTGAGTAGCCCAATTCTTCTACTTTGTCTTTGAGTCTTGATATTTCTTCTTTTACTTGATCCATTCCACTGGTAAGGCTGTCCCTCAGTTTTCCAATGGGTTTTTGGATGTTTCAGCTCCATCTTTATTTCAGCCTGAGTTTTCTTCAGCATTTCTCTGTATTGAACTCAGTTTTCAAACCCTGACTTGTCTTCGTGATTGCCAGCAGTGGTATATTTGTCTTTCTTGCACTTCGCTCAGGAGTTTATTCCTGTCCTCTTTTAGCTCACTGAGGTGTTGTTCATGTCATCTTAAACTCCTTGAATGCTTTGATCATGTTTATGATTTTTATTTTAAATTCTGTGTCCTGGGGTTCATCTAGATAATTTTCACTGGGGAATATTTCTAGGACTAGTACATTTTTTGTCTAGGGCTTTTTAGTGGGAGCATATTCTCTTGGCTTTTCATGTCTGCCGTTTGTATGGTGTGGTCTGGGCATGTAGACTTCCTTCACTGGTTGTGTGTGGTATGAGATTCTGGACTGCCTCTGATGAGTGGAAGTTTGGTTCTGCTTGTGCTGCTGTCCAAGCTTGATTGCTTTCAGATCAGATATGAAGAATTGGTAGGCAGTCCTTCAGATACTTGGTATTGATTTCTGGTTAGAATGATGGAGGTGATTCCAATTCAGTGATAACCAAGAATGTGTGCAAATGTGATTCCTGGCTGAGTCTGGCTGGGCTAGTGTTCAAGTTGTGAAACCTCAGCTAGGCCTTGGGATGTGGCAACCACACAGGGCAGCAGGGATCTGAGTAATCACCTACCTGGGCTAGCGTGCAGGCTGCACAACTGAGCTAGACCTCCTGGAAGTGTGGGGATAGCATTAGCTGAGGATCTGGGGCACTTACCAGGCTGGGTTGGTGCACAAGCTATGTGACCTGAGCTAGGCATGGAAATATGAGGATGGTAAAGTATAGTAGAAGTCTGGAGTGCTTACCTGGCTGGGATGAAAGCTGCATGACTGAGCTAAGAGGCCACATCTTTTTTTTTAACTTTTACAAAAACTTTATTGAGAATTTCATACATACATATAAGGTGTTTCGAACAAATCCATGCCCATTCCCTCCCCTCCAACACCTCCCATATCTTTCCATAACTTTTTTCTCTTTTTTTCTTCTTTCACTTATCTATTTTTATGGGGCTTTTGGCTACTCTAACATTCCCCCCTCTGAAGAGGTAACCCTAAAATCTTTTAAGGATTAGATACAAGCTCCAAAATACTTTTGACATTTTTGGCCTTTGGAACAGAGTATGTTGCTAAGAGGCCCAAGGACATTTTGACTTTTAGCCAAGAAACTGGCTACTTTTCTATGGGGTCTTTTTACCCTAACTGCCTAGCCAATTCCTACCTCCTATTCTTATCACATCATCTTCTGATGGGGTTACCCAAATTGCCAATAGGGAATTGGGCCGCAGACCACTCTGGCTTCTTCCATGTAGATTCGGACCTCCATCGGTGTAGTGGCTCAGATCTCAGCAGACCAGCCACATCTATTTTTTTAATATTTTATTGAAATTTTGAGAATTTTGATCACAGGCACCCTCGTCTATTTGTAACCTCCTTTACTAACCCTCACCAAATTTCATTATGTGTGTGTGTGTGTGTGTGTGTGTGTGTGTGTGTAGTTTAATTTGTGTCCACAAATGTCTTTCAGCATGGGTCCATCTACTGAAGCCTGGTTAACTACCCAGTGTCACACCCTTAAGGAAAACTGACTCTCTGTCTCCCAGCAGTTATCAGTTGTCAACAGTTCCTCAGCTAGGGTTGGGGCTTCTTACCCACTTCCCCACCTCTATGCTGAGGGTTTGTTTTTTTTAACTTGTATGGGTGTATTGCCTGCATGTATGCAAGTGCACCCGTGCCATGCAATGCCCGCAGGGGTCAGAAGAGAGTGTCAGATCCCCTGGAATGGTAGTTACAGATGGTTGTTACCCACTATGTGAGTGCTGAGAGTCAAACCCCAGTCCTCTGCAAGAGTAGCCAGTGCTTTTAACTGCTGAGCCATCTTTCCAGCCCCCATACTGGCAGTTTTGTCTGACTTGAATTTGAGTAGGTCTTGTGCTTGCTGTAACAACCCCCAGCTGTCTGGAAAACACTGCTTCCTTGTGGTCATCTATCACCCCTAGCTCTTACAATCTTTTCACCCTCTCTTCCACAATGATCCCTGAGCTTAGGAAGCAAAGATTTGATATAGGTGTCCCATTTAAGCTAAGTATTCTGCAATCAAGGCCACATCTTTCTATTGAAGAGTTAAGACTATTTACATTTAGTTATGATTGAGAAAAGTTTGTAAGTTCCCATAATTTTGTTGGCCATTTTTTTATTCTCTTTCTCTCCTGTTCATATTAGGGCTTTATTGGCATACTGTGTCTGACATGATGGATTCTCTTCTAGATCTCTTTTGTCTGTCTGTTCCTTTCATGGAATTCATTCTTTCCTGTGATCTTGTGATTGAGACTGTCTTTATTCCTCCTCTATAACTAGGATACCTTTAAGTATCTTCAGCAGTGCTGTCTCAGAGGTCATGAATTATGTTAGCTTTTCCTTAGTTTGAAGTGTCCTTATTTCTCCATCAGTTTTAAAAATAACTCTGCCAGATACAGTAATCTTGGGTGACAGTTGTTTGCTTTCAAAGTTGATATATAGCTTTTCATATTTTCATGGGTTTTAGGCTGTCTTTGGAGAGGTTTAATGTTATTCTGATATACTGGATTTTATAAATCTATTGGTGATTTCCCTATGGCTTCCAATGTTGTATCTTGACCACAATGTCTCCTAGAGTGGTTCTTCTCTTGTCCTGTCTGTTTGGGGCTGTGTTTTTTCAGCTCAAATGCCCAATTAATACCGTAGGTTTCATGATTTTGATTATTTTATTAAATATCTTTTCTCTGCCTTTTTTTTAAAAAAATCTCAGTTCCTTCTACCCCATGGATTCTTGGGTTTTATCTCTTGAATTGCCAGAAATCTTGGAAGTTGTGGTCATCCTCATTTTCTTTCTTTTTATTTTTTTAACATTTATTTATTGTGTTTATGGGCACATGTGTAAGCATGTGGTGCCCACAAGTGCCATGGCACATGTGTGGAAGTCAGAGGACAACTTGCAGGAGCCATTTTTCTCCTTCTACCATGTGGGTCTGGGGTTGGCAGGTTTGGCAGCAAGCACCTTTACCCACCGAGTCACTCATTGGCCCTTGTCTTTCTTTCTTGATGTCTGAATGTTGTATCTCTTTGACCATCTGCAGTCCATGATATTCTTTCCTCTGCTTTGCTTAGTCTTTTGATGATACTTTCACTGTAGTTTTACTTTAATTGATTTTCTCATTCCCAACATTTTTGTTTGTTTTTAAGATCTTAATTTTCTTAATGAATTTTGCAGCCAAGTTGTTGACTTCCTTCCTCAGCTACATTGTTGACTTTTATATGTGCATCCTGGATTGATTTTCTTATTTCATCAGTGTGTGTTTGCTCATTTTTCTCTTTAAAGTCATTGGTTATTTTTAAAATCAACCTTCTGAATTTGTTATATGCCATTTCACCCATTTACTGTCATGTATCCCATAATTGAGAAATTATGATCTCTGGAGGCACCATGTTGCCTTGCTTTTTGGTGTTTTTTATGTTGTGGTGTTGATGTTATAATTTGCATGTGTATTGGTTTAGATATCTCTCCTAGTTTTATTTGGACATCTTCTTGGTAAGCAAGCTACCCTTAAGGACTCAATTCCCAGCACCACCCAGAGAAGAGGGGAAAGTGCTGTGACAGCAACAACACCAAATAACAAAAGATACGGAAATACACTAAAAACTGATTAAAACCCACTTATACACCATCAATGACCATGGATCAGAAAATAGGAAAAAAAGTGTAGAGTGTGGTATGGAATTAAAAATTATCTAAGATAAATGTAGATATAGTAAATGAAAGAGACAAAGGAAGGAGCCAAGGAAAGGGGAAAATAGAAGAGAAGTAAGGTTATACAAAAAGAAAAATAATAATGGAGAATGTTATGGTAAGGAAAGAGCAAGCAATAACAAAAATAGGCACATTTTTAAAAGAAAAAGATTTCCCAATATTGAAAAATGCATAAACAGCTGCCTCCCTGGCCCAGCTTCCCACCCAGACCACCATGGCAACCAGGAAGGTGGCACTCGGCTGGAGCCAGAGATGGAGATTGAGCACTGCCGCACCGAGTGCCAGCAGAAGTGGACCCTGCGTTCTTCAAGCATCTGTCGGCCAAGTTCATTGCCAGTGATGGCATGAATGAACTTCTCCTCGGGGAGTTGAAGCTAGAGCAACACTTTAAGGAAAAGCTCCTGCAGCAGGGCACCAGTCGTGTGTCCTGTGGCCCCACCCCACCCCCAGCTGACTGAAATGCCCAAGCATTTGACTGCTGCCATGAACCCGGGAACCTCAAATCAGAATTCCTATAAGAATCCAATCTAATCAGGCCAAGATGAAGCTGCAGATGGTTGCAGAAACCTACACTACCAAAGATGGAGGGTTGATAAAGGAGAGTCTTGAAGAGGACTTTGCGCTTAAGCATTTATAGCTTGGTTCCTCATGGCAGCCTCCTGCCTGGCAGGGTGCATGCAAGGCTCCACTGAATGGCCGAGAAATGATTTGGGATCTGCCATGGGCAGGAGCAGGCCATCTTGGGCCTGTCCCCTCTATCCAGAGGATTATATCTGAAAGATTTTAACCAGAGGAGCAAAATTTTAGCCAGTCAAATAAAGCAGCTATTGGGTTCTAGGGGATCCAATGCCCTCTTATGACCACTGCAGGCATTACAGGACATGAGTATACTTATATACATACAGAGAGAAACACTGTTTGAGAGCCTGGGGACTTAAGGAAAAAAGAGAACTACAACTGAGGTCCCCTCCTATGAGCTGAAGTCATGGTCCCTTCCCACGAGCTGGAGTGGTGATCCTCTCCTGTGAGCAGGAGCATCCTATCCTGAGATCTGGAGCCCTGATTCTTCCTGTGGGCTGGAGCTGTGGTCCTCTCCCGTGAGCTAGAGCTGTAGTCCCCTCCAGTGAGCTGGAGCTATGGTCCTCTCCTGTGGGCTGGAGTCTAGGTCCTCTCCTGTGAGCTGGAGTTGTGGTTCTTTCCTTTCCTGTGAGCTGAAGCTGTGGTCCTTTCCTGTGAACTGGAGCTCTGGTTCCCCTCCTGTAAGCTGGAGCTATGGTTCCCCACCTGTGAGCTGGAGCTGTGGTTCCCCTCTTGTATGCTGGAGCTGTGGTCCCCTCCTATGAGACAGAGCTGTGGTTCCCCTGCAGTGATCTGGAGCTATGGCCCCCTCCTGTGAAAGGTAACTGGGGTACCCTCATAATAATATGGACTCCCAGTCCCAGGAGGGACGATCAGAATGAACTGTGCTGAATCAGGTGCTCACCCACTATTAATGCACCTTTCAACTCTCACCAGAGAAGTTTCCTTACGCAGCAGATGGTGATTGACACAGAAACTTATGGCTTTCTAATGTGTGGGGAGGAAGGGCCTGCAGAGCCCTTATCTCTGGGTGGGATGTATCTGTCAGGCTTTGGGAGCTCAGGACTTGGGAATCATTGCAGAGGAAGAGGTGAAGGGATTGTAAGAGTGGTGGATGACCATGGGGAGGCAGAGTTCTCCAGACAGCTGGCCAGTTACTCATATGAAGTCACAGCAATGGTGACAGCTTGCACAAGTCCTGTGCAAGCTCGAGTGGATGAACCCACATTGGAGAACATTTGGGGATTCAAGTTAGGCTCTACAGGCTTTATTACCCAGAGAGAATACATTGAATTAAGTGTGTGGCGGGGGACAAGGGGGAGAGGGGATGCAGGGAGGTGTGGATGGGAGAGGGGATACAAATGTCATCAAATTATACTGTTTGGAAATTGCAAAAATTCAATAAAAATGCTAAAAAAAAGAAAAAGAAAAATGCATAAACAAAATTGGATGCATATCAGAAGGGAAATAAAAACATAAAAGCTTTTTAAAAACTAAGATGGGGACAGGGGAGACAACTCATCAGTTAAGAGCACTGGCTGCTCTTGCAGAGGATCTGGTTTCAATTTCCAGCACACACATATGGCAGTTAACAACCCTCTGTAAGTCTAGTTCCAGAGGATCCAATACTCTCTTTTGACCTCCGAAGTCATTGCACACACAGGTACACTTACATACATGCAGGCAATACACTCATGCCCATAAAATAAAAATAAAGAAATCAAAAAATGTCTTTAAATTAAGATAAGATCAAACTACTATTAAAAGAATAGTATTTTTCAGGAGATAAAATACAAAAGGCGAAAGAAAGAAGGTACTGAAGTGCTGAAAGGCGTCTTTCTGGGCTTCTGGAACTGGAGTCTACCATACGATCAGAGTGGAGCAGGGTTGGTTGAGTAGACTTTTGTCTTTACTGTGATTGTTGATGCTGAGCCTGGACTGTAAAGGTGTCATTTGTCCTCCAGGGCTCTCTTCACTTTAGTAGTGGCCTTCTTTGTACACCAGGGGCCTCTGCTGGGCCCATTTAGTTTTGCAGTCTTTGGGGTGGTAGGTTTTCCAACCCTCCCATGACTTGCAAGTTTGTACACATTAGATTTGATGGAGTAGCATACATTCTAGTTGCAGGGGGCTTACGGGAGGTACCTCCAAAGTATTTAACAGTAGGGGAAGCAAACAGCACCAAGATCTGTATGGGAAGGTCTGACTCTGTACTGTCATAGCCTGCTAGGCATTAAGCATCTTGCTGGAAGGATGTAATATTCCACAGAAGAGTCAGAATTCTCCTGCTCTATGGTAATGAAATTCCTAGCAGGTGGGTGACTCCAGAGGTTGATTTACTCACTGATCTTATGTTCTATCAGACTCCAAAGTTATTCTCCAGCAATGAAGTCCACTCCTAGCCACTGAGTATGTGGCTAGCTCCCTGTACTCTTCACTGCCTGAGCACGGCCTTCTGCCTCCTGAGTTCTTTGACTTGTCAGCAGCCAACTCTCTACAGCTGCCTAGCAGCTGTTTCTCACCCTGGGGCTGTGGCAGGTTGACTTTGAGCTCTCTGATTTGTGAATATTCTTCAGTCTCAGGCCCCCAGGGTAGCTCAGTTAACAGTGAATTCCCTTTCTAGAAGGTGCCTAGTCACAGCCCTCCAAGATACAGGATGTGACAAAATGAACTTCATCTTCACCATCCTGCAGGTGGAGACACTGTCTCACCCAAATTCACAATTGGATTTGAGGTTCCTGAGAACTGTGAGCTTGTCCTGTCAATAGAAATGCCAGTTTCTAATCTGCCATCTTGAAAATCTTTTCTTAAAATATTTCTTTTTTTGTTTTGTTTTGTTTTTTGAGACAGGGTCTCCCTGTAGCCACAGGTCTGGAACTCTCTGTGTAGACCAGACTGGTCTCACAGAGATCCATATGCCTCTGCCTCTCAAGTGCTGGGATTAAAGGCATGTGCCACCATGCCTGGCACATATTTCTTCATATCATGTCTTAGAGTAGTGGTCAGGAGAATAAGTTCATAACTTGATTGACTCTATTAGATTCTCCAGTATATTCTTGTGTTCCAAAGAAGCAGGGTAGTTTCCTTCCCCTCTGTTACTGCAGTTTTTAGGGTACATGCCTGTCCCCTGACAGCCCTAACAAGCTAGTTTCAGTTACCCTTTCTCAATACCATTAGAGAGACAATAGCGAAAAGCAGATAAAGAAGATTTATTCAATGTGGCTATATTGGAAAGAACAAATGAGATCCAGTGACCCCACCTGACATGAGGTTTAATTTAAAGAGAGGGCAAGAGGTGTGCACAAATAAGCATTCCCTTAAGGCAAGGTCAAGCCCAAAGTGACCCAGCATCCTCTTGGCTCCCATCTGTCCTGCAAAATGGTCTGACAAGTTGCCAGCACTGTGTGAAATCTTCCTGAAAGACAAACTCCTCCTCTGGCTGGCACCAAGCTTTAGCCTTTCCCATCTCTCGACATGAGAGTCTTAGTGAAATGACACTCTTTGGGGGTCCGTTGTTTAAACAGGCTCAAAGTCAGAGGGAAGAGCACAAGTGCCTCTCTTTAAAAGATCTTTCTGAATTGCTGCACTTCCTCCTCTACCTCCTCTTCTCAACCTCCCTTTCTCCTCTGCCTCCTCCCTACTAGTCAATCCTGAGACTTGCGTACAGTTTCTTCTGTCTGTCATAAGAACCTGAAGGATGAAATCAAGAGGATTTCCTCCAACTCTTTATGACTCTGTAAGACCAGGAACTCCTTCCTCATGGGCTCTTCCATGTCATCTTTAGCAGGAATGAAGAGGGACTGTATACTCCTGAGTAAAGCCCAATCTACCAGTTTCTCCAACCTTCACTCCCTACACCAATATCCTCCTTCATACCACCAGGATCAACTCCAGGGCACTTTTTAATCCTGCTTATGTCATCACAAGAAGCTCAGTCTCCCAGGTGAGCCTTCAGACACTCCATGAGCAGTGGGTCAGCTACTTCCCAAAATGCACTCAACAGGCACACACACATACACGTTCCCTATACCTCACTTTATACCTCATTTTTCACTTAGTACTTAATGACAAATCATAGGCTTTACTTTCTCATTTTCTGTCCTCTCCCAGAAGCAAAGGTCTATGGGATAGGAATTTATATTGGTTCTGTTCACTGGTTTATTTGCAGCATAAGCACTTTATACAAACCCGATAAATATTTGTTAAATCAGTAAGTCCCTAGGATCAGTTGGTTTTTAAAATATTTTATTTATTATTTTTATTTTATGTGTATGTTTGTATTACCTGCTTGTAGGTAAGCGCACCCATGTTTTGCAATGCCCATGGAGGACAGAAGAGGCTGTCGGATCCCCTGGAACTGGAGTTATGGACAGTTGTTAGCTGCTGTGTGGGTGCTGGGATTCGAACCTGGGTCTTCTGCAAAAACAACCAGTGTTCTTAACCACTGAGCCAGTTTTTAAAGTCTGAAAACAATGTGAGCACCAAAGGATGTCCAAGAGGCTTAAGAGCAAAGCATAGACCATTTGTGGCAAGGAGAAAGCTTGAAGGGATGGAGGCTGGAGTCTTTCAAGCACTTTCAGAAATGGCATTACCTCTGTGAGGACCAGGGGCAGCAGAGTATTGAGAGAAGATCCAGCACAGACACAAGCAAAACGTGTTTGCCTTTTGAAACAAGGAATGGAAATAACAGTACCTATGATGCACCAAGTGTTTTGTCTTTAAATTACCAAAAGCACTACACAAGATGATATTAGCTCCAAATACAGATAGACACAGAAGCCAAGAGAACTTAAATAACTACCTGAAGCCCATAATTAGTAAGCAACCAGTTTTCATATCTGGGTCTAACAGGATCCAAACTCCTTGTCCTTTCTTCTCAGTGAGCTGGCATGTCTTACTCACCTAAGGTCCTTACCTCACACCTTATTTTCATACCCGACAGCCTCTTTCTCTAAGCCCCAGATAACTACAGGATCAGTTCATTCCCATGCATGTGTTAATGAATACCATAGACTTACAAGTTGGGTCTTTCCTAATTGAAATCTTTCTAGAAAAAATGTACAGAAGCATCTAGAAGGCACATATCCTGTTAAGTTACTAAATAAACAAAAAATATAATGAAAAGGGATTCATAAAATATAGTCTACTCATACGCTGTGTAACTTTTTGAGTATTATAAGTAGGATATTGACTTAAGAAGGAAAACAAAAGGAAATGTGTTTAAATTAAAGCAGAGCCAGATGATTTGTAACAAAAGTTTTATTTGGATGGTGAAACACTGGAATGAAGTTTATGGGGGTGATCTCTGAAGGAACCTGCAGAAAATAGCTTCTGATATTCATCCTAGACACTTCTTACTTCCATCCTAGGGAGACTTGGTCCAGATCCGGTGACTCCCCTCAGTGCTGACCACTTGAGAAAATCTAATATGAAGAATTGCTCCGTTGTCTTCCCAGGCCCACTTGATTGGGAAGTGATTCTGAAAAGCATGGCATATACCCACATGTATCAAGTGGAGTTCTTCATTAAGTATTTGGTATAGCTAAAGAATGACATTTTTTAAAACCACTATGGAGTTTATCAGTAGAATCACCACGTTGCAGAATGTGCAATTAATGTATTGCAGAATGCATTAATGCCACTGCAGACCTCCAGAATTAATGGGATAAAGAGATAAAGGAAAGCTTAAAACTAAGATAGCTAAAGACTAACATAATTGCAGGTAGCTGTTATTTTTCCACCTGCCCAGCAGGTGTCAGCATAAGACAATGTTCCTAGGACCAAGATTTTTGCATTTAAAAAAAAAATCTCATATTATAAAAGAGATGTAATGAAGATGAGGCTACAGAATTTCTGCATGATCCTTTAAATGCCATTATTTAAAAAGTGAGCTGAGCTCAATTCTAGAGGGCAATAATAGAGCTGAAATGAGGGGGCTGCAGAAGACCCCAACTGCCTTTCATGTACATTCCTTGTCTCCAGCAGGAATTCCTGGAACTTGTCTGTGACCCAGCAGGACTCAGCATGGGCCAACAATCAATCATGTCAGCTGGCACAGTGGGCTCTATGCCCTCAGATTCCAGGGACCATGACTCAAAAAGATTAAGGGAGCCGGGCGTGTGCCCTTAATCCCAGCACTCAGGAGGCAGAGAAGCATGGATCTCTGTGAGATTGAAGACAGCCTAGTCCACATAGAGAATGCTAGGCCAGCCGGGGCTACAGAGACCCTGTCTCAAAAACAAACAAACATGCAAAAATAGTCGGGAGGAAAGCTGAGTCTGCATTGGACACACACATAGTTTTTATTCTCTAAATGTTACTAGAGTTGTTAGGATCAGTGACTGGCACCTGGCAGCCCTAAAAAGCTAAGTTCTGTGCTCAGTAGGCCAATTAAACAGATAAGTAATAGTGAAAAGCAAAAAGAGGAGTTTTGTTTAATGTGGGAAGAGGAACAAATAAAGTCTATCTTCAGGGTCCTGGCAAGAGGTTTAGGTTTAGATAGAGAGCAAAAGGTATGCATAGCTAAGCATCATGCTCAGGGTGTGGTGGAGCCCATCACTGATCCATCATCATCCTGGCTCCAGTATGTCCTACAAGGTGCTCTGACAGGTTGTTAGAACTGTATGAA
>NW_008335967.1:2761694-2784937 GCF_000622305.1 Nannospalax galili | reverse complement strand
AGAGAGAGAGAGAGAGAGAGAGAGAGAGATAGAGAGAGAGAGAGAGAATCTGCATCTTGTCTCACTGGCACTAGGCCGCAGTCTTTTCCTTCCCCCAGCATGAGATTCTTGGGGAAATTCTCATTTCTCGGGTTCACCGTTTGAATAGTCTGATAGCCAAAAGGAGGAGCACAGGTGTCTGTTTAGCATACCTTCTTTCCTGCCAGGATGGTTACATAAACAACACAGCATTACAATTATTTATATAGCCTTGACTGTATTTTGTATTAGAAGTAATCTCTAGATGATTACAGTATACCGGGGGTTGAGGGTTACGTACAAATACTGTCCTATTTTATATAAGGGACTTGAATATCCATAGATTTTGGCATTCTGGAGGGTAAATGGGATATCCCACAGTTAGTGTCCAAAGAATGTTGAGGGATGATGGTACAATAAGCAGTGAACATCCCCAGGGAGCATAGCAAGGCACGGCCAACTGTATTCTTTGAAAAAAAAAAAAAAAAAAGACATTATCCTTGATTATCCTTGCTTCTCAGTCCTTGGGATATGAAAACAGAAATCCTTTAATCCACTAAGTATCACTTTCAGGATTACAAAAGCAAATTAAGAAAAACAAGAAGGGAATCAAAGGTTGGATGAGTAGTTTGTAGCTCAGTTAGAGAAAGCTTCGTGGAGCAACTGACCATTGAGTTATTAAGAAAAAAAAAGAAAAGGAAAGAATGAAAAAAGTGAACAAAGCCACAAAGTCAGGCCTCCACCCTGGCCCCACATTTCTGCTCTGTATCTAGTGTTCCTTCCTCAAATATAAATGCTGTATACTTGGATAAAATGTGAGCAGTAAAGAGAGAAATAAACATGACTTGCTTTTAAAATCCACTGTGCATGCTGGGTATGGTAGTACACTCCTTTAATCCCAGCACTCAGGAGGCAGAGGAAGGTGGATCTCTGTGAGATTGAGGCCAGCCTGATCTACATTGCAAGTTCCAGGCCAGCTAGGGCTACAAGGAAATCCTGTCTCAAAAAACAAACAGAAATGTTTCATAAAATCCATTGTAAGAAGTTACTCTTGCCACTTAAAGGGATGGGGGTGGGGTTGATATCTATTTCCTATGTAACATACACATACCTCAGGTCTTCAATGTTACTGTAACAATATGATCCTCACTAAAATCCTCAGATGTAAGTGGCATTGCTTATAGTTTGTTGTTTTGTTGTTGTTTTAATTTTTTACTCTTTCAACACCAGGGATTGACTGCAGGACCTTGTGCACAATAGGCAAACACTACCACTGAGCTGTATCCCAGCATATTCTGAAGTTTGGGTTAAAGAATCAGAGTCTCAAAACATTTAAATAACTTGACCAAGGATTATGATATTTAATACTTACAAAGAATTACTCTGCATAAAATATGCAAATTCATAGCAAGCCAATGAAGAAGGGAGATGAGGGGATTAAGATACTGCCTTCTGAGCTGGGTATGGTGACACACGCCTGTAGTCCCAGCACTTGGGAGGCAGAGGCAGGCAGTGTGAGTTCGAGGCCAGCCTGGTCTACATAGTGAGTTCCAGGACAGCTGGGGCTACAGGGAGACCCTGCTTCAAAAAGAAAAAAAAAAAAAAAAAGATACTGCCTTCCCACATCACTTCACAGGGCTCATAACCCTGAGAGCTTCTATTTGAACTTCTGTGTCAGGCTCTGTGAACCAAGGCCATAGGTGGTAATTACGGAGTGCCCCGTGAGGTAAGGATGAGGAAATCCTGAATATAGACCACTCCGAAGGAATATGACCAGGAGGTGGCTCTCTACAGCCAAGGCAGACCTTGCAGAGCTGGCAGATGACAACTGTCTGCTGGCTACACTCCCTCCCGAGAGGGACAAGTCCTTCCTGAGAGGGCACCTGCAGCACATCACCATGTCCACAGCACTGTGCCTGCATCTTAATCCACCAAAGCTCCATCCATAGTCTTTCTGCTACTGTAGCCCATTAGTGAATGGAGGGCTTCAAGGGAAGCAGCAGTATTTGCTGGGGTTCTAGAGTGGAATAGGTCTGGGGTTTGCAGGATTGTAAGCCCAAACCCCTGACTTCACAGGGACACAAATGCCTTTGCTAAAACAGAGGAAAGAGTAGAAGCTGAGGAGAGTACAGTCAACTGTTGGGAGCTGAACATTCAGGCTGTCAATTGCAGGCTGCCTACCCCCCTCAGAGAGCAGCCAACTGGATATTGGCAAAGCCTATCCTGGCTGACCTAGGATCAAGGCACAGGTAGTTCGCCCCTGGAGAGCAGCTTAAGGGGATATTGGCAAAGCCTGTCCTCGCTTACCCAGGACTGAACCTGCAGAGGTCAGTCTCTGATAATCAGTCTCCAGGTGCATGTCTTTCTCTTAGTAGTTCTGCTTGGGTGCTGCCTTTACAATTACATATTATAAATAAAACTGTTCCCAGGTAAATGCCTTTGTCTTAGAAGCTCTGCTTGGCTATGGCTGACGCAAGTACATGTGATTAATGAAACTGTGATTGTTGAAACTGCATGGTTCAGAGGAACTTGTGGTTTTGTGCTATATTTCAACAGTAGATTCTTTCCTGCTTTGAGACAAGGTATAAATACATTGTTATCCTGCAATAAAGTGCCTGCATCATCATCAGCCTGCAGGTCCTCCAGATCCCAGCTGATTCTGTGTCTGTGTCTTTTTTCCTTAGTCCCTCACCCTTCCCACTCTGGTTTTTACGATTCCCCGCAGCTAGACTGCAGCGGTCAACCATTAAATGCTTGCTTTTACTTGAATGGCCACCCAGCGGTGGCCTAGAGAGAGCCACAGCAACCCACTCCCAGTGCAACAGTTGACTCAGGTACTTGGGTTATTTGTGACAATTGAATCACTGCATTCCACACTGTACCCCTGTGAAAGGAGCTGCTTCTGCCATATGCTGGCCTTCATGGCTGCCCTACAAGGGTAGCCTGAAGACCGCAGCTTTTCATTTGGAAATTACCTCAGCTTGTGGCTTTCTCAAAGTAGTGAGAACAGAGTGGCAAAAAATTTCTTACACTTCTGCTTGAATTCAGAGAACAGCAGACGACAGAAAGCAGAAAGCCGTGACAAGAGTGTAGAAAGAAAAACCAGCTTTCCACGGAAAGGGCGGGCTGAGAGACTGCAGAATAGACTGAGTGGAAAGGAAGACATGGCCCTGGTAAGTCTTGTAGTGCACAGCTGACTGAAACCCCAGGACAGTAGATCTTCCTCTATGTTACAGCCACTGGCCCTGTGATAGGAGGAGGGTTCCTTGCCTTATTCATCACTATACCCCCAGTGTCCAGCAGCAATTTGCATACCACATGTGCACAGACATTTGTTGGTCAGCTGAAATTCTTTTTGGTGTCCTGATTTTGTTTTCACTCTTTCAAATGATCTGAGGTTTGCAGGCCAAACTGCTCTCCCTCCTATTTCTTCTTTTTTTTAAATTTTATGTGTATGAGTGTTATGCTTACATGTAAGTGCCCCCATCTTGTGCAGTGCCCATAGAGGACAAAAGAGGGTGTCGGATCCCCTGAAACTGGAGTTAAAGACAGTTGTTAGCCGCCATGTGAGTCCAAGGATTTGAACCTGATCATCTGCAAGAATCCTCCCAACATTATCATGTCCTAAGTCTAGAACAGCTACCAAGCTCCTCTCTTCACCCCCTTCCATCTGTTCTTCTGGGACTCTTGCAGGACAGCTGTTCAACTAGAAATTTGGACAGTTATGCTGATTTTTAAAATATATATATATCTACTCAGAATCTTTTAGAAAATAAATATAACAAGGATACATGTCTTTTAAGGTTTTGGATCTAAACAGACATGGGGATGGAGTTGCCATCAAACCAATGGGAAAACTATTACACAGTGATGTAGTTTATAGGAGAAGATAAAGAGTCCATTTGGGGGCATGTTCCAATCAAGTTGTCTACAAATATCCAAGTGAGATGTCATGTGGGAAGAAGTTGAATAATACCATGTAGATTTGGGTTAGACTGAGGTAGGTTACCTAGGCAGGCATAGGAAAATCAAAAGGATGAGCTGGAGAGATAGCTTATCAGTTAAGAGCACTGGCTGCTCTTACAGAAGGACCTGGGTTTGGTTCCCAGCACCCACATGGCGACTAAAAACCATCCATAAAATCCAGTTCCAATACCCTCTTATGGCCTCCATGGACATTGCACAACATGGGTGTACTTACATGCATGCAGGTAATATACTCATACACATAAAAATAATAAAATATTTTTTAAAAAGAAAGAAAAATCGGCCGGGCGTGATGGTGCACGCCTTTAGTCCCAGCACTTGGGAGGCAAAGGCAGGCGATCTTTGTGAGTTCAAGGCCAGCCTGGTCTACATAGTGAGTTCAGGTCAGCTGGGATTACAGGGATACCCTGTCTCAAAAAGACAAGAAAGAAAGAAAGAGAGAGAGAGAGAGAGAGAGAGAGAGAGAGAGAGAAAAGGACGGAAGGAAGGAAGGAAGGAAGGAAGGAAGGAAGGAAGGAAGAAAAAAAATCAAGTGGCAAAAAAATTGCAAGACAGCTATAGGCTGACAGAGCCTCAGATCTGTAACTGTATAATAAGACCATCCAAAATTGGCTGCTACCAACATGGCCAGCTAAAATGACCACGGAGTAGCCTTTGTTTGACTATAATGGTATCTCCATATCATTAGCCTTGAAAAGTTGCTCCCATCATGCATCTCACATGCCACATTCAGTAACTCCATCTAAGGACAAAACAAGATTGCTAAATCCTAATCCATAAAAATCTTTACCCATTTTGGAGTCCCTTGCCTTTTTGCCACTTTAATTTATGAATAATTCTCCCTTCTATTAAATTTTGCCCATAAAACCAGCTATCCAAGTACAGTGTGACACTTTCTTGAGAAGCCCACACTCACCCCTTGAGTGTTTACCTTTGCCCTACAATAAACTTCCTCCCAATTTCTTTGTCGCATCTTTGAATTCTTCCTTTTACACAGTCAAGAGCCTGGAAACACTGAATGAATAGAGGTCTCTATCTACCCTATCTGTCTGTGAGATCTCCACAGCCTGCACCAGCTGATAGCAAAATATCTGTACTAGAGACAGATATTTGGAAAACACTGTCATGGGGTTGCTATTTAAAGCTAGGAGTCAGATGTGATCATTAACATTAAGTGTGGATAAAAGTGGTAGACCAAGGGCTGAGCCTTGAAAGAGGATGAGGAGGATGAGGAACTAGCAGGGGAAAATCAAACCAAGAAGAATTGAACAGGGAGCTAACCCAAGAGTGTTCCAAAGGTCAAATGATAACTTTTTTTTTCTTTCTTTCTTGAGACAGGGTCTCCCTGTAGCCCCAGCTGACCTAGAACTCACTGTGTGGGCCAGGCTGGCCTTGAACTCACCCAGATCCACCTGCCTCTGCCTCCCAAGTGCTGGGATGAAAGGCGTGGGCCATACCTGGCCTAAATGATAACATTTTTTTAAATGATAACTTTTTTATAGAAAGAGAGGAGGATCAATTACATCATATCCTTTTGAAGACTGATACATTTATCATTGAATTTAAGTACATGAAGTTCACTTGGTGGCCTTGAGAAAAGCAATCTCCCTGAGGGGCAGGAGTGAAAGCCTAGACTGGATGGACTAAAGAGCAAATAAGAAAAATTAAACCCGAGGGTGAAAACACTGAGATTTTGTATAAAGAAAGAGCAAAGAGGACACGTGTGGTGGCGCTCACCTTTCATCTTAGCACTTGGGAGGCAGAGGCAGGCAGATCTCTGTGAGATCGAACCAGCCTGGTCTACATACGAAGTTTCAGACCAACTGGAGTTTCAGAAGGACCCTGTCTCAAAAATAAAATAAAAAAGGAAAGTAGAGCCAAGGGAAGTTGTTTTACCTTTCCTTTAAGATGGGATAGAGTAGAAAAGAAAAGGCTGGTAGGAGTGGGTCCAACATGTCAAAGTTATTTGAGAGAGAGGAAAAGAGTTACAGGTGATGCTATGAACTTGACTATACAGAGACTGATGGAAGGGCCTAGCCTTAGATAAGATATTGACAGATAGCAGGCAGGAAGTATGTGCAAGCAAATGCCGGTACATGTATAGAAAGGGGCAGGGAGAAGTGTGCACATTGCTGCTTTTTAAAAGATATTTATTTTTTTATTTTATGTGTGTAAGTGTATTGCCTACATGTATGTAAGTGCACCCATACTGTGCAATGCCAGCAGAGGTCAGAAGAGGACGTCAGATCCCCTGGAACTGGAGTCGGGGACAGTTGTTGGCCACCATGTGGGTGCTTGGAACCAGACTGGACCCTCTACAAGAGCAGCCAATGCTCTTAACTGCTGAGCCATCTCTCCAACCCCTACATTGCTGCTTTCATTCGCTGATGAAGTGGGAAATACAATCATTAGCTGAGAACGAGGGTTGGGAAGACTTCTGGATTTGAGGTAAAAATGTGAGATAGCCACCCAGGGCAGGCAGGTCTCTGTGAATTCAAGGTCAGCCTGGTCTATACAGTGAGTTCCAGGTCAGCTGGGGCTACAGGGAGAACCTGTCTCAAAAAGACAAGAAAAAAAAAATCAAAACACTGGTTGCCTCTGGTGTGTCTGTCTTCTCTCTCTCTCTCTCTCTCTCTCTCTCTCTCTCTCTCTCTCTCTGTATCTGTGTGTCTGTGTATCTGTTGTGTGTGTGCAGGAACTGACTGGGAAGAGACCTCAGGGAGCTTTCTGGAATGATGGTGGAGTTCTCTATCATGATTCAGGATATGGGCTTCATGGTCTGTGCATTTGTCAAAATCGTTGATCTGCATACTCATTATCTGTGCAATTCACAGAATATCTTATATCTCAATTGAAAAGAAATGAGAAGGGCTATGAGAGGAAGGAGTAGAAGGGAAAATCATTCAGGAAAGCAGAGGGTGAATGGAAAAGAAATGTGCAGTCCAGGACCACTTTAGGTTTACGGTCATTCACTCCATTGATGTTAGCGTGTTGCTATGTTTCTCACCTGCCACGGTCAGCTGCACAGGTCTGGGGCAGAGTTGAGTCAATCCAGTATTGTGGTTTTGCTGGACAGGTGGTATAAATCAAAGGAGATATGGAAAGGAGTGTTTGCAATGATCAACCATAGAAATTGCAGTTTTCAAAATACAGCTTTATATGGATTGTATATCCAGTCCATTAACAAAAATAGATACTGTGTCTATCAAAGTAAACACTTTCTTGTGGATTTCTCTTGTAATCAGCATCATCACCAAAGCTTGTAATCATGTCTAAATGTATCTCATTCTGTTAAATGATTTCATGTGCTCCCAAGGGATATCCTGTTCAAGGAAAAGGCTCTCCTTTGGGAGGACAATAAGAAATACATGATTCACAACAAGCATATTTTCTGGCTAGCCACCACAAAGGCCAATGACCCACTTTGCTTTTTTGATTTCCTGTAGCAAATTATATGATTGCTGTTTACCATGTATGGCGTTAGTGTAGATGAAGTCAGTAAGATCCCTAGGGTCTGATTCCAGAAGGGCAACCAAGTTCTTACTTCTGAGGAGATACTTTCTGCCTAATGTTTCAGCTCAGTCCAAATGTCACCAGCATGACAGACTTCTAGCATAAAGCTATAAAAACCAAGTGAAATTCAAGTTCTGATTAATCAGACTTTACATTTGAATTACCGTGTGCTAACACACTCACACTCAGGTATGCAGGATTGGGGTATACTCCCACTAGCCAGAAAATTGCAACATTCAGGCAAAATCTGAATGACCCTGTGTGTGTGTGTGTGTGTGTGTGTAGGCAGGTAGGTAGGTAGGTACAAATGTGTGTGCAGGTGCATGAGCACAAGTTGGTATGTATATGTGGAGGCCAGAGATCAACACTCAGGTGGTAGATGCTGTCCACCTTCTTTTCTGAGACATAGTCTCTTTCTGGCCTGGATTTAATGATTATGCTAGGTTCATTGGCTGGTGTGCCTAAGGATGTACCTATTTTTCCCTCCCCAGGCTGGGACTGTAAGCATGCAGCACCATGCCTGTTTTTTATAACATGGATTTTGGAGATCAAACCTGGGTTCTCATGCTACATGACAAACATTTAACCTACTAAGCTGTCTCCCAAGCCCAAGGTTTTGTTTTTATATTAAAAATAAGGTTTTATTGGAACACAGCCATGATCATTCATTCATCCATAGCTATTTTTCTGCTTCAGCTGCAGAGTTGTTCAAACTGAGATTATATGACAGGAAACCCTGATACTCACTATCTGGCCCTTAATAGAAAAAGTTTGCTAACTCTTACCCTATTTTTCCACCTGTTTTCCCCACAACACTTGCCATAATTGCATGTGTATCTATATCCTGCCCCTAGAATATGACCTCCATGACTATAGGGCTTTGACAATCTAAATAAAAAACTATATGAAAGATAATATCCAAAGAATGCTGGTGTTTACTTGGGAATAGCAGAGCAACTGCAAATTGCAAACAGGAATAGGCAACATTGCAATGGGAATATATTTCATAGTAAACTGGGTTTACTCAAAGAGGTTGAGCAAGGGGAAGTTTTCCAAGACAGAAAAGAGGGGGATCACATGAGTTATTTTGAAGCGATAATTCTTGGTCACAATGATTGGCAGTAAGAATGCTATCAGCCTGAGATTAAACACACAGTTGCTGGGCCAATGCCCTTGTGGAAGCATTTTTTTGTGCAAGGTTGCCATGGTCTCTGTACAGGCTGGAGGCCTGTCCATCTTCTGTAAGAGTTACTCTCTGGCAACCCTGTAAGAGCCTTCACAGCATCTCCACTTCATTTCCTTTTTTGATGTTGTGGTTAGGGTTGACACAAACACTCTGTCTTGAGTCTGACCACTTTCACATTTCTTTCAGTGTTTTGTCTGTAGTCCGCACCATTGTATTTCCAGCACCCAGATCTGTGTGTGACCAATAAATATTTGTTGGGTAATAACCAAATCCATTTATTCTGATTTCACAGACTCCAGGCAATTTTTTTGTTTTCAGTTAGGTTGACCAAACGAGGCAGATATCTGATCCCCTTTGCTGTTAGGGTTTGAATGTGGATCATCCAAAATTCAAGTGTTGCCAACTTATTAACAGGCAGGAACTTTAAGGCTGTGAGGCACTATGTGGTGTACATTATGACCAGTGTGCATTAGTCTCTCTCGAGAATAAATGAAATCCAGCTCCTCATAAAAGAGAGTCATTCTGCATTTGGCTAGCACACGGTGGAAGCAGGAAGCAGTCCAGACAACTGAACCTGTTGGTGCCTTGTTCTTAAACTGTTCTCCCTTCAGAACTGTGAGAAAATAAATTTTGACTTTTCATAAATTATCATTTCAAGTTGTCTGTTAAAGAAGCACAAAATACAGCTAGATAGTGTCATACTATCATTTATTTTGCCTTTTAGACTAGTATGCATTGCAGAGCATTGCATCACAATTCATCTCAATATTACACTTGATTATTTAGATTGATTAGATATTATTGAATTTTAGAACTGTGATGAATTATTAATATTTTGATACTGATATTGAATGATCAGTTATGGAATTTAAATATATAATCCATTTAATTTCCTAACATGACATGTTTTGTTGAGACAGGGTCACTATGTAGCCCCAACTGACCTGGAACTCAATATGTAGGAGGGGCTAGCCTTGATCTCACAGAGATATGCCTGCTTCTGCCTCCTCGTGCTGGGATTAAAGGAAAAAATTACACAGTGGGACCGTTATTGCCTGTGTCTTGTCTTTCCTTCTCTACTAGTAAGGTCCTGACATATTTATCATGGAGCATAAGAAAAGAGAAGAGAGTCACTGTCTGTTCCTACTACAAGTCTTCTGTGGCTCCATTAGCCACTACCTCTTGCTCATTTCCCTGACCCAGAGACCAGAGAAAATGGGGAGCAGTAAGAAGATAGTTGCTCCAAGCTACCAGAAGTTAATTCTGGTGAAATAATTAGGAGGGGGAAAAGTTCAAAATGACACTTCACAGTAAAATCCTCACGAATGCTAAGAGACTGGCCATCATTCATGAGTGTAATAAGAATCAGTGACAAGAACTCAGTTGCCTCTGAAAGGAGCTTCAGAATTGGACCTTTGCACCGCTGTGACCTCACCACAGATCTTTCTTCAGGTCTACTCTGTTATTTAGATTCTTTTGGATTTTCAACTAAAGACATCAAAGTAAGGCTGGAGAGATGGCTCAGTGGCTAAGAGCATGCACTGTTCTTGCAGAGGACCTGAGTTTGATTCCCAACATGTCAGGTGGCTTACAACTGACTATAACTCCAGCTCCATGGGGATTTGATGCCTCTGACCTCCACAGGCACCTGCACTCATGTGCCCACACACCCACACCCATACCCACACCCACACATAATTTTAAAAACTAAAAAATAATAATAATAAACATCAAAGCTAGGGCTGGGGTTTAATTCAGTGATAAAATGCTTACCCTAGCACGACCAATCCCCTGGAACCAATCCCCAGTGTGACCAAAAATTAAAAACAGAATGAAACAAAAATCACCAAAGAACAAAAACAAAGATAGTCTTAGGTTCTAAAACAAATTTCCCTCCCCTCTTTTCTATCCATTCTCTTCCAAATAACAGATTTTGCATGTTCTTAACCAGAATTGAGATGGCTACTAGCCCATATTAGCGGAGTTCTTAACCTGCAAAGCCAATTTCCTTTTTCCTTTGCTTTCTCAAATATCTGAACATTTGCAAATAAATGTGTGTGGAGGGAGGATGTTATAACTTTTATGTTTGTTGTTCCTATACCAAGAATACCTATTGTGAAGGCTTTATTCAAATACAAGGCTCACTTCCCTTCTATGAGCTCTATGTGAAAGAAGTTCCCAGGGCCAGGGAGGAACAAGGCACAATGCCAGTGCCTCCTCACGGAAGAGCCCCAAGAAACCCAGAAACCCTTTTTTATAGGTTTTGTTTATTTGGCTTCCCTGATCACTCTGTGTAACAGAGTACCTCTGATCATCCTGTATTCCATTCCCTGCTTACTAGGCTCCATGGCATGGATCATTGGATCATTCTGTTATGTTATTCACATCTTAAACTGCTTCTTCTATTATCTCTCTTCTCCCGCTAGCATGGAAGTTCTATAGTCTTAAACTCAACTGAATTCTCAGAATTTTAAACAGTGTCCAACATATAGAAAGTGCTGGACACATTCATACCTTAGCTTCCTTGATGGATTAGTTCCAGGACCTTAAACAGATACCAAAATTCAAGGATGCTAAAGTCCTTTTATAAAACAGTATCCCTTTTACATACAACATATATACATCCTCCTGATTATTTAAATCATCTCTTCTTAATTTATAATACTCGATACAGTATAAATGCTGTGTAAATAGCTATATCATTTAGGGGCTAATGACAAGAAAGAAGTTTGTACATGTTCAGTACTAGTTCCATTTTTTTTTTCTAAATAGTTTTGGCTCAGTCTGGTTAAATCCAAAAACTAACTGTATGGTCACTGAGTACAACAGAAGCCCCTGCCCCAGCCCTTGTTTCTGATCTTATCACATCTTGCTACTTTTGTGTTGTTTCTGTGTTTCTGTCTGTATTTTTGGTTGCAAAGGCTCTACCCATACAATTCTCCTCTGTGCACCAGCTCTGGGGCTGATGGAGCTGTTTGCCACCTGGAGAGTCCTAGGGCATTTACAACTCCCCTGGCAGCCTATAGCCAATGATTGACTAACAGAGGAGTATAGGAACCCCATTCACTAGCACCCCCCACCCCACCCCCTGCCCCAGGTCCTGCTCTGAAACACTAAGTGACCGAATGAAGGCACTTCACACAAACTCCAATCATTGCTTTGAAAATATTTCAGCAATAACAAACACATCCATCTCATTTCTCTCGATTCTATTGAAACAGTAATGGATTGAGATTTACCACCTGAATCTATGGTACAATTAATTACCCACAGAGCTTTTTTAGAAAGGGTTCAACTTCAAAAGTAATTTCACAAACAATAATTATAAACCGCTGGGAAAAAAAATAAAAAGAAATGACTGAGTCAGTTTTCATTAACTATCTGCAATAAAGCCTCTTTGAATTAAGCCTATTATTTGAAAAGCATTGCTCCTTTACCAGCAGAACTATAACAAAGAAAATTTTTAAATGCATCTTCTTTGAAAACAGCCTGCTTCTCACAAGTCCCTGCTAATATCTTCATTTCTTAGTCAAAATGTAGGTAAAATAAGTTTGCTTTCTTCAGAACATCATTAGCAAAACCACACCCACATATTTGCATGGCTAATTTTGGTTGAATTGCACTCTCTAAATACCACATTTGCTTTTGTAAATTCCCATTCCTTAGCTTGCATTGTCTTCACAATTCATAATGGCTTTCGTTTTTATTCAAGATTCTCTTGATACATTTAGCTCCAAACTTCTCTATGTAATTCAAATTGTTTAAAATATCTTGACTCTATTTCATTTTTTTTTCCATGTTAGTGGGACTATATTTCTTCTGGAAAGAACTATCCCTGTCTACTGTTCCATGCAGACACATAATGGAGAGACGATTCAGTCAGAGAGGTTCGGGAACTTCCCATCATCCTTTGCACACCTTACTCCTCACTTGGGATGCACTGATCGGAACTTGCTAAAACAGGAACTGAAGTAAGTCAGTGCAGCAATTTCATAGTGTTTGGGATCCACAATTAAAGGAAGTGGTTTGGAAGGAGATGTTTACAAAAGTATGTACATATTCTATTTCTGGTCTTTATATGCATAGTTTTCTCATTGATGCATAAGTTAATTACAGGGCCAGTGAGAAGGCTCAGTTGGTAAAGTTGTTTGCTGTGTAGCTTGAGTTTGATTCTTGAAACCCACCCACATAAAGGTGGAAGGAGAGAACTAACTCCTTAAAGTTGTCTTCTGACCTCCACATTCACCCCATGCATGGCACAAGCACCCAAGCACCCATCTGTGTGCATGCACACACACTAATTATAATAGTAAAGTAAAAAAAAATTAAGGACAGCTAGAAATGATAGTTATTTGTTGTATATGTATACCTACCTAGACACATATTATATATAAGTAGGCAATTAGTGAGCAAGAAGTAGTCAGCAATTATTTCACACTCATAGGCAATCTTATTAAATAATTCTTAACATTTTCATAGTTTAGTAAGATTATAAGCAATATATCCAGATTTAAGACTCATTGGAAGTATGTTCAGTGTGCTGGATAGCTTTAGTGTCAACTTGACACCTGGGTTGAGGGAGCCTCAATTGGGGAATTGCCTTCATTGGACTGTCCATGGGGCACCTTCTTGATTGTTGAGTGATGTGGGAGGGCCCAGCCCACTGTGGGTGGTGCCACCCCTGGGCAGGTGGGCCTGTGTTGTATATGAAAGCAGGCTGAGCAGGGGCCGGGGGAGCAAGCCAGTAAGCAGCATTTCTCCATGGCCTGTGCTCCAGCTCCTGTCTCCAGGTTCCTGACCTGAGTTCCTACCTTGGGCTCCCTGATGAACTGTGACCCAGGAGATGTAAACTAAATAAACCCTTTCCTCTTCAAGTTGGTATTGGTCAGAGTATTTTGTCACAGAAATGAAGAAACAAACTAGGACATTCAGGAAACTATTTTTATCACAAAACACTGAATGGTTCTGAGATTTGTTTTCATTCACTATTCCCCTGGTTTGATAATGATTTTTAGTATATCCAAGCCTTCTCAGTCAAATGTACCACAGCTCTTAAAGCACCTGAAGAGCACATTAACTCTGAAGTGACTGTGAAAATGTGAAATGCCATATAAAATTATTCTCAATTTTATTTTATGTTTTTACAAATATAACTGCAGCTGCTTACTTCTTTTTTCCCCCTGACACACAGCTGAGACACACATCTTCCCACCAAAAACAGTGACTCATTTCTGCAGTGATTTTCAACTGAGGAATCCCCACCTTCGCGGGAGTGACACATCAGTAGAGCTCTTGGAAAGGCTGGGGCTGAAGGAAAAGCCCAGGCTGTGCAACATTAGGAGCCTCACCTGCCTGCTGACAGCACAGCTGAGCTCACCAAAGGAGAGGATTCTGGAGAGCCAGGAAAGCCCTTCCGGCCATCCCTCGTCTCCTACCCCATCTCAGGCCCACAAATACAAGAGGACAATCTCTCTGAGGGAGGCAAAATATTTGAAGTTCTCTATCATTTATAACCAGTGGAACTGTGTTAGCTTCTACCCCAAGATCAGCTGGGGCCCAGGTGTCCTCAAGGGGTGTTTTTGCTCCCTTGACCTAGACACAGTCTGCAGCAGGTTCATTGTGGGACCCCGTTGCCTCCCTGGGTACTTCTGAGGGACTGAGCCTGGGTTCTTCTACTCCATTCACACAACTCATGCTTCCCTCCTTCCTCCAACCGTTGTGAGTAATCGGGGATGAGATGTTGTACCTTCAGTCTTGCATAAAGGCTTTCCTGATGTTATTTCTAATCAAAGCAAATTGACTTTTCAGTAAGCCACTTCATAATCAGCCGATAAAGGTGTGGGGATCAAATCAAAAATTTTCTTTCTCTTACCTCGACATCCTTCTCTTAAAGAAATAAACACAAAGAATTCATAAAGTTTTGCCCTGTCAATCATAATTCAGCCATAACTTGACCCTGAGCTGCAGGTCTCCAACAAGCCCCTGTTCCTAAATAGAGGCAGCACGATCATGATCATGGTAACTTCCAAGAGGGATGGAGAAGTCCATGGAAAGATAAGCAAGCTGATGGGTGGGTCAGGCAACCCTAAATCCAAGGGCAGCAAGATACACGGTAGATTTCTTCCGATAAATTTGGAAATATTTCTGCAATCACTCTTTGTTTTGTTTTTGAGATGGGGGTCTTACATGACTTAGTCTGGCTTTGAACACACAGGATGGTTTTGCCAAGGATGACTTTGAACTTCTAGGCCTCCCACCTCTACTTCCCAAGTGCTGGGATCACAGGCATGCAGCAACAAACCTGATTGAATGTGATACTGGGGATTGAAATCCAAGTCTTTGTGCATGATAGGAGAGCACTCTACCAACTGCGCCACATCCCTGGGCCCCTAAATTACTACCGTAGATCTGGATATTTCAACCATGTACAAGACACAAATGGTCCCACTGATACTGTGTATGATAAAAGCCAGTACCACCTGGACACTCAGCCAGCTCTAGGGAATTGCTGGTCAACTGACCACGCAGACATTTTACATGCCAGAAGCTTATGTTTTAAATTTTTCAGATCCTGCTTTTCCCATTCTTTATGGTAGATATTTACTATTGATATTGCTGTGCATGATTAAAAGGAGAAAGAGAAGGGGGAAAATATAGGAATAAAAGAAATACACAAGACAATCAGGTCATTCGTGTATGGCAAAACAACTGGACTGGAGTTTTGAATGTGGAACACAATGAAATAAACACATTTCAAGACAACTTTGGAGTTAGAATCAGCCAAACCTGAGGTTCATTTGATGCAGTTTTTGAGAATCAGAAAAGATCAAAAAGAACCCCAGGTTTCTAGCACGTACATCTAGGCAGATGGTGGTGTCACTGACTGAGGCAGGAAATGCAGGAGGAAGAGAAGGTCTGACGGGGAGCAGCAATGTGCTAGGCTCCAGGCCATTGGGTTTGAGAGGCTGTGGGATATCTCAGCAGATCTGGGGACACTGCTCAGAAGAGGAAGCAGCCAGCTGTGTTAGGACAGACAGACTCAAACTGTCTCCCTTTGTTCTCAGCAGCCAGGGAGGCCCCTTAAAGATGGGCTGACTGATTGGTTATTAAGTGCATAAGAGCAGAGGCATGCATTCTCACGGAATGGCTGTAGGTCAACATCACACTCTGAACTACTCTGCTCACAGTGCTGCCCAACGAACAGAACCTTGGGAGAGCTAAAGGCGGATTTCACATCCATTATAATCTGCAAATCAAAATTTGTTTTTCAATAGCATGAGGAGCAAAGCAAAATAGTATTCAAGAATATGTATGTAATTACTCCATGCTAAGTGGCATCAGAACTCATGGATTCACCTTATAATTCATGAATCTTATGATGTTTCTCCTTGTCAGTGGGCATTAACCTATCTGCCTCTCTCAATCTGTGCTTCTAAACACTGAATCAGGTTGAGACTGGGTTTCCTCACAGGGCAAATCAGAGAAAAGACGCAGCTCAGTATTGATTTATAAATGGTTTGTCACATCCTTATAATAGCAACTGCTTCTGTGTATATGCATATCCTAACAAGACTCACTTTTTTGCTGAAATTGGAAGCTCATGAACCCTAAAAACATTCTGATTGTGCTTTAATAGGGAAGGGATGTCAATATTTTGGTGTTGCAACCCTACCTATGAGAATTTGGTCAATCAACAACTGTCAGATTAGAAGTAAGCAAGGTTGTCACCTCTAAAAACTCACTTCCACGTGGATGATACAATAGAAGTCTCAGATCAACTTGCTGCCATGTGTACAAATTTGCTGCTATCAGGAGCGAAACCTGGGACATCTCTGCCATTGCTGGCAATATATTTGTTTGAGAAAAGATTTAAGGTAATTTACAAGGATTTAAAAAAGGTCACTGAAGATTGTCCCAACAGAGGTGTTGATGAAGGGGCATTCCAGGCAAAAAGAAACACACACGCACACTTTTACAGGAATTTAAAAGGACAGCATATTCAGAAATCTATGAAGAGTTCAACATACTGGATGTTACTTTATATGCTCTAAGGCAGGAAAGGAGAGGGAGGTCCAAAAGTACAAAGTTTGAAGCATGGATCCTGAAAGCTAGTTAGCACTGGTAAGAGTAGACCCACGCAGGAGCAGTAAGACTACAGAAGCAGAGTTACATGCAGACACTCACAGGATTATTGCCTCACTCAGCGTAAACATCTTTATTTGCACCCTCAACAGAATGGTTCTCTCTCATCAGCTTACCTAAAATGGAAACTCCCTTCTAGCAATCATTTTGTACCCTCTTACTATGTTTTATTTTCCTTTCTAGTATTCTCTTCCTAATTATATATATAAACATAAATATATGCATATGTGTGTACATGCATATACACAGAGATAGAAAGAAATAGATGGTAGATAGTTGATAGATTGATAGATAATAGATGACAGATAGATAGATGACTAGATAGATGGAGAGATGATAGATGAAAATGTTAGATTAGACACAATTTGGAGACAAACTGGAAGTAGGTGGCAGGAAGGAAAAAGGACCAGGTGGCTCCAGTTTCTAGTTCAATTGTTTGCGTAGACGATAGCCATCAACCAAGAGAAGCAGAGCAGATCTGGGGGGAAATGAAGCACCGAGTGCTGAGGAGACTGAGTTTGGTTTTGGACTTACTGAATTTAAGTTGCTTTCAGGGGATCGATTCAATGTGCAGCTAAGCTAGAAATATTGATATGGTTTGGGATTTTTGCTGTTGTTTATTTGGTTTGGTTTGGGCTTTATGAGACAGGGTCTCCCATCACCCAGGGTGGCCTTGAATTCGGAATCTTCCTGCCTCCATCTCCCAAGTGGCAAGATTAGAGCTGTGCACCACCACACTCAGCTGGAAATATAGAACTGGCCTTGTGGAGGTGACTTGAGTTCAGGTTCTAGGCAAAGCTATGTGGTTTCCCAGAAATGTTCATGAAGTGGGAAGAAAGCACTCTCAGAGCTGGCAGAGAAAAGGGAGCCACAGATACTTAGTGGAAGCAGCAGAAAAGACCAGAGAAACCATGGTACTTGCCAAACAAGAGAGTGTGTTTTCAAGTAAGAGGATGACCAATAATTTCGGGTGAATAGCAGGCTGTAGCAGAAGGACTGGTAAGAGGACAGCAAAGATAAGATTTCTACAGGGACTCTTATTTAGCATTGCATACAATTTAGAGAATTACCGTGGTCTCTGTATCTTGTTTCCATTAAAAAGAATTTTCTTCCAGAGCTGGAGAGATGGCTTAGTGGTTAAGAGCACTGGCTGCTCTTGCAGAGGACCCGGGTTCAATTCCCAGCACCCATGTTTAAGGGGATATTACCCGTTGTTTTAATAACACCACAAGACAACTCCTTGTGCAGATCATTAGTATGTGCTTACTAATGAGCTGCTATCTTGGGTAATTAATAGAAACAATATATGAAGTCCTGTTTTGAGTATGATTTACATACACTACTAGTTTGCTTGTCATTAATTGAATGAGGCATTTCAAGGGAATCAGCTCTTAGCTCTTGGCTAAAGTAGTAAAGCTTTCTCTGAATTGTAGCCTGTCTTTATTCTGTCCTCTGTTCTCTCACATCCACTCATTCACATGCACTCTCATCTCCACTGGATCTCATCTCCACAAGATGTCATCTCCACAGGATGTCATCTCCACAGGATGTCATCTCCACCGGATCTCATCTCCCTGCTGAAGCTGCTTTTGCAATATCAAGATGAAATACTTCCTCTCTGACTTCAGTGAACTGCTCAGAATTCTGTGGTTTGTTTGTTTGTTTGTTTTCTGATCACCACCAACCCTGGAAACTCTTCTGATACCAGTGCCATGGTGAATTTTGTGTCCCCAGACCCACCAAATTCTTCTAGTAAGATGCTAATCCCCTCTCCCTCCCCCACCCCATAAAGAGATAGAGCCTTTGGGAGATCATTAGGGTTTGAGGGTGGAGTCCCCCTAAACAGGATTGGTGGTGGTGGTGGTGGTGGTGGTGGTGGTGGTGGTGATGGTAGTGTGTGTCTGTGTGTTGAGTACTGGTGAATGTGCATGTGTGCCTGTGTTGAAGTTGAATGTCTTCCTCGATGGCTCTTCACCTAAGTTTTTGAGACAGTGTCTCTTTCTAAGCCAAGAACTCACAAATTCTGCTACACTGGTCAGCCAGCAAGTCCCCAGGACCCTCCCTGAACTAGGATTATAGGTACATGCCACTACATCCAGCTGTGGCTTGTTTACATAGGTTCTGGGGATCGACCTCAAGTCCCTATACCTGGGTAGAAAGCACTTTACCAACTGAGCCATCTCCCCAGCCTAGATTTGCACCTTCATAAAAGAAATTGTTTCCTTGGGCCTTTGGCCATTTGAAGACACAGAAGAAAGCTGTTTATCAACCTGAAAGCAACCCTTACCAGTCTTACTTGGCACTAAGCCTGCTAATGCTTGAACTTTACAGCCTCTATAACCATGAACAATAAATTCATTTTTTAAAAGGTTCCTAGCTAGCTAAAGGTATTGTGTTATGTGGTAGCATAACAAATGGATTAAGACAAGATTCTCCTGATTCTATATGTTTCTTTGAATGGCTGGAACTTCCCACAGACCCCTAAATGTAACTGTCCCTTAAAGTTCAATCTTCATTCTTCAGTCTTTCTACTCTATTCCTATGCCTTCTCTACTCAATTTTTCAAAATTTTTCTACCTCCTTTGACTATATACAGAATATACATGTAGTTGTGTGCAAAATTTTATGCACAATGTATTTATGCCCTGTTAAGCATGTGGCCCACAAAGCCAGCCATCATTTTAGAAGATTCTTTTATATTAGTGCTAAAGAGGACATTCTGTCTTAGGAGCTATATAAACAAAGCATTTTGAGAATAAATATTTGAAGATTGCCTAATTAATTCAGATTTAGGACATTTCTAAATTAGTTTAACTAAGAAAACATTAACTCAGAAGTGAAATTATATTAAAATTACATAGCTGATTTTGAGATACTAGGCTGGGTGCTAAGTTACAAACGTAAAAAGGCAGTTATAGAAAAGCCAGTTAAAACTATTTCTGGAGAATTAATAACAAGGGTTGAAAGTTCATCATTTATCTCACACATTTCATTTAATGAGAATTTAATGCATGTTTATCTTGCACATGCTTAAAGTGTATCTTATGTCTACAAACTTTAAGACTATAAAGTTATTATATACCTCTTTCAGACTCTAAAGTATAAATAAAAATTGTCCATTTATAAGATGACCAAATATTCAGTTATTCCTTTTAGAGACTAGCTTTATCCTGGTACCTTCTGTCAGCAAATCCTTAGAGCCACACTAAAACACTGATTCATTTGAAGAATGAGGGATGAAGCTGGAGAGATGGCTCAGCGGTTAAGAGCACTGAATGCTCTTAACCTGGGTTCAATTCCCAGCACCTATATGGCAGCTACGAACCATCCTTAACTCCAGTTCCAGGGGACTTTGAAGCCCCCTTCTGACCTCTGCAGCATTGCACAACACAGGGCACTCACATACATGTAGGCAATACACTCATACACATAAAATTAAAATAATAAAATATTTAAAAAAAAAGAATGGGGGATGGATGGAGTCAGTCAAGTGCAGCTAAAAAACAAAATAAATAAAACTTTAAAAACCTCCCAAATGCAATAGCAACATTAAAGGTATGGGCCTTTCAATGGGCCTCGTTATTTTCCAGCTCAAAGTTTCATTTCCCTGGTCACAGTCTTGACAGTTTAGAAATTCCCTTGCTTCTGCAGACTGCTTGTAATGACTACTCTCCTTCACCTTGAATCCACTATCTGGTCTAGGCCAGCAGCACTGCCACATGTTATAGCTTGGTTAAGTATGTCCCAAAGGCCTGTGTGTTAAAGTCTTGGTCCCCAGCCTATGTTGTTATTGGGAAATGGTAAGGCCTTTGGGAAATGTGGCTTAGTAGGTGGATACAACAAAGATTTAATAAAGGTTTATCAACATCAGTCAACTCATTTTCAGTCAATTTTGGCTCCTTTGCCAAGATAGCCTGTTCAATTGCATACACATCACAGACTAAATTTGACTGAGACCATTTTAACAAGTCACCAGCAATGGTTTCCTATCACAAAGACACAAACTTTGCCTTGGCTACAGAGGTCCCTGTCTACCCTTCATTCTGTTTTTAGAATTTAAATCATTAATGTCTTATATTTTCCCAAATGCCATTTGTTTCCTGCAAAGCAACATTAACAGATGTCTCTAGAATTAGTTTCTAAGACAAGGCCTTTAAAAGTGAATCAAATAGCAATAATGATTATATAGTTGATTTAAAAACACACATATACACAGTTCCAGCTAGTAATACATCCCAAAGGAATATAAGATTCTTTTTTTTTTTTCAATAGGAACAGAAACAGCAACTTAAAAGGTAAGTTTTACTAGTTAATTTCTCTATTGTGATAAAATAGCCTGATAAAAGCAACTTAATGGAGAAAGGGTTTATTTTGACTCTCAGTTTAAGGGTATAGCCCATAATGTGGGGAAGTCATGAGGACAGAAGCTTGAGGTGGCTGGTCACAGTCAGAAAGCAGATAGTGATGGATGTTGGTGCTCAGCTAGCTTTCTACTTTTTATGCAGTCCAAAATCTGAGTCCAAAGGATGATCCATTTTAAGAGTGGGTCTTCCCACCTCAATTGACCTAATCAAGATAATCCCTCACTGGGTGTGCTCAGAAGTTTGTCTCCTGGGTGATTCTAGTTCCTGTCAAGTTGATTATCTAAGCCATCACAGGGTTAACCTGAGATACTATCAATAACAATCTCATATCCCCTGGCCCTATCCCAGAGGTCTTCAGGAAACAGTTTCGGCCCATGCCATCAGAGTCTAGCCTCCAGTACCTATGTCTCTTTGCCCAGGGGTGTGATCCAAGGCAGCAGAGCAGAGGCCAGCAGGAGCAAAGATCACTGTGCCCAAGAGCTTACTCCCAGTCACCAAAGGATAAAACACCCACTTCCTACCCAGGCAGGGTGGTTCTGAGGTATGTTTTACATATTGTCTTAGATTATCCCAGAAGGACTGAGCTCCCTCATGCCTAGAGTGGTCCTCAGTATACCCTTGATAGACTTTTTCCAGTTTGCTCCTTTTCTATCTTATTTTTCCCTGGTGCTTCCTGAAATCACCTCCCAGATAAACCACCTCCATCCAAATCCTTCTCTGTTTCAGTGGAATTTAAACTAGTTCACTGAACCTTCCATTCTGTTTGTTAGCTGCCACATCTTGGTTTCTAGAGCTGCAATCCAAACCAGCATGGCTTCATATTCCTCATAGCCACTATGACTTTGCCACTTGGGGAAGCAACCAGTTGTGTAAAGCAATATTTTATACAATGTTATAAATACCCAAGTCTCCATTATTCAAGGCCCTGGGTGAATACTTGAAGCTATGGATAGTACCAAACCTGATATAAGCTATGTTGTTTTCCATATAAACATACCTATGATAAAGTGTAATCTAGCAATTAGATACAGTAAGAGATAAACAATGAAAATAAAAGTCATAATAATATACATCAGAAAATCGGACTACTCCCTCCCTCTCTTCATTCTTCCTCGCCATTGCCACAGGGTAAGGGATGGATATGGCATGGCTATGTTGGACAAAGGATTGATTCACTTCTATCAGGAAGGAGCTAGATGTGATGTCATCACTCTACTCAGAAAGTGTGCAGCTTAAAATTTAAGTATTTTTCACTTCTGAAATTTTCCACTGTCTTTTTCAGGTTGACCATGGATACCTAAAAACACAAAAAGCTAGAACACAGGTAAAGAGGTATACTCTATACATGAATACACAAACACACATACAGAGAGAAAGAGAGAAATAGAAAGAATAATATGGAACAATATTTTATAAAGCATATTTCATGTATCTGATTATTACTAGTCATAATCGGTTACACTTGGATCCTTGGCACCTGTGTATGTCTGTAAAGTCATCGGGTAGATTTCAAAGGTAATGTTTATCACCTCTACTAATTATCATGATGTAAATTTCAGTACTTTCTCCTCAAATATAATACATTTTTTAAAATTTGTTGATTTTTTTAATGTGTGTGTGTGTGTGTGTGTGTATCACACAGAACATCCCAAACCATCTTATTCAACTATACACCCACTTCCCAGATGGCACCCTCCCACAGCCTCCCTCCCCCCACTAGAGCCCTTATACTCTGATATCCCTGCTACTGTCTGCTGTATTGTCTGCACCCCCAGCCATGCCCCACTACTTGTCCATCTGGTGAATCTAGTCAGCCTATCTAGAGGTCTTTGTTTTAGGAGGGCCAGCTGTTCCTCATCTAGCAGCAATCAGTTATCAATATTCCTTTAGATAAAATTGGAGTCTGCTGTTCATTTTCCAAGTTCTATGCTGGTTTACTATCTGGGAGTCCCTTTGGCCACCCTGGCCTACAACTCAAAAGAAGGTATCTCTTATCTGGCATTGTTGCTTGTTATGTAGCCTTTAGCTATGCA
>NW_008335967.1:2760320-2761586 GCF_000622305.1 Nannospalax galili | reverse complement strand
TTTACTCTTAAGGTCGTTTGAGGATCTGTTCCTCAGGGGTTGCATGGGCTTGGGAGGAGCCCCTGGCTCCTTTTAGCAGTTCCACCTATGTGAAGATAAGTCAAAGGTCCTGCTCGACCATGGGTGGCTTTGCTTGGAAGCATGGAGGAAATGATTCCTCTGTGCTGACCCTCCTTTTTATAGACTGGACACTGATTCAAGTCCATCCAGTGGGGTCTCCTCTGCCTCCTCGATCAAGAGGACAGGTGACCCACCACCATTATAGGACCTTTTGAGAGATGCTCATAGTCCCCTGGAACTAGTCGACCTAGGAGGGCAAGGAGCAAAAAGTGTCCTTTATGTCCCTCTGACCGAATTATTATAGGCCTCAAAGTATGTCTGTTAAATATCCAAGAAGGTTAGTTCCACCAGTCTGGTACTTTTAATTACTGTGTGTCATGTAGATAAATCTTGGGCAAAGACCAATTGTTCTCAGATAAATTTTACCTAGACATACATTATGGGCATGTGCGGGGATCTCGGGGCACCAGCTGCTGGGCATGGCGCCAGTCTCCTGCGCGCACCTGGAGTGCCGCGGGTCCCACAGGCTGTGTCTGCTGGGGTGTGCGCGTGTCCCGCACCGTGTTGCTGTGCGTCTCCGCGTCTACTGGGTGCTGACGACTCTACTGATCGCTGCGCTCCCAGGCGGGTCCCTGCTTCTCCGGGTTGTTGAGGCTCTCTGCTACTGGGGCTGGCCCGGTTGGGTTCCGTCCCAATCCACCGTGCACTTCCTCAAGATACGAGATCCGTCAGCTGCCGGATCGCGTGGGAAGGTGCGGAGACGGCGAAAGCTGGGTTTCCGTGAGTCATGGCTTATGAAGAGACAGCTCTCTCCAGAGAGGCAGGATCACACACAGAACTCAGCTCAGTCAGTGGTACAGCCCGTTTATTCAGTGACATAGCTCGGCTCCAAGTCTTAGTGATCCAGCTCCGATTATTGAGGGAAAACCAGGATACTTTATACTGTGGGAGTAGTGGTGAAAACCTTAGCTGATAGGTACTTTGTGGGATCTCCTATTTACATGTGGAAGTGGGCTCCTGCCAGGCTGCCAAACAGCCTGAAAGTCACACAGGAAAAAGCTGGCAGTTCCTGAGCCGGAGGCCATGTTTCTGTGATGGCTGCTTCAAAAGATGAGTCAGGAAGATGCCGGGAAGGCACCCTGCTGAAAAAGGAATCTCTGCATATGAGGCCGAGCCCATGGGCTATCCGGACATGAAGAGACTGCT
>NW_008335967.1:2755901-2757676 GCF_000622305.1 Nannospalax galili | reverse complement strand
TTTTTTCTGGCGTGATGTTGAATTGCCCATTATAAAAGAAGATAGTACTGTCTAGCGCTTAATGTTTCTGCAGCAGCCTGACACTAAAGGATTGGAACGTTCTGACAGGCACGAATCTGCAGAAAAAAAGTGGCGGTTTTAAATCTTTTGTCTGGCCACGAGTCACCTTGAACTCCCAGGTGCTCCGCAGGGGCTAGTTAATTTAAATTCTCTAATTCTCTCTTAACTGGTTTTAGCTGTGGTTTGAATGCCCTGGGGGGGGGGGCAGAGAATGCCCTGGGGGGCAGGATAACAAAACCGATTAGGGAAGTTTACCTTAGAAACTGACTCCAAGGCTTACGTGAAGATTTCTTAGAACTTTTGGGATTTTTCTAGCTGTGTTAAGATAGAAAAAGTGGGGTGAAGTGATGGTTTCCAAGGGAACGTGCCTGAAATTAAAATCTCAGGAGATTCCACTTGGCTCCCAGCACAGGCCTTCCCGCAGATTTAAGAAACTGGCAGCTGTCCTAATGACTCTTAAGTGGCCGCTGCGTCACCAGATTTTTATATTAGAAAGATATATAGAGGTCTTTTGTCTACACCTTTGAAGGTGGTCGGAGGTCGTTAGGGGGCAGAGAGGCCTTCAGCTAATGTCAGGGAGTAGCCCTGACCAGGAAGCTTCAGTTGCCTTTCTGGCTTTAACGTCCTCACATGAAGACTCTAGACCAGAAACAAAAGGAGGAAATTAGAAGAGATTTGTGTTGCCCTCCTGGTGGGGAGAGATACTCATGAATCCTGCATTTCAGAGGGCACCAGCTGCTAGCTGGCGCGAGGTTCAGAGGCTCTCACGTTGGGCACCAGATATGGGGGCGCAGGGATCTCAGTGCGCCAGCTGCTGGGCGTGGCGCTGGTCTCCTGTGCGCACCTGGGGTGCAGTGGGTCCCGCACCGTGTCTGCCGTTTGGGTCCCTGGCTCTCCGCCGCTGGCAGGTCCCTGCTTCTCCGCATTGTTGAGGCTCTCTGCTACTGGGGCTGGCCTGGTGGGGTTCCGTTCCAATCCACCGTGCACTCTCTCTCTAAGTTCGGGACCCATCAGCTGCCGGGTCATGAGGGGAGGTGCAGGAGGGCGAAAGCTGGATTTCCATGAGTCATGGCTTATGAAGAGACAGCTCTCTCCAGGAAGGCTGGATCATAGTCAGTAAGACACAGAACTCAGCTCAGTCAGTGGTACAGCCCCTTTATTCAGTGACTTAGCTCGGCTCCAAGTCTTAGTGATCCAGCTCCGATTAATTAGGGGAAACCAGGATATTTTATACTGTGGGGGTAGTGGTAAAAGCCTTAGCTGATAGGTACTTTGTGGGATGCTCTATTTACATGTGGAAGTGGGCTCCTGCCAGGCTGTCAGACTGCCTGAAAATCACACAGGAAAAGCTGGCAGTTCCAGAGCCGGAGGCCATGGCTACTTCAAAAGATGAGTCAGGAAGATGCCGGGAAGGCACCCTGCTGATAAAAGGAGTCTCTGCATATGAAGCTGAGCCCATAGGCTATCCAGACATGGAGAGATTGCTACTTTACACAACAGGGGTCCTCAACAATATATTTCTTGATCTGCTATGTATAATTTGTCAATACGTTGTAGGAGTAATATGGTTCCCTCTGGTTTTCAAAACTAGCTAGGCATTGTTTATCTCTCGCATTGTCTCACCCCTCCATCATGGTTTTCCCACTTAAGGTGCCCCCATTTCCACCTTTCTCCCTTTCTAATACCCTTCTCCTATGGTCCTACCTCTCTTGAGC
>NW_008335967.1:2739054-2755807 GCF_000622305.1 Nannospalax galili | reverse complement strand
CTACTGTTCTTCTCTTTCAGGTTCTTTCTTTTCCTTTGCCTCCCTGTTTCCATTCCATTATCCAGGTTCCTGTAGTTACGTCTGGATACATACTCACTTATCAGGGTTTGGTTCTAGGATCCACATATGAGGGAGAATGTATGTCGATTTTTTTTTCTGAGTCTGTGTTACTTCACTTAGTATAAACATTTCTAGTTCCATCCATTTACCTGCAAATTTCATGATTTCATCTTTCTTTATTGCTAAGTAAAACTCCATCGTATAAATGAACCACATTTTTATTATCCACTCATGAACTGAGAGACACTTAGGTTGCTTCCATCTCTTAGCTATTGTGAAAAGAGCAGCAACAGACATGGATGAAATTGTCCACACATGTTTTATAAATGCAAGGTTACTTGAAGAGTAAGAGTATATCGTATATACCATGATTCTTCTATGCAAAGAGAAAAAAGGTATCTATTTCTACCACTACCTATCTTGTTCTTGATCCTTTACTTCTATCAACAGGGTAGAACTAAATTGACTAGTTAAAAATACCTCAGTCTTACAAACTTAGAAAGCAGTGAATTAATGAAAAAGTTAGTGAAAAATTAGTGAATTAGTAAAAAAGATTCCAAGTTCAAACTCTATCAAAACTGTTTCTTTCCTTTCAGAGGGTCTCATTGCTTGTCCTTCAGGTGGCTCTGGACAGAGGTAAATGTACATGTCCCCCAATGGGGAGCTGGCTCCTGGAAGGTCCTCTATAGCAGATAGGGTTCTGGAAGATTCTGTAGTATCAGGGTTCATATGTTACAAAGTCAGCCCTCAACTAGATAGTGTACAGATGGAACCTCAGAGGAAGGGCCAGTTGGAGGTCTTTAGGTCACTGAGGGTATACCCCAGAATTGATTAGTCTTTATAGGACCTGGAGTTCACTTTCATGAGCGTCACTCTTATAAAAACCTGAGTCATTCTCTGGCTCCTTGCCATGCACTCTACTCTCACAAACACCACTCATATGTCTTTAGTCCAACTAATAACAACAGCAATTTCCCTGGACTTTGTATAACAGTGATATAACTCACCCTCTTCTCTTTATGAAGTTATACAGCCTCAACTATTTCATTCTAGCAATGAAAAACAGACATGATAGCTTTGCTCAGATAGGTCCAGTTGTCTACCACAACCATCTTAAGAGATCAATTCCCACATTTGTTCTCTGGGCATTTTGATTCAAGAAGATTGGGATGAATCCTGGGGAAATTCTGTTATAACCAGAACAAAGACAGGTACTTGAAAAATACTAGCATAGTCCATTCTATTTCCTACCAAGCCTTGAACTTCCTGCTCTACTATTAAGATGCAGAACCCCTTGTCTCAGATGGTGTCTACGTGACTTAGTATTGTCATTTATATTGACCGAGACCTACTAGAGCAGAGGATATAATGTATGCACGGCTATCCTTTGCACTATGGCAGATATCTTGATACTGCAATTGATGGTTTCCTTTGCTTTTTAACTTGACATATAAAAATTGTACATTGCAATGTGGTGTCCTGTATCATTACTATACATGTATATATTAAATCAGATTAAGCATATTTATCTCCTCATATTTATCACTTCTTTTTGTGAAATGCATGTGCTTGAGTGTGCACACATATGGAAACCAGAGGTCAACCTCAAGAGTCATTCTCAGAAGCCAGCCATCTTGTTTTTTTGAGACAGTCTCTCATTGATACCTAGGATTCACTAGTTAGACTAGACTGGATGGCCAGTAAGCCTCAGGGATCCTTCTGTGCCCAACTTTTTACAAGGGCTCTGGGGATCAAACTCGTTCTCATGCTTGTATGGCAAGCACTTTACCAACTGAGGTACCTCCCCAGCCCAAGATTTCATTCTTCTTATGGCTAAATAGTATTCCATTGTGTACATGTGTCACATTTCTGTGTCCATTCATCTACTGATGAACACATAGGTTGATTCCATGTCTTGACTGTGATGAACAATACTGCAAAAACACAGGAAAGCAGATCTCTCTGAAACATAGTTTCATTACCTCTGGTTATATACACAAGGTGATATTTCTCAATCATACGATCCTTATGTTTTATCTTTATGGAGCCTCAATACTGTTTTCCATAGCAGCTGAACTAATTTATATTCCCTCCAACAGAGGAAAGGGCCTCCCTTCTCTCCACATTTTTGCCAACACTTGTTATCTTTAGTCTTTTTGAGAACAGCCATTCTGACTAGGTGAAGCGGTATTTCTCTATGGTTCTAATTTCCATTTCCCTGATGATTAGTGAGACTGAGCATTTTTTCATATGCCTATTGGTTATTTGTAAGTCTACTTTAAAGATCAGGTTTTGTTAGCTTTCTATCGAGGTTTTTTAAATGTCTTATTTATTATTTTAATTTTATGTGTATGAGCATATTGCCTGCATGTATGTGAGTGCACCTGTATCATGCAATGCCATCGAGGTCGGAAGAGGGCTTTGGATTCTCCTGGAACTGGAGTTAAGGATGGCTCGTAGCCACCATGTGGGTGCTGGGAATCGAACCCAGGTCCTCTGCAAGAGCAGTCAGTGCTCTTAACTGCTGATCTATCTCTCCAGCCCAAGGTTTTTAAATTCTTTATATATTTTGGATGCTAAACTCTTGTCAAATACATGGTTTACAAATATTTTCACCCATTTTGCAGATGATGTATGCACTCTGTTTCTGATTTCCTTTGCTGGCCAGAAGCTCCTTGACTGATACTAATTTGTATGCTGGGCATACAAAACTTGAAGGAGAACTTACTATAACTCACAATTTCAGCTGTTTTGTTCCTTAGTCCTTAGCTCTGATCAAGAAGCAGAGAGAGCCACAGAGGGGACTGATAATAGCCCTCAGTGACATACATCCTCCAGTTAAGTTCCACTTCCTGAAGTTTCCAGAACCTTCCAAAACAGTTCCATTATATAGGGGGCCAAGGATTCAACACATCAGCACATCAGCATATGGGGATAATTACATTCAAAGAGTAAGGCTTCTAAGGGGACTCTGGGGGCTGTGTAGGCTGCTGTGAGTGCCTGAGGGTTAAGATCTGTTTGAAATTCCAGGTGACAGCTTGAAATTTTTGCATTAAGGAAAAAAAAAAAAAAAAACAAGAAAGAACTGTACCATCTAAACATAGTGGCTTCGGGCTGCTGAATGAGGTAAAGGCACAGTTTGGTCCCACACCTGACCAGGATGATTGGTTTTAGACAGACAGCAGCTTGGGCACTGGGACCATGTCCCAAGGCTGCCTATCAAGGTGATGGAGGCCCAGAACCCTGCCAGGTGCAGAGGTGTGGCTGGTGGTTACTAAGTTCCACCTCAGGGTGAACCATGTTGACACCAGCAGCACCTGGTGAAGTGCTTGCAGTTGCTGCACAAGCATAGCCTCGCCCAACCAAGTCCCTATCTACATCCTGACAGAGAATAACCTTGGGTGTCTTCTGGTCTGAAAGAGAAAAAATTGAAACTGCAAAGGCATACCTAAATCATCAGAAGCACTGTATAATCAGTATATGAAAGAGATTGGGAGTCCTCCTCGTGATCCTACTGAGCATTATCTTTCTTTCTTTCTTTCTTTCTTTCTTTCTTTCTCTTTCTTTCTTTCTTTCTTTCTTTCATTTATTTATTTATTTTATGTGTTTGAGTGTTTTGCATGCCTGTATGTAAGTGCACCTTTGTGTGCCATACCCATAGGGGCCAGAAGACTCCGTGGGATCCCCTGGAACTAGAGTTAAGGACAATGCTTAGCCACCATGCGTGTGCTGGGAACCAAACCTGGGTTCTCTGCAAGAGCAGCCAGTGCTCTTAACTGGTCAGCCATCTCTCCAGCCTGAGCATTTCCTTCTTGAAAAGAGAAACTTACTGAACAAGAGCAATCAAAAGGATTAGGAAGGTGTCTACTCAGCCTGTCTCAAGTCTACCAGCATGTGGATATATTTGAAAAGGTTGCTGGTCATTGCTACCGCACACTGAAATGACAGCTGGAGCACAGTGCCTACCATCCTATGGAGTAAATTAGCAATGCTATTACACTGTCACAATTTTATATCAATACGCTATGCTTTATGGAGGCCAGGTACTGCTTCAGAGCCACAAATGTTGTTTTTGGTCAAACTGGAAAAGTCCCAGCCACAGAAGACACTTCTGAGGTTGAAGGAGATGTACCGGAGTTTTAGTGTTAAAGAAAAGAGGAACTAGGAAGATGTTGGATCAAGCACTGCTTGGCATTAATGCATAGCACCCAGTTTTCCACACAAGGCAACACAGGAGACCTTGATCTCAACAAGTAGTCAGAATTCAGCTTTAGGGAAGAAAGAAACAGATGAGGAAAAATGCATCTGGGCTAAGGCTGCACAGTTTGGACAGGTGAACTTTGTGGCACTCTGCAGTAGAAGAGAAAGTAAGATACTTGAGAACTTCAGTTTTTTTAAAAGCTCTTTTTTATTATTTATTTATGTGCATCTGTGTGCATGTGTATGCAGAACCCACACAAGCCAGAAAAGGACATTGGATCCCCTGGAACTGGAGTTACAGTTGTGAGCCACCTGATGTGGGTGCTGGGACCCAAACTCAAGTCCTTGACAAAAGCAGCACTCTTAACCACTGATCTTTAGAAGTAAGGCAACTTTTCTTATTTGTGTCAATGCTTTGAGACAAAATACTTCTTCCAGATTGATAGGTATGTCACCAACCATATTGAAGTTGTTCATAACCATGGTCCTCTTTTCAAGATGTTTAGAGAGAGCACAAAATGTAATAAATACAGAATAGCCACACTGGAATCCCTAACTGTAGGCTGACTTATCCATTATCTGTCAGTCAACAGAGTCAATCTGAACTTGCATACATGTACTATGTTATGATGGATTTGGAGGTTTCTACTGCTGGCAAGCTAAGGGATCCTACTTCACACATGGTTTAAAAAAATAATCTGAGTAAGTTAGTGTTAAAGTATTCCCAGCTCTTCTTAGACTTCCAGGAGACACAAAGTATCTCCCGGAGGAAGACCTCTTTACCCCTCCTTGTTAGCTGAGTTTCACAGTGCTTGTCTATAGCAGCATCATTATAGTAGAGTCCAGGAAAGAGCTAGAAAATTTGGCAACATTGTTACATTACAAATGTATTGTTGATTACTGTGAAATGTACCTTGAGTCAGTCCAGGAATGTTAAATTAGAACTTAGTAAAGAGATAGTCTTCTCTTGGCAAAAACAGGGAGATTCAGAGGGCTTTACTTAATCCTTGGTTTTAAAGAAAGGAAAGGTACAATCTTGAACTGATTCTTACCCCATAGTCAACCAGGCCCAGTTCCATCATGTTTACCGCCAGAGCCAGATGCAGACATACATTGCGAGCTTGAGATACATCCATGTAACTGAGTCTTTGTTAGTACTTAAACATCATAAAGTTATCTAATAATTTATATCTGATTATATAAATTGCCTTGCTAAAGTGCTATGTGTTTTGCATTTAGATTGCTTGTTTCCCTATTAAATATAAACATTTTCTGGTCTCAGTTTCTAATGTAGGTTCCTTGTTGACTAGTAACTGATAGATTTCATATTAGAAAAAGTGCTGCATAATACACCTGGTAGAATTGCCTGTTACTGTATTGAATTTGAAACCTTTGATTCCTGTTGTCATCCTTCGTAAAATATTTTCTTTCCTGAATTCTAAAGAAAGCTTTACCCTTTGAAAATACTAAAACCTAAGTTAGTTGTTTAAGGTATTGTAAAATGGTTTATTTCAATTGTAGGGGGTAAAGACCTTGCAAATACAATAAACTGACTTCTTTCACCTAATAAAAACTTCTACTGCCTCCTTTAAAAATAACAAATATAATCCCATTTGTCTAATTTTGCTTTTGTTTACTGTGTTTTTGGAGTCTTCTGAAAAGCCCTGAGTCACTCAATGTCCCGAAATATTTCCTCTCTGTTTTTCTTGTACTTTGCTTAGTTTCAATCTTCTATTGAAGTCTTAATCCTCGATGAGTTGATCTTGTAGCTGGTAAAGTCCCCAAATTCAGGTATCTGTTGAGTATCAATTTCCCCTGAGTTGAAGCAGTAGGGAGGCTCATGAGACTAAGGTAGTAAACAAATTACTCATATCTGGGAAAGCTGAACCTTAAGGCCCCTCCTCAACATTATAGAAGTAGTAAACAACTGCTGAGGGAGGAGACCATAACCTGCAGAGCTGCCTGAAGGAAAATCTTTGACAGACCTAGATGCTCTAGGATTCCAGCTTTCCTGAGTCATCACCAGCGCTGGGGTGGACTTTCAGTGATACAGCTACCTTCTAGTTGTCCCCGTTGCTATAAGTAATCCCTCACCCATACTTCTGTAAGTAGCCCAAAAAAGCTTGGACTTTGGTGGTATTTTTACTTAGGTCTGTTGTTGGTTCCCAAAGAGGATAAATAGATGTCTGTTCACAACATCCCAGGGATACTGTCACACCAGTGTCCAGTTTTCTCAGCACCATTTATTGAAGACTATGTTTCTCCAATGCATGTTTTGCTTTTTTTGTTGTTGTTCTTGTTGTTGTTTTAAGTGAGCAAATAATCTAGGTTTATTTCAGTAGGTGAAAAAACAAAAGCCAAAAGAAAGTACACTCCAACATGAAGGGATGACCAAGTCAAACAATAGTGGCTAAGGGCTGCCTTTAGTATGTGGACCTGTAAATCTTAGTCTTCCATTTGTCTTTCCCTTGGCTTCCCTGGGGCAGTCTGTGGTGGCCTCTTTCCTTAAACACCAGAGGTGTTCTTGAACCTATCCTCAGCCACAATTTGTTACAATGAGGTGTGTTAGATACAAGAATATGCACAAGGATGTAATTACCCATAAAGTTGAGAAGTTTACTGGGGGAAAGAGCAACAGTGACTTGAGCATGTTCCCCAGAGGTAGAGACTTTGTATGAGACAGCTAGAACAGCTGGAACCTGCCAAGACTAGTTTTGTTGTTTTTCCCAAAGTACTGTCCTTCTTCTCTGTTTCTGCTTGGTTATCTCTCACCCAGGTACAAGCCCCTTATTACCTCCCTCAGTGTTTCTGACCTCACCTTCTAAAAAAACACACTAACATTCGCTTAACCTTAACATTTGTTTTCAATGTAACATTCCCTCCTTAAGGATTTGAAAAACAATTCATTGGGGCATGAAGTGACAACTGCTCTGGCAACTTCCTCTGAATGGAGGCACTAGTTGGATGGGAGCCTCCTGGGGTTCATACCACAGAGAATGAATGGGTCAGGGAGTCCAAGCAATCCAGGGCCCCTGGACAGAAGGAAGCGATCATGGTGCTCAAGGATTGCTATCCTTTGTCAACATCATTTGCCATTTTAGAGCTTGGACTCTGAAAGACACCAATTTTAACAGAAGACTAAATGAACATGGACCAAAGAAACAAAGCAAAATAAAAACAGCAAGAAAAAAGTCACAGAAGTCTGTTGATAAAAGAAACAGCTAATTTTGTTGCCTGGAAAGTCTCACAGATTGGCCATTTGACTAATATAAATTAGGTTGTCTCAGGATCTGGTCCAGGGGAGATGGGCCAATATTTTTGTTGTGTAACCATTTGAAGCAAATGTGATTAACCATTGAACAGGGCAGGGGCTGAAATTCAGAGAACATAAAAAATCTTACTAGAGAGATAAAATGTTCCAACTATCACCAAATCCATTCAAACTATGGTTGAAACAATCAAGAAATGTTTTGCCTGTTGGGCCCCTGGTTGGGTGGCCATAAGTGTTATCAAGACATCTCCCATGAGGATAATTTCACTAGTGGGAGCCATGGATGCTAGGTCCACAGATTTACTTATCTGAAGTTGACCTTTGGGGTCCATTTTGAAAAGAAAATATAAGCCCTCCACTGGTGTGCCCTTCCAGGAGGGCTCTCTTGTTCTCTCGCTTCTCATCCCAGTGCTTTCTGGAAAAGAGTTTAATCCTGGGCAGCTGAACCAATTTAGTAATTCCCTAGAGTTTGATACCCAGTCAAATACTATTTTAAATTGATTAAAGCTGGTCATCTTAATGACTGTCATTTATGTGTTTAGGAGTACTAACTTCTCTGGCTGAGCTGGGTCATAGTAAGAACATTGGCTGGAACTAGAAGAATTTTTTTTTTAATCATAGTTATATTTTTCCGTTAGGTGCTCAAAGTCATATAAATGGCTACTAATTAAAGTTTTGGTTTTCTTTTTTTCCTTTTCTCCTAAAGTCCACCAAAACTCCTTAGGGGTTACTGCTATGGACTTAGAAGAGCCCCTTGACTCTTTTAATTTTCCTTCTACCAGTTGTGCCACCTGCAGAGGTAGGTTGGGGTTCTGCTGACCCTGTGGTTTCCTTTGGAAGCATGGGTGGCTCCCCCTAGAGGGTTCTTAGTCTCATTCATAAAAGAATTTAAGAATGGGCCCAAAGGAAGTTTTTACAATTCCTCATTAGTATAGTGGTGAGTATCCCCGCCTGTCACAATTTTATTAGACCCTTAAAGAAAAATCCTCAGGGCAGGCAAGCTGGTAATCTTGACAGCTGCCCTGAGGAGGTGAATGGTGAGAAGAAGAAAAGAGAGATATGGACCCATGCAGGTTTAGAGCCTGCGTGGGAGGTCAGACGTGTGGCTGACTCGCAGCCCACCTGTCTAGGAGAAGGAAGCTTTAGAGAAAAAAATGAAGAAATACAAGATGTTAGGGGCAGCCCAAAGCCTTAAAGAAAGCATGTTTAGTAAGAAAGGCATGAAGAAGAAAAGGAGAAATTGATGCTTTTCTGAAGAATTCAAGAAAGCATTCAGACTTGCAGAGATCTACATGACTGTGGCTGGTCTGGAAGTTCTGTGGGGGTCTGCGCTAGTTCCAGGCAGGAACTAGCTCGGGGTATCCCGCCCATCTATTTAGCATAACTTAAAGTTAAGCTGCCTTCCTAGGAGTGGTTCTATCACCAGGTAATTGACCATTGAGACTGGAAAAGTAGGTCCTCCAACAGATAGACTAGACATTTTTATAGTCTAGTCCAGTTAAATTTATGGGGCTTTTTGCCACTCTAACACCTTCAGGACATGCACTGGTTAGAGTCCAGACTTCATGACCTCTCTATCAAGAAGACAGGTGATATACCAGAGGCCTCTTTGAGAAGGTCCCATCATTGCTTAGGGCTGGGCAGACCTTGCAGGACAAAGTATTGGCTCTTCTTTTAGCCCTCTATTCTATTGGTGCAGGCCTCCAGGCTTTGGTTACTGAATACCCGGAAAGACAGTTTCAATAGTCTTCTAGTTTTAGCTTTTGTGTAACATTTAGGTAAAGCTTAGACAAAATTAAACAGATTTTAAATAAATTCTGATTTTGTTAAAACTCAGTTTCCCAAGTAGCTAAAAGCTTGACAAAGTATCAGAAACATAAGTAGCTATCTTGATTAGATATATTCTTTGTTTTTTGAAATTACTTTTTGTAGACTTTACCAAAGCAGATTAATACCTTAAGAGAATTCCATTGATTTAAGTGGAAGATTAGATTCTACTTTTATATCAGTGTATTGAATCTTAGTCTTAAAAGCTTTTAATAAGGGGCTGGAGAAATGGCTCAGTAGTTAAGAGTTGTATATAACCTCATGTTTATAGCCTAACATTTTCTCTCTTGTACTTACTGGCTCTTTTTACTTTATTTCCTTTCTTGGTACCAAGAGATACAGCGACATAAACAAATTTATCAACTTATTAAAGAGAGTGGTATACAAATTATATTTATGACATGATATGAAAAATTAGTATTACCTGTCCAAATTGTTAAACATGAGGTTTTATGTGTGTGTTGCAATATTTAGGCAAACTTTATTGCACTTAGGGTTTATTTATTGATTGATTTTTTTTTTTATGTGTGTGAGTGTTTTGGCTGCCTGCATGTAAGTGTACCATGGGCATGCAGTGCCTGTGGAGGCATCAGATCTCCTAGAACTAGAGTTACAGATGGTTGTCAGCCACCATGTAGATGCTGGGAACTGAATCCAGGTCCTCTGCCATCTCTCCAACCCAGCTTAGTTTTTGTTTTGTTTTGTTTTTTAAAGCCTTTTTATATACTGTCTCACAAAATGTCTAAGAATTACAGAATGTTACATTCCAGCAAGAGCTGGCCAAGATAACAGAGTTTTCAATGACCTTGTATAGTATCTTTTAAGCAAGGAAAGGTAGAACAGAAAATACACTGAAAAAAAATCTTTGTATGTTAGCCCTGTAATTATAGTTTGGGATATGAAATGAATTTGTTTGCCCAAAAGAACTGAAGAAGATAGCAAATGGTAACTTTTCCTGGAAGACCAGGGGAAGAGATAGAAAGAATCCAGTGGTACAGGCTAGACAGGAGACCTGCTGTTGGGTCTGGCAATGGCAGGCTGAACTTAGCTCTTGTCCTCTTATGGTACACACAAATTGGCCCAGATTAGCTATCATTGCATGCACTGAGAATGGAGATTGAAATGAGATAAACAGTCCTTTCCCCCTAGGAGTAATTGCCTCCTTTTACCCAGAAATAAGGAAAAACTACCAGCAGGGAACTCCTGGTTTTGAAGGACTGTGCTTCAACATTCTTAGATTTCAACTTGTCTAATATTGTCTGTCATATGTCCTAGTTAGCTTCACCTGTCAACTTGACACAGTCTAGCATCATCTGAGGGAGTCTCTACTGATTGTTCTGATTGGTCTGTGGCCATATTGTGAGGAATTGTCTTGACTGATGATTGATGTGGGAGGGCCCAGCTCACTGTAGGCATCACCATCTCTAGGCAGGTGTGCCTGGGCTATATAAGAAAGCTAGCTGAGTATAAGCTTGTGAGTCAGCCAGACAGCAAGCCAGTAAGCAGTGTTTATGGTTCCTGCCTTGAGCTCCTTTCCTGACTTCCTTCAGAGATGGATTATGTCCTGGAAGTATAACCCAAATAAACCCTTTCCTCACTGAGTTGCTTTTGGTCAGAGTATATTATCATAGCAAGAGAAAGGAACCTAAACCAACATGATAATTTTAGTCCCCATAAAATTTTGAGTCAATGTCAAATACGAGACTTAAAGAAGACTTGTCACAGGAATAGAGTGTCTGAATTGAAGCCCAATTTATAGCTTTTTCAGGGAGTAGGTAGAGAAGAAAATCTTAACATGGGAAACTTTTCCCTATTTGCTTTCTTGTCTTTAACCAGATCGAACTGGAAAATGGTGTAATCAACAAAAGGCTTGACTACATAGCAGTTGACTCTCTCCAGGAAAATCGGTCTAATTATAGTATGTGTTGGTGTTTAGGCTAGCATGTACAGATCAGGTTTCAGCATCTCCAGCTTATATTGGGGCTATGCCATGTCATATAAAAGAGCAAGTGGCCTCTTTTTAGGGTGTCTGGGTCAAACTTATTCCAGTCTTTAGGATACAGCATCAGAGGTTATCCAATGAGATAGAGGCCTGATTTACTGTGTATAAAGGGAAGGGAGGAAAAATGAACCAGCAAGATAGACAGTGCCCAAGATGAAGCGTTCACAGTCTTGGGTAACATTTCAACCATGGCTGGGTGTGCACAGCTTTCATGAAGGCAGTCTCTTATCTACCTAACCTGACCTTTGACTGGGTTACAGTTGAGTCTTTAAGGACTTGCAAAACAAGTATATGGGGTGCATATACTCTGAAACATGAATCAGTCCCATTGGACACAGGTCTCTATCTAGTACTGGTGCAGTTCTAGAGGCCAAGCTGTGACCACTAACCTGGCAGTAGCTGTGTTGCCTGTGGTTAGAGGACAGGTGGTTGAAACAGACCCTTGGCCACCCAGGTCAACACTATACTGGGCTACAGCCCATTCCCACTGCCACAGGGGTCTGTATTAGCTCACAAATAGGGTGGGTATGCCCCAGACTTTCTGTATAGCCAGAAATTATTAGATCAGAACTCAATCTGTCCCATGTCATGCAGATGTCTGTCTGCCCAATGCCAGGACAACCGAGAGACTCTATCTGTGAGTTCTACCCTGCACACAAGGTCTTCAGTTTCTACCAGGTACTGAGTCTCACTGTGATGGGCCTGGCCCTGGGCTCTAAAACTAAGCCATATGCTAGTTTTAATGCCCTGCTCTTCTACCAAGGTGGAGGAGGCATAGTAGAAGCCATCGGTGGCTTGTGTAATGCAGTTCCATGGCTCAGTCTGAAGGTATCAGCATGACTGTAGTGGGGACATAGGCATCGTCCCAGCACTGGGTTAGGCCATGGTGGGCCTGGGACTTGTTTCAAGTCTAAAGCCTGAACTTAAATTCTCTATCCCTCCCATGAGTGGCCTGCTGGGATGCCTGGGTTTGAGGGAGGCATGATACAGAGCCCTCCTGCCTTTTTCAATGTGTCCTTCAATTTTCTTCTACTAGAAGCAGGCATAATGCAATGATTTCTTCGTTGGAGGTCATTTAGTGCATGAACAGCTGTTCAATTTAGTGTTTCTGTGGGGAGGATCTTATTTAGCTGACATTTTGCCTAATACTACAACTTAAATATAATATTCATACTTAATTTTCAAAGCAGAACTATGGAGACAAAAGGAGAAAAGACTCTTCTGGTACTAATTCTGGTATTTCAATACCATTCAGAAGGAGGAGATTCTAAGAAAAGCCACACAAAATCCTTGTGAGGAAGGAGACAGATAGCATGAAAAAAGACATGGAGAATTAGGTATAACTTAATTTTGCTAAAAGCTATCTAAAACTCTGAAAATATTTACTATCTCATTAAAATGGTAAAAGACATTTGCTAATTTTTTATAAGAGCATTTGCCTTCACAGTGTATGGAATGCTTGCTGTTTCCTTGATACAAGTATCAAATGATAATGTTTATTGCAACACTTCTGAAACATTTGAAATAAGGTATTGTATTTAATGAATAAATAGACATTTCGATATCAGTTAATGTTGATTTCAACAAAACCTCTACCAAAAGGCTTTAAATCCCATCATGTGAACATAAAACTTATAAAACCTGATCCAAAATATGCCAGCTAATTTTTAAAAGAAGAAACAGCCTATAGAGGCATGTTGAATTAGACCATGGTTTCAAAACAACCCAAGATTTCAGCAGCTTGACCCACCCAAATGTAGTTCTTGCTCTAGACAAGTCTGACATGGGTCAGCCAAGGGATTCTGTGGCTGCCAAACTCTCAGGGACCAAGTTGGCAAAGTCCAACCCAATAATGTTTATAGGATCTCAACAAGCAGAAAGAAGGAAACACAGCAAACAGAGGCAAAGCTTCCCCACATTTTGCTGAAATGCAAATCATGCAAATCACCATATTATCCCTAACTTCAAAGGGGTTAAAGACTGATTTTGCATCTGCCTTCCAGGAGTGTTCCCCACCACCCTGTTGACTACCTCACTTACCTTTGTCTTTTTTAATCTCCTTTGGACCTTGGCACTCAGTTATAACCCACACAACCCTGTCTGTGTCTCACATTATTAATCTAACAAATTTAAGTTAGCAATCCAGCAAAAACAAAACGGAACTTTTTTAGAGCTACCGTTTTAAGGCAAGGTCTTATTTGTTTTCTTAAAACCAACATCACTAGTACAACTCATTTGGGTAGAACCTAACTACTTTATGTATGTTTAAAGAAAAGAGAAGTTGGTTCCACAGCTGGTGCAGAGATGACTAGCTGTTCACCAAATGCTGGCTACCCTCCCCCACCTTAGAGCCACTGCTGATTTGCAACAGAGCTATTCTCCTAAACCCCACCCTTGCAATAGGTGTGGTCACATGGCCCACTGCTGGCCAATGAATCGTAGACAGAAGTGACATTCAGCACTTTGAAGCTCAGCCCATTAAACCTCCTCCAATATTCTCCAGGTGTTCATGCCTAAGGGATCCTTGCAAGCCACACGGGGAAGGTAGCAAAGTCCCAGTCAACCTTGTTTCCAATAGACTGCACATCAGACTTTTTATCACTCACTCACCCCACTGACCATAAATACATACTTATTAAATAATTTTTAAAGTTCATAAATGTAAACTTTGTTAACCTTTAATAGTGATAGAGAAAAAAACTGGACAAATACTCCAAAATTCTGAATTTTTTATTTTATTTTTTTTTTATTTTATGTGTATTGCCTGCATGTATGTAAGTGCACCCGTGTCATACAGAGCTGCCATGTGGGTGTTGAAATTTGAATCCAAGTCTTCTACAAGACCAGCCAGTGCTCTTAACTGCTGAGCCATCTCTCTGGCCCCAAAATTCTGAATTTTTTAAAAGTCTGAGATTGACCTTGACAATAACAAAGCTAACTAACACAAATCTACAAATCTCTCAGGTTATTTTTAATGTTTATTCTCTGAATTATTGCATTACCTGATTAGAACAGAATTTCCTAGCAAGTGAAGGAAGGGGGCTGCATTGTTACAGAGGATTTGGAAGAGGCAACAGGATGTGTTTCTGATTTTATAAAAGCTTTTGCTTTTCACTGCCAGCCACTCAATGCAGAGACAAGATATAACCACATCACTGACTGGCAAAGGCAGCCATATTCCAAGTGTCTCGTGACAGAAATAATTCATGACACATGAAATAAGATGTGTGGTGTGCTTATAGTTTATCTTGCTCATTAAAGTTTTATTAACTAGGTATGTTGTGGCAAGCATAAGGGTATGGGTTTGCCAAGCCTATTTTCTATTCCTTCTGGGCATATGGTAAGCTGTCACCTTTATGGTCTAGAGGGTAATGTGACAGAGCTCCACTGGAAATTGATATGAACAAGAGACATTCTCAGACTGGAGTCTCAAGAGGAATGCAGACAACTAACTAGAATGAAGGCTCCTGAATGAAGGCTCAGAACCTTCTCTAGCCAACCTGGAGAGCGTCAGGCAAGAAAGAGAAGAAACACTGATGTTACAGTGATTAGCACATGGTACCCGAATGAATATATCCATTTGTCCCACAAAGCTATGTGAAGCTGGAAGGGATGGTATTTTAAGTATATTTTAGTAAACCTGTTAATTTTAGAAAGCAAGCGGGAGTCTTAGAGATGTATTCCCCCCCCCCCGCCCCCGCCACACACACACTCCCATTTCTCTGTAATTGTTTAGCATCTCCTACAACATGAAGGCAACACATCTTCCATGGCTTGCCAAGAACTGGTGACTTGGCCACAGGCTATGTTCCCTCAGCCTCTCTTATAATCTGGATTTCTTTTGTGAATTTCATTTTTTCAACTATTGGTTGCTTTTCACTATTCCTTCTGCCAGACTGTGCTTTCCCATCACCTCTGCCTACTCAAATTCTACCTTTGCCATCCCCCCAAGGTTTTCTCTTTGGAAGGGTTGGCTGAAAAATACAGCATCTGGCTCCACACTCCTGGAGCCCTTTTCCTGCAAAGCTCTGTGAACATATCTTATGTTTGCCACTTGGTGACGATGAGACCTGGACATCTTCTCTGCCCTACTGAAGCACAAATCCTTTGCAGATAAAAATTACATGTGCCACCACATCAAAGATACTGAATAATAAATGTTAAATCAATCCCTTAACAAGCAGGAACGAATGCACAGGTCAGTGAATAAGTGAGCAGAACTCTACAGCATCTCTTGGATGGAAGACCCTTCCTTGCAGTTGAGCAGCAAAAAGACTCTGTCCCCTTTATAATTAATGCCCTGCCTAGCTCCATGGCTCTTTAGTCAACATAAAAATAGAGCAACTGCTCATGGGTCAGAGTCAGTGAGAACTGTCCCCACCAGAAACACAATCCACAGGGAGAGGAATCTGCAAGACCAGAGGTGGTTAGGGTGTTTAAGGAAGTATGGACATGGTCTACACTTTAGGCACCTATAAGTAAAAACAACTTTGGGTAAAACTGCTTTTGAGTATAACACTCATAAAGGTGACCATCCCCTTCAAATCAAAACGTACGACTTTTAAAGAAAAGGAGGAGAGGTGAGAAGGGAGGAAGAAAGGAGGGAAAGCACACTGGGGAGGCAGAGAGACCATGCAGGAGGCCAACCCTCACAGAGACACCAAGCTGGGCATTTCCTGGTCTGCACAACTTTCTCATGTGATTGAATCTGCAAAGGGTATTCCCAGAAAAGGCAACCAAGCCTTGAGATGAAGAGAACTCCTTCAAGGTACAGTACAAAACAAAACAGAGAGAAGGGACCTCTGGCTCCATGTCTCCTGAGTCCTGGCAAGGTGGATCTCATAGCAAATTGTGCTGCAGAAGGCAAAGCAGACTGTGCAATCATGGGGCCCCATGGCTCTCTCTGCCAGGAAGCTTGACTCTGGACAGAGCCACCACCTCCTCCAGCCCCAGCCACAGGCCCAGCCCCAATTGAGACCCAGCCCCAGGCCCAACCCCAGCCCCAGGCCCAGCTCCAGTGCCGGTTCTCAGAGAGACAGGTCCTGGCTGCCTTCCAGTGGGATGTGACTGCTGCCAGACTCAGAACTGAGAACTCAGGGCTCTGGAAAGAACAATACTCCTCAGACAGGCTGGAGAAGCGGCTGCTATTCTAATTTTACCTATGGCCTCATGACCGGAGCTTTAAGGGCAGGCTCCATCCAACAGTCAGACCCTACTCCTGAGTAGAAAATAATCCCACAAATGAAGGAACATAGCTGGTTTGAGAACTGCAGTCCCTTCCTGCAGTCAGCTTTGTCAGGAATGTGTGAGAGAGGGAGAGACAGGTAGGGAGGAGACTGAATCCTTGGCAGTCTGTACTTAACTCTGAAGGCAGGGGAGGGGGTGGGAGGGAG
>NW_008335967.1:2690885-2738950 GCF_000622305.1 Nannospalax galili | reverse complement strand
TGTCATGTGTGTCAGGAAGTGGTGAGGGGGGAAGAGAAGGGGAGGGAGGAGACGGAATCCTTGGCGGTTTGTACTTACCTTAGAGGGGGGGGGGGGGGGGGGGAGGGAGGGCTGTGGGGAGGGGCTCCAGGTAAGAGTAAAAACATGAGAAATTCTTGCTAACAAGAACATGATAGCTACAATAGTGTTTACAAAGGAATGACACAGAAGATTATCAGACTGGAAGATTAACAGAAGGGCTCTTTATCCTTCCTAAGTTCTATACCCTGCAGACCACTTTCCTCCCAAGCTCTGTGTTCTGACCTTGAGGGGAGGTAGAGTGTGGCTGGAACTTAGGTTAGGTAATTGGAAGGGAAAGAGGAGCTATCGGAGTTTTGATTGACTTGAACAGATTTGGAAATATTACCAACTATCCCTCAGAACTCTTGTAGGTATAGAGGAATCCTGTGACCTTCCAGAAATAGATGTGCCCTAAGAACTATCCATTCTACAAATATTTATCTAGGCCCTTGCTTCATTTGTATTGGACCCTGGGGAAGAGTTAACACAGCAGTCACTCTCAACAACCGTCTGTAACTCCAGTTCCAGGGGATCCGCTGCCCTCTTCTGACCTCCGCAGGCATTGCATGGCAGCAGGTGCACCTACCTACATGCAGGCAATGCAGTCATACACATAAAATAATAATAAATAACAGTTTTAAAAAAGATAGTATGAGGATTAAATGGATGAACGTGCAAAGTGCTCAGATGATTTGGGATGTATAGCGAGGGTCAGGAGGAATTTGCTCTTGTGCTGTTAGCATTGCTGTCATTGTGGGACTCAATAGTGGGGAAAATCTTCCCTAGTAATGTGCTTTGCTAAGCTAGAAAGCCCTCCCAGAGGAGGTTACCCAATATGAATAGTGACAAAGCAGTGACAAATGGCCAAGGGAATGAAGGGAGCAGAAGAGAGAAGGGAAAGAGGAGCAGAAAGGCAGAGGTGGAAGACACAGGAACCATGTGTGGAGAAGCCCAGCAAGTCGGGAGCAGAGAGCAGTTTCCTTCCATTGTGGAGGTGATTTTGAAGATAAGGCAGAGGGCTAAGGATAGGCCATTAAAGGCCTAACGGGCCATGCAAAGGAATTTGGAATTTTTTTGTTAAATTCATTTACAGGGGCTGGAGAGACGGCTCAGCAGTTAAGAGCACTGACTGCTCTTGCAGAGGACCCGGGGTAGATTCTCAGTACCTACATGGCAACTAACAACATCTATAACTCCAGTTCAAGAAAAATCTGATGCCCTCTTTTGACTTCCATGGGCATTGCAGAACATAGGTACACTTACATACATGTACATACACATAAAATAATAATAAATAATTTTTAAAAATCCATCTACAGAAGAACTGTTTGTAGAAATTTCTGAGGTGCTTCCTAAATTGTGTTGGCAAAATTGAATCGAGCGAGGAAATGGAGAAAAGTGCACTTGATGGCCAGTTTCTGCTAATATGACTGGAGAATGGAATGGGATGTCCCATAAGCATCTGGCCCTGGCTGTGGATCTCTGGGCTTTTGCTGATAATGACTGATCTCCTGTGACTTCTTTTGTTGGAATTCAGAGTGGCTCCCCTCTACTCACATGGCGTGAAAATAGCCTGCCTCTCCAGTGGCATTCAAGGTCCCAGCAGAGTCTTCTGAGGGCCTTCACAGTATCCCTATGTCCTTACTGTCAGAACCCTAACAGTGTGTTCTCATGTACATACTTTGATCAGCTGGAAATGCCTGATTTGCTCATATTGTTCATATAATTCTCCCTCCTTCCCATTCATTGACTGCAGGATGGATGGGCACTTGCCACAGTTCTGACCAGAGACAAGAGGAATCAAAGGAAGCTTCCAGGAAAGTGTTCCTCACTGAAGACAAGATACACAAGATGCCATGGCCTCTGTTGTGTGACTCCTGGAATTGTGCATCATCTAGCACAACTGAAACAATAGCACACAGGGCATAGTTCCATAAGTTTTGTTCTGCTGAAAATTGACTGTTCTAGCCACTTCCTAAGATGTAGATAGGGGGTGATCTTTTTGGTAGATTAGAAAGCTAAGAGAAGCCAGGGGGCTTACACTTTTAGTCTCAACACTTGGGAGGCAGAAGAAGGCAGATCCCTGTGATTTCAAGACCAGCCTGGTCTCCATAGTGAATTCTAGGCAAACCAGGGCTATATAGTGAGACCCTATCTCAAAAAAGAAAGAAAGAAGGGGCTGGAGAGATGGCTCAGTGGGTAAGAACACTGGCTGTTCTTGCAGAGGACCCAGGTTCGAATCCCAGCACCCACATGGCAGCTAACAACTGTCTGAAACTCCAGTTCCAGGGGATCCGATGGCCTCTTCTGACCTCTGCGGGCATTGCACAACACGGGTGAACTTACCTACATGCAGGCAATACACATAAAATAAAAATAAATAATAAAATATTAAAAAGAAAGAAAGAAGAAAGAAAATGAGAGATAAACTGGTATATATTAGGCCTAAGGAATGAGCAGTAATAAACCTACGTACCATGAAGGGTAGTGCTTCTATAATACCAGGATGATAACACTGTTACACAAATAACATTGCAAATATTCTTTGCTTCTGCACGATTTAAAAAAAATGCATATGCATGCTGTTTTGTCTATCCAACAGGCTATAAATAAGCTCTCTGAAGGCCAATTGCATAGAGCCTCTCCCATTGGAAACAACTAATTCTTGATCTGTTTCTTGATTAACACTTCCTACTGTTTCAAATCTGCTCCATCCTGTCATTCCTGTGATAGACGGATGTTATGCAGAAGGTCAGGAGCTCTGGGTTCCTTCAACCAAAGTGACCTGTTTGATCACTATGTGAAAATATAATGCTAGATGCATGGAGATTCTCAGGAGGGACAAGGAAGAAGCAAACTAATAAAATGAGGATGAAGCCTAGGGATCTGCTGACCTAAAAATTCTGCGGATAAAATATTCTCATTAGTAAAATCAGGCTCCTTGTGCAGGAAGCACCCACATGGAGACAAGAGGCATCTGTCATTACTTCTGCCTATGACCATTCACCACAGATAGTAAAATTTTAGGGGCTATATTAGGAATTAAGGAAGATCTGGGTACTTTTAATCTCAGGCTACCAATAAAGCCTACAATATTTGCAAGTTTAGTCATAGAGTTGACAACATTTGCATAAGTGAGCAGAGTAATCCAAGAGCTTAAGTCTAACATTTTTGGAAGAGAGAGAGAGAGAGAGAGAGAGAGAGAGAGAGAGAGAGAGAGATCTCAGAAGGTCAGAGAAAGATTATTGGGTAGTCTGGGAAACAGAAGTAGACAAACTCATGGTCCCCTGAGGTCAGCTGTCCCAACCAAGAAGCCCCATTCACCTCACCTGCTGTCATGAGCCTCCCATACACTCTGGGTGAAACAGCTTAGCAAGCTCTATCTAAGCCTTATGACTTGGTGGCCACAGCGTGGTGCTCTTCCTCCCTGATCAACTTGAGACTTCTAAAGGTACCAGGCTCCCAAGGGAGTATTCTTATATAGGAATATGTTTTGGGAAGATGAAAAGCCCCCTCTAGATATCTGGGAGGCAGCCTTTGAATTAAATGACTTGCCTGCCTGCTAATGTAGTACACTAGTTTAAAAGTTAAGACCCAAGGGACCTATATTAATTATTCTTCTCATCACTGTGACACAATATCAGACAAAAACAATTTAAGGAAGGAAAGATTTATTTTGGCTCACAGTTTGAGAGTTCATTGTGATGGAGAAGTCATGGCTGCAGGAGTCATGCAGCTGCTCACACTTCATCTTCAGTCAGGAAGCAGAGAGCAGTGAGTACTGGTGCTCAGCTGCTTTCTTCAGTCCAGGACTCCAGCCCATGGACAGGGCCACCACATTTAAAGTAAGTCTTCCCACTTCAACAAACCCATGCTAGAAACTCCCTCCTAGACTCGTCCAGAAGTTTGCCTCCTAAATGATTCCAGATCCTGTCAATTTGACAATCTATATTAAACATCACAGGGACTGTGTGAGAGGAGACAGCTCAAATCAATGACTTACTTATCTTGATATCAGAGTAGCATAACAATATACTTCTAAGAGGCTTGTGAGGCTGTCTCTATTCTTCTGGCTGTCCTTGGAGCTCTGTTGGAATCCATGACAGCCCAATGGGGAGGGTAAGGTCTGGTATAAAGACCCCTGAGACAGAGAAGAGTGGTACTGGTTAAGGATCTAAGCATTCATAGGGTTCTAGAAGGACTTGAGGTTACTTGGAAAATAAAGAGCTACTTTAAAAATAATTTAGGATGGATGACTTTCTTCTGTGTTCTCCACTCCTATGGGAATCGGGAGCCATTTCCCAGATCATCTCTCTGCCTGATGCTGACAGTGTTTTAACTCTCCAGTTTCTCCAGGATAGCAACTTCCTTCTGTTTGGTCTGTAATCACTTAATCAATGCTCACAGTAAGCCCTCATCACACACCTGCACACAGCACCAACATACACATACTCATGCTACAGGGCTTTCAGTTTGAGTTGTGATATTTTGGGACCAAAGTACTCTGAAAAAAATAGAAAAATCTCTCACCAATCTAAGGAAGTGAGCTTCTAGATATTGCTTTTGCAAGTGTCCAGCTGGAGAACCATTCTGTGGTTCCCTGGGTTTCTCCCCACACTGCCTGCTTCAGTTATAGCAACACACAAGGGTTTGCTTGAATTCTCTGAGGGCAACAGGTTTTACTTAGCTCTTAAACTGTTCTTACCAAGTTATCTAATACTGTGACTATAAAGCCTTTTCTGCTTATAGCTAGCTAGCAAAAATGCTTCACTTGTTTGTGTCTTGGGTGTATTTTTGGTCTGGCTCTGTCGTTTGTCTTAGTCTCTCACAAGTTTTTGAAAAATTAATTTGAAGAGTGAAAAAAAGTAAGGCAAACACTGCTCTCCGTCTTGCTGTGGCTCACTCTCTCTCTCTCTGTGCTTTGAAGGAAATGCATTTCTGACACTTTTAAAACAAGCAATCACATGTATAATCAACTTAGTTAAAACTTCCTTCCTGGTAACTGCAACACTTCCTCTGCATCTGGATATGAAGGGAGCCCCAGAAAAGCGGAAGAGTTGAGAGGTGTACGGGGTAGGTTTGAATTTGTTTTGTTTCATAAAGTAAACAAATGTCCCTTCAGCATCACCTCCGGGGCTTGATCAGGTATTGCTGCTTTCTATTTTTTGCCTTTTGTTGGGTCTGACTCGGTCAGAATAGGGACACTTCCTTCTCAACTAGAATATTTTTATCTGGAACTGTTGCCGGTTTGTAAGATGAGGGAGCCACTGATGTTTGTTTCACTGTCTACTCCAGCCTAGACTGTGGATATCCACAAGGTTCTGGCTGGGCTTTGCAGGTGCATCAGCTCTTTCTGTTTTTGTCTGAAAGGAAGGGGGTGGCCTAGGAGCCTGTGACGGCCAAGCTTCATAATTTTACAAGTGCATGCTTAGAAATTACTGTACTTACAGTGTTTCAAACAGCTTTTTTTTTTTTTTTTTTTTGGTAAGAGGACAAAGCTGCTTAGCTTCAGCCATGAAGGAAACCAGTGAGTATTTCTCAGTCTGTTTTCTTCTGCATCTTGTATCATGTAAGACTTCATGGTGTCATTGAGGCAGACACTGATATATAGTTGTATGGCTAAATCTGGACATATTTTATTTCAAGTTCATGTCAGTTTCAATATATATTATTGTTCCCATCTTTGTTAGTTATTCTTCAGTGTAGCAAAAGACCAAAGTGAATGTTTTAAGCTGCAAGAGACAGTTGTTTGGGACAGTTGGTTTCATTTACTAAGTATAACCTCATTATATTTTAGGAGAGGGAATATTGACTTTAAAAATAACTTAAGCCAAGATTTGAACACAAATTTAGATCTAATGAAGCTTGCCTTTTTTAGCTTTTAATCAAAGTTTCCATTTTAGCATGTAACAAACGCTACACTGTTTTTAAGGGAATAAGTAATTGTGAATCTCATTAACATTAGTTATTTAAGAGAGTAAATAATATTTTCTAAAATATTAACTTGTTTCAATATTTGCTTGGTATTTAGAATGTAATGTATTACAATTCAGTGATGCTAAATATTAAAACCAAACTGTTTTATGATCCATCTTTCAATTTTAATATTTTGAGCATTTTAATCATTAAAATGGGTTTCTCAGCCGGGCGTGGTGGCACACGCCTTTAATCCCAGCACTCGGGAAGCAGAGGCAGGAGAATCTCTGTGAGTTCAAGGCCAGCCTGGTCTACATAGTGAGTTCCAGGCCAGCTGGGGCTACAGGGAAACGCTGTCTCAAAAAGACCAATAATAATAATAATAATAATAATAATAATAATGGGTTTCTCAGTGCAAGAGGTCCTGTTTATGTTTAAATGCTTTGGGGAGGGAAAATACTAACTATTCATAGAAATCGTGGATAATTTAATGGGAATAAATGTATGAATTTCTGACATGAAGAAGAAAATAAAAATATTAGAACAAAAAGAAACCAAATAACTGTTTGGTGTCTAAGCAGCAGCTCCCTGGAGTGCAGAAGCATGCCTTCCACCTCGTGGTTCCTCTGTTTTAAATAGAGGCAGTTCAAACCAATCGGCACCAAGTTAAAATTACCTAAAAGTTCATATTAGGAGGATTCAGGCTTGGGTGACTCCACTGAAATGTAGCTTTGACAGCTAGAATGTTTGCACATCTCATGATTAAAATTTTTATGTATTTCCAAATGGCTTTGATTACAACTTTACCAATTCTGCTAATTTTTTTTTTTTAGTTTTATGAATGAAATGACTAGCTTTCTTAAGTAAAAAGAAAAAATGAAAAGGGGGGAAAAGCAGGAAGTTGACTGGGAGTAACGCTTCGGTTGAGATGGTTTGAAAATAGAGAAGATGAAGCAAGACTGAGTAAGTGTCTGGGTTAGAGAAGTGTGAGACTGGATGAACAACGGAAATAAGTTGGCTTGTTTTCAAAGTGAAAACAAATGTCAGGGACTGACATTGCACTTACACTTAAACTAGGATTTAATCCTAGACTGTACTCTTTTACTTATCTGTATGTTTTAAGGTACTCAAAAACAGTTAACATTTTGAGCTATGAAATGTCAGACACTGTGCTAGATGAGTGTTTTACATACCTTTGTGTGCATATGTGAGTGTGGTATATGTGTGTCTATATGTACAGGTGTACAGGTTTGCCTGTGGAGGCCAAACGAGTCCGCCCTCTACCTTATTCCTTTGAGAAACAGTCTCTCATTGAACCTGAAGACAGGCTGGTGGTCAGCAAGCCTGATTCCTTCTGTCTTCACCCTCCTCCCTCCCACCACACAACACACAGCACTGGGGTTGCAGGCCCACCAGAGGCCACACTAGGCTTCTGTGGGTACTTGGGACCAGAACTCAGGTCCTCACTGTTTGTACAGCAAGTGCCTTTACTCACAGAGCCATCACTCCAGCCCCATAGTGTTGTTTTTTTTTTTTGTTGTTGTTGTTTTGTTTTTTGAGACAGGGTCTCCCTGTAGCCCCAGCTGTCCTGGAACTCACTATGTAGACCAGGCTGGCCTTGAACTCTCAGACATCCGCCTGCCTCTGCCTCCCGAATGCAGGGAAGGTGCGCGCACCCGGCAGTTGTCTTACATATTTTTATTTAAAACATTCAAACACAAAGCTAGAGAAAATGTGCCTATATATACTGCTAGTTCAGAAAAGCCCTATTTAACTCTGCCTCTATCCTCTAGGTATTAACTAACCAAACTGTCAGATAAGAAACAAGCTCAGAGTGTAAGCAACCCACATCACCTAGTTAGTGGCTGGCCAGAGATTCATTTCCAGACGCACACTGTTAAGTGCTGTGCTGCCTCCTGCTTAAGGAACTTTGGTCCCTCTGGTTCCGAATGCCCACACTCAACCTACTACACCTTCTCTTTGCCATCTTACAGGAAAATGTAAAGAGAAAGGTCTGTCTCCTGACAAAGCTCTTTCTGTCCACTCTCAGGTCGCTCGGGGCATGGAGCTGGAGAATTATGAGCAGCCGGTGGTTCTGAGAGAAGACAACCTCCGCCGGCGTCGGAGGATGAAGCCACGCAGTGCGGTAGGCAGCCTGTCCTCCATGGAGCTCATCCCCATTGAGTTCGTGTTGCCCACCAGCCAGCGCATCAGCAAGACTCCAGAGACTGCGCTGCTGCACGTGGCAGGCCACGGCAATGTGGAGCAGATGAAAGCCCAGGTGTGGCTGCGCGCCCTGGAGACCAGCGTGATGGCGGACTTCTATCACCGGATGGGCCCAGACAACTTCCTCCTGCTCTACCAGAAGAAGGGACAGTGGTACGAGATCTACGACAAGTACCAGGTGGTGCAGACCCTAGACTGCCTGCGCTACTGGAAGGTGCTGCACAAGAGCCCAGGTCAGATCCACGTGGTGCAGCGACACGGGCCTTCGGAAGAGACCCTGGCCTTCCAGCGGCAGCTCACCGCCCTGATTGGCTATGATGTCACTGATGTCAGCAACGTCCACGATGACGAGCTGGAGTTCACACGCCGCCGTCTGGTCACACCTCGTATGGCCGAAGTGGCTGGCCGTGACGCCAGGCTCTATGCCATGCACCCCTGGGTGACGTCCAAGCCCCTCCCAGACTACCTGTCTAAAAAGATTACCAATAATTGCATCTTTATCATCATCCACCGCAGCACCACCAGCCAAACCATCAAGGTCTCTGCAGATGATACTCCCGGCACCATCCTCCAGAGCTTCTTTGCCAAGATGGCCAAGAAGAAGTCACTAATGAATATCCCGGAAAGCCAAAATGAGCAGGATTTCGTGCTGCGGGTCTGTGGCCGGGATGAGTACCTGGTGGGTGAAACGCCCATCAAAAACTTCCAGTGGGTGAGGCACTGCCTCAAGAATGGAGAGGAGATTCACCTGGTACTTGACAGTCCTCCAGACCCAGCTCTGGATGAGGTGAGGAAAGAAGAGTGGCCACTGGTGGATGACTGCACTGGAGTCACCGGCTACCATGAGCAGCTGACCATCCACGGCAAGGACCATGAGAGCGTGTTCACAGTGTCCTTGTGGGACTGTGACCGGAAGTTCAGGGTCAAGATCAGAGGTATTGATATCCCCGTCCTGCCCCGGAACACTGACCTCACTGTTTTTGTGGAAGCAAACATCCAGCATGGGCAGCAAGTCCTTTGCCAAAGGAGAACCAGCCCCAAGCCCTTCACCGAAGAGGTGCTTTGGAACGTTTGGCTTGAGTTCGGCATCAAAATAAAAGACTTGCCCAAAGGAGCGCTACTGAACCTCCAAATCTACTGTGGCAAAGCTCCAGCACTGTCTGGGAAGGCCTCTGCAGAGACTCAGGGTTCAGAGTCCAAGGGCAAAGCCCAACTTCTCTATTATGTGAACTTGCTGCTGATAGACCACCGCTTCCTCCTGCGCCACGGAGAATACGTGCTCCACATGTGGCAGATATCTGGGAAGGCAGAAGACCAAGGGAGCTTCAATGCTGACAAGCTCACTTCTGCAACAAACCCGGACAAAGAGAACTCAATGTCCATCTCCATCCTGCTGGACAACTACTGTCACCCCATAGCCCTGCCTAAGCATCGGCCCACCCCTGATCCTGAAGGGGACCGAGTTCGCGCTGAAATGCCCAATCAACTTCGCAAGCAATTGGAAGCGATTATAGCAACTGATCCTCTTAACCCCCTCACAGCAGAGGACAAAGAATTGCTCTGGCATTTTCGATATGAAAGCCTGAAGCATCCAAAAGCATACCCTAAGCTATTTAGCTCAGTGAAATGGGGACAGCAAGAAATTGTGGCCAAAACCTATCAACTGTTAGCCAGAAGGGAGATCTGGGATCAAAGTGCTTTGGATGTTGGCTTAACTATGCAACTCTTGGACTGCAACTTTTCAGATGAAAATGTAAGAGCTATTGCAGTTCAGAAACTGGAGAGCTTGGAGGATGATGACGTTTTACATTACCTTCTCCAGCTGGTGCAGGTAGGGGACCATGATGTCAACAGAACTGCTCTCTCAAAGAGCTTATTTGCATGTACCAGGCTCCCCATTCAGATGTCAGCAAATACCCTCTGTTCAGAGTTTCATGATCAGTCAGAAAAGGTCTGATGAAGCCACCTCAAAAAGTAGTAAACTCTTCCATTTACTTTTTTTAAACGGTCTTTGAGGTTTTGACAACAAGCATTTTAAAGACATTGGTACTGCCCTTCACTTTTTTAGGAGAATTGCCCCAGTGCCCAGTGGGAATTACATTGTCCTCGCTAAGGTTCCAAGTGATTTACGTGGTTTTTTTTTATTTTTGGTTTTGGGTTTTTTGTTTGTTTGTTGTTTGTTTGTTTTTTGGGGGGGGTTGTATATTGTATCATTTGACTCCACCAAAGATTATGATGGAGGTGAAATTAACATTTGCGTTTTATGTACAAGGAAATTGAGGTACAAAGAGACCAAGTTATACATCCAAGATCACATATTTTGAAAGAAATAGACCAGAATTCCAACCCAGGAATTTAACTAACTCCAGGCTGTCTCCTTCTCACTATCACTTTACCTCTACTGCCGCCACTTAATCTCCATCAGTGTTTTTTACCATTCATAAAACAACATGTCACATCTGGGAAGAATCTTTTTTAAAAAATTTCTTGGGGCTAGAGAGATGGCTCAGTGGTTAAGAACACCAGTTGTTCTTGCAGAAGACCTGGGTTCGAATCACAACACCCACATGGCAGCTAACAACTGTCCATAACTCCAATCCCGGGGGTCCGAAAGCCTCTTCTGACCTTCATGGGCATTGCACGACATGGCTGCACTTACCTACATGCAGGCAATACACACATACACATAAAATAAAAATAATAAATAAAATTTTTAAAAATTTCTTTAGTCTTGAGAATTTCATACAGCTATACAATGAAATGTGATCAATATACCTCTCTCATTTCCTCTTCCAAGTACCCCTTTATTCCCCCAACATATCCCCCTCCTTAGTTTCTGTCTTTTGTTTGTTGTTTTTTTTTTTTTTTTGATAACCCACAAAGTTAAAACGAGTGCTGCCCATAGGTACATGGGTATGGAGCCATCCACTGGAGCATAGGAAACCTATCAATGGCCACATCCTCCAAAAAGAATAATTCTTCCTTCCCCAGTCACTATCAACTTCCAATAACTCCTCAGGAAGAGGCAGGGCCTGGAGATCATCTACCCTATCCATGCTCAAATTTGGGCTGACTTGCTCTTGTAAAGGTCTTGTAAGGGATCCACAGCTGCTGTGAGTTCATGATGGATCTGAAGTCTGCTCCATGGGAGGAAATTTCATGCCTGATACTGTAATCCTGGTCAAAAGCCCGTGGTTGGGGGAAATCATAGATTCTAGGGTAGAACGTGCCATTGTTATTCTGTTCAATGGTCATGCTGGGAAGAATCTTGATGACTGCCCTCTTCAAATAGGCATGGGACTGTGTTTCATTCAGTTCTCATGATGCTGTGCACAGTCCTGTGGGTTCAGTGATATACCTGAGGTTTAGCTGTTTGGTAAATAGCCAAGAAGCAACAGCTCTGCTCACTTTATCAGTTCTCAAATTTTATTGACAAAAGGAGATAAAATAAATGGAATAGATATATTGTTGCACAACACAGACATGTCCATTCATTAATTGAACAACATGTACTGAGAAGACTGAAACTCCAGGTCTGCTGCAGCAAAGCACACACATAGAAGTGTTTATTAATAAATTGTGACAAGGGCTTCAGGGAAAACTACACAGTACTGTGAGCAAGCAGGAAGTCAATGGACACTTTATTTTGATTGACAGATCCAGGGACAGTTCTGAGTAGGTGATGCTTGATCTGACAATTTTTCATTGTCATTTTTCAAATTAAACATTGCAAAATTAGAAGATGAATTGCATTCTTAGAAATGTTTTAAATGAAAGAGGTCAGTAAAATTAACACTGGTTTTGTGGTCTTAAATTTGAAGAGTAGCATTCATATGTGCAACTGTTTGAAACATTTTCAGATCTAACTAAATGACTCACTCCTGGTTAAAATGGTCTCCTGGTTGCAATCTGCATCAACTTTGTAGAACTGAAACACAAAGGAAGACTCACACTAAGGTCAGAAACTTAAACACGTTTAGAGTCAATTCTGTTGTCCCGGTAACCACATTCTCAGAACTTGGCCTTACATGCAGCTATTATAATGCCTATTTGACCACACCCATGAGAAGCATTTTTGAAAGAATGGCTAAAATTGAAACACTATGAAGTCCATATTGATCATATCCAAACTGGAAAACCAGGGTAAGAATCATTAACAAAACTGAGAAGGTGCCAGACCCCAAATATACACCAGAATGGAAATTCTTTCTGTTCTTTGGGGGAAAAGACTTTCTACTTATAAAGGAAGTATTCTGAGTTAGTTAATTTTAGGCCTTTGAATTTTATATCTGATATATACTTTCTAACTTTATGCATTTATAACTAAGTATGTGTTAATATTTGTTGCTTTTAAAATTATGAACTATTTCAGGCTTACTGAAAAATAGAATAACATGACAAATATACAGTCACCCACCAAGATTTAATTATTTTTTACATTTTATTGTTTTATTTCTTCAGTAATAGAACCATCACTTAAGTCAATATCTGAAACATAGCCAATGTGAAAACTATTAAGCACTAAAAATAAAGATCTAGTGCTGCCTGGTAAAGCATTTAAAAGTCAGGGATAGTCTAATACAAAGCTCTGTATCCACCACAGGGTGGCAGGGGTAAGGATTGCTGTGTGGATGGGCCAGGCCTTCTGTTTACCTGTATGTAGTAAAAAGCTGGGAGACAACTCAGTGAGTTGCCCAAAAGGGAAACTGCTGGGTTTTAGGATCTTCACATTTGACACATCTTCACATCTAATATTCTTCTTAAAGTGTATTTCCACTGTCCATTAGCTTTGTTACAACCTCTTTTACCGTCCACTTTATAGAATTTCTATGGCCATCTCCATCTTTCCTCCTCCCTTCCAATAACTCAAGTCACTCCTACTTAGAGCCTTTTCCTCTTCACTTCTGCCATTACCCAGATCACAAGACTGTGAATCAGGAGTTCTAATCTCTAGTCCCAGTTGGGTCCTCAGCTACTCTCTGATCCTAAGAAAGTGGTTCCTGTGGTCCTCAGTGTCCCCTAAAAGAATGGACTGGATTTAAGTGGATGGTAAGATGCTCACTACCCTAGTTCTAAAAACTCACTTCAGCAGAACCATTGTGTTTCTCTATTTCCTTTCTCCTGACTTAATGCAATGGAGGGCAGTCCTTCATATGTCAATGTGTTCTTTCTTTAGGCTGTGAAGTTTGAACCATACCATGACAGTGCACTGGCTAGATTCCTGCTGAAGCGTGGCTTGAGAGTAAGTACTTCCACTTCTATAGTAGCGTACCATTTTAGGAACACCAGGAATTGCCTGGTAAACCTACAGCATTAATCATCATAATCTCAACCATATTGTGCCCACCTCAGAACAAAAGAATTGGCCATTTCTTGTTCTGGTTCTTGAGGAGTGAGATAGCCCAGTCCAGACACTATCAGCAGAGGTTTGCAGTGATCCTGGAAGCATATCTACGGGGATGTGGCACAGCCATGCTGCACGACTTCACCCAGCAGGTCCAAGTGATTGAGATGTTACAGAGAGTCACCATTGATATTAAATCACTGTCTGCTGAGAAGTATGACGTCAGTTCCCAAGGTACAGTGGCTGCATTTTCTCAGTTCTCTTTCCAAATGCCTTCATATCCAAATGCCATCATCAGCATGATTCTTCTTCCTGGAAGCCAAGTTGTATTTTCCTAAAGGCAGCCAAGAAAATATTATTTTTCTCTTGTCTGCATGAAGTAAGCAGATTTAAAGCTTTCCTTCTATAAGTTAATGATGTTTTTAAACTATAAATTTGTATATTCTTAAAAATAAAGTCATGATAAATACAAAACTTTGAGACACTAAAAATAGTGTGGATGTTAAATGTGATTTACTAATAATTTCACACCTAGAAAATCAGTTATTTCCAAATTTTTACCTTTCCTGCATTTTCAATAAGTGATTAATTCAATTTTTCAATGTATTAAGGTAATATTGAGAAGTTAGGTTAAATGGTTTGCATTTCATCATATCTATTTACCTATAGCTCTGAATAATATATATATATGTCACCTTTATACATACACATACCACCTCCTCTCTATAGCCATTTCCAGTATCTTGTCTCTGCCCTAGGAAAATTAATCACTTTTATAAAGTGTAAATTGACACAACATTAAATTGTAGTCACTTGCACATCTTTCTGGTATGATAAACCACATGAATCTCAAACCTAGAGGATATCTCTTACTGGTTTTTATAAATCAAGTCCTAGTACTATAGCTTAAAATAGACACTAACATCCCTACCCAGTGAGTTAAGCTTCTGAATGTTTTAGATTTCTACCTTTTCCCTTTGAAATTTTTCTAGCACATTAATAATGCTATCTCCCCAAACTGCTAATGATAACAATTATCTTGTATTTGTACTGGCCTCCGCTTGTTATCCAGACAGTAATTTATATTTCATGCATTTTGCCTTGAGAATTTTGAGGTCGTCACATCTTTTGTACAAACCCTAACTTCCTCTTTTAAAGACTTTACAGAGTTCTGACCCGACCCTATTTAATAGTGTGTTCAAATGCCTGTTCTCCAAATCAGATGGCAGCTGAACATTTCACACACTGGAAAGAAAATGACAGTAGTAATTCTCTAGCATTACTCTCAGAGTATCAGATGGTGGCACCTGTGTGCTTTCCCACATGTGTTCATATATACCCTCTCCCTGCTGAGGGATGTTTGCAGTTACATTGCTCACAGTAAGTCTAACTTATTTTGCCTACTTGAATCGTTAGTTCCCCAAAAGCAGAACTTTATACCCGTTTCTTCTGCTCCATCCAAGACCAGATATATAGAATAAATGTGGCCTTAGGAAATGTTGAGATGTTAGTGTTGATCGTCACTTGCAATCCCATAACTCCTGTGTGCTTTTGACAATTGCAGTTATTTCACAACTTAAGCAAAAGCTTGAAAACCTGCAGAATTCCAATCTCCCCAAGAGCTTTAGAGTTCCCTATGATCCTGGACTGAAAGCAGGTACTTTGGTGGTAGGTATCACTGGGATGTCTTTGTGGGGTCTTTATATCTTGCAAATGTCTACATGCTTTCTAGAGCTGGGGGCTTAAAAACTGATGCTTAGGTAGACACCTAAGCATCCTTGGATGGGCTTTCATCAGGCACTTCTCTAGTCACTAGCTACTGAATGAAAGCCCCAGTATTGGATAATTTCTCTTCAGATGCTTAAGTCAGCTTGTTGACATAGCCTTTACATAAACATTTTTCCACATTATGTATGAAGTTCAGTGAGTTTTGATAAATACATTCATCAACCACCAACAAAATCAAGATACTAAACATTCTTCTCGAATGTTACAGAGAAAATTCTTTCCAGTATCAGCTGACTATATTATAGGTGGGTTTATACCTAAACTCTCTTATCTGTTCTACTATTTCTGTTTTAAACAGATAGATTTAAAAAAATAAATAGGTTAAGGCATTTTTTAGGATTTTCCCACATACTATGTTGGGTATTCTTCTGATATAATTTTCCTTTGACCTTTAACACTTTATACTGCAAGCTGTTGACAATAAATTGCTTCAGCTTTCACTTATCTGAAACATGTCTTATTATACCTTTATTTATTTATTTTCACTAAATGCAGAATTCTGAGTTATTGTGAGTTTTTTCCTGCAGTAGTGTTTTCTCTGGCTTGCCTGTATCCTAATGATAACACCCTGTCCTTGTCTTTGATGTTCTGTATATGATGTATCTTTTTCTTCTTCTCTCTAGGTCTCTCTTCAGACTGTCTTTCCTCACTGGTTTTCAGCAGATAGATTATGATATGGGTTGACATGGTTTTTTTTTATGTAAACTGGCAGAGGCTATGGAGTATCACGGGCTTCTATTCTATCACATTTGGAAACTGTTCAATCATTATTGTTTTTGATCCCTCTTTTCTCTCCTCTTTTTCTGAGACTTCAGTTAACTATATTCTAGGCTATAATCAAGAAACAGTCCTAACAGTAAACTGAGATAACCACAGGACTACTTAACCACTGACCCATCTCTTCAGCCACATCCACAGGACTACTTAGATCTGCCTTCTTCCCCTCTGAGGTCACAGATTTCCATTGCCTGTCGTCTACTGTGTGAAAAGAACTTTCATATATTTTCTCTACTCTAGTTGCTTATGGCAGGACAGAAATTCTTGTAGCAGTTAAACCTCATGAAAAGAAGGGAAAGCTCCTCCTTTGTATGTAAAATTTTATATACAATTACTAGTGAGCCAGCCCTATAGTAAAAGTATATACTACCAACTGTCATTTCAATATTAGTAGAAATATGTATACATATATATTTGTCTTTTTGAGACAGGGTCTCCCTGTAGTCCCAGTTGGCCTGGAACTTGCTGTGTAGACTAGGTTGGCCTTGAACTCACAGAGGTCTGCTTGCCTCTGCCTCCCGAGTGCTAGGGTTAAAGACATGCGCCACCATGCCAGTCAGGAACTTTGATATATTAATACAAATTTCAAACCGTGTTTGCTTTTTTAAAAAAGACTGCATCATATTATTGATCTGTAGTGAATTCACTTTTGGCTAAAACTCATAAATGTTTTTGGGTTTTTGTAACTACTATCATAATCTCTTGGGTTAAATTTGTTTAGGTATGTGGTAGGGGTTGAAGTTAGGCAGGACGTGTTGTGCTTGAGCACAGAAGTTTCCGTTTATTTCTCTTAAATTTTACCTTGTTAGAGTTGGCCTGTTGGGTCCCATTCTTAACTAATAACATTTTAGACAGTGTAGCAACACTGGAACCCTTTTCAGATGAAATTTTAGAAAGGAATGTATGAAGAGATAATAGCAAAATTGCTCTGAATTAAAGGAAGTGTGGGAGTTCCAGTGTCATGTGAGAGTAGGGTACACAGGATGGGATCTACTGTACCTCATGGGCCCTCAACAGACCCTTAGAGTTCCTTGAACACAGTTTGAGATCCATTGGTTGAAGGGTTATGAATTTGTTCACACAAAGCATTAGTAGTTTTGGTGAGAACATCTTAAAGTTGATAGGTAGATAGGTAGATGATTGATAGATGATAGATAGATAGATAGATAGATAGATAGATAGATAGATAGATAGATAGATAGATAGATGATAGAGGGAGGGAGGAGGGGGAGAGAGAGAGAGGGAGAGAGAGAGAGAGAGAGAGAGAGAGAGAGAAAGAGAGAGAATCATCAAAGGAACAAAGGAAGCTGGGGTAGAAGCTCAAGGCAGGAACCTAGAGGCAGGAACTGAAGCAGAAGCCATGGGGGAATGCTACTTGCTAGCTTGCTCCCTCTAGCCTACTCAGCTACTTTTCTTTTTTTAAATATTTTTATTAATTATTTGAGAATTTCTACATTGTATTTCACTCCCTCCCACAACTCCTCCCCCTTCCCTACCCTCCCAACTTTGTGTGCTCATTTTTTTAATCTACCAACTCCAATTTGTGCTGCCCATATACTCTTGGGTATGTGGCTATCCACTAGAGGGTGGTCGACCTATTGAGGAAACACCCTCTTAAAGAAAACACTCTCCCTCTCCCAGCAGTTGCCAATAGCTCATCAGCTAGGGGTGGAACTTCATATCCACCTCCACGCTGAGATTTTTTTTCTGGCTTAAGCTTGAGTAGGTCTTGTACATGTTGTTTTGTGAGTTCATATGTGCAGGTGCCCTTTATGTCCAGAAAATACTGTTTCATTGTACTAATCAACTACCTCTGGCTCTTACTCTTTCTAACCCCTCTTCTGTAAAGACTCCTGAGCCTTGGGAGGTGGGGGTATGATACAGAGCTCTCATTTAGGGTTGGGCACTCTACAGTCTCTTATTCTCTGCACAGTGACCAGTTGTGGATCTTTGTATTAATCAAGCTTTCATTGCACTGGAAGGTGGTGTGCACACTACCAGAGGAGAAAAATAATCATCAGTCTTACCCAGCTTTGAACCCTGTGAGTTACAGTAACGACTGGCCTGGCTAGACACACCCACTGATGCAACAGTGGCATGAATGTCATCAGAGTAACCAAACTATTTTTTAAGATTTATTTTTATTTGTGTGTGTTTGCGTGTGTGAGAGAGACAGACAGACAGACAGACAGGCAGACAGAGACAGAGAGAGAAGGAAGTATGGAGGCCAGAAGATGATGTTGGATGCCCTGGAGTTGGAATTTCAGACAATTGTGAGCCACCTGGAATTGAACTCATGTCCTTGGAAGAGCCACAAGTGCTCTTAACAACTGAGTCATCTCCAGCCCCACCAACCATTTTCTGATTTGATTTGAGGCCCACCCCATGCAATGGAATCCATACCTGACAGCGTTATCGGGGCCAAGGACCTGTGGGGTCACAGGCCCTAGGAGAGAACCTACTACTATTATTCTGCTAAATGGATGTAGTATTAAACCAACTCCTAATGACTTATTGTTATACCCATAGATTTGTGCATTGCTCAAGCTTCATCAGAGAAGCTTCTTTTTGCAGTAGACAGTGCCCATCTGTATTTTCAATCCAAATATCAAAAATCATTTTCTGGCTGGGACATTGTCTTTGTTATTATGGTAATGCTTTGCAGGAGAATTGGTGCCTCCTCAGTGTGTTTTCATTGCATGTAAGAGTCATGTGACCACTTCCTTACAGATTGAAAAATGTAAAGTGATGGCATCCAAGAAAAAGCCCCTGTGGCTTGAGTTTAAATGTGCTGATCCTACAGTCCTGTCCAATGAAACAATTGGAATTATCTTTAAACATGGTGATGATCTGCGCCAAGACATGCTGATCTTACAGGTAGGCTGATGTGAAGGAATTTCTTCAGTTATCTGAAAAAAGAATTCTGTATTGGCCTTAAACATGCCTTCCTTTCCCTTGTCTATTATATAATGAACATCCATCAAAGGGTACATAACAGAGAATTCTTTACTTGGTGAATGTGACTGTGGACCATTAGCTATCCCATCTACTGAGTACCACGGCTCTCTCCATCCTTTTGAGGATGCATTTCCAATGTTTCTAAGTATCCAGATTCACTCATCTCACATGGCCTCTTTTGCTCACCACATTCTGAGTATGATAACGTAGGATGTAGGCTTATTTGCCCACGCACACAACTTTTATTCCTGTTCACAGACATATTGACACACCTGCAGGCAGTCTCCTTAAATACATCCCCTTTGATACACATATACAAACAAAGTCCTGAACTGATGCAAAAGGGAGACAAGAGGAACAGATGGGTGATGGAGAAATCATGCAGGGCAATAATCAGAGAGTACCTGTCACTGGGGCAGGGGGTGAACAGTAAAGGTATTAACAGTAGTCATTCTCAGATATTCTAATAGTTCTGTGTAGTCTTTAGCTTCACAAACCCATAAAGAAATACTCCTCAGTTTCTAGTGGCTCAACAAGGTAGAGGTAAGAGTTTCTACGACAATATGGTTTATTTAAAATAGACAAGGCATACCAAGTTAAAGACAGGCTATTCTTAAATGATCATGTTTTCAATTTGCCCTAAGATTTTGTTTTTACTTATTTGTAAAATAGTTCTTGGATTTCTTTTCAAGAATATATTTATTGTCCAAGAAAGATTTTTTAAAAGGAAAAGTAATCGTTCAATCTTTTTAAGGTTAATTTAATTTCAAATAAATCTGTGTGATCTTTTGAGTTGTTCAAAGATGAGCATGTCAAAACTACAAAAGTGGCTTATGTTTGTCTAATTTTAAGGGAAAGTTTGCACTTTATGTTCATTTTATTGTTGAAGTTCATAGTTTACTGAAATTTTCTAAATCTTTGTTCCCTTATCCACTAAATGGAAATAATAATTATATTCCCAGTATAAGGTTAATGCAAGGACCACACATAAAAGATCAGTCAGCAAATATTAGCTTTTATTATCATCATTGCTGTTTTCACTGCTCTTGCTGTAGCCAGGAAGGATCTTGTGGGTATTAGAGTAGTAAATATGTATAATGATAATGCAGTTAGTGTGTAAGCCTACATAAATAACAAAGTGGAATATTTTGATTGAATAAATAATGTAACATGGTGAAAACCTACCCCAAATGAAAAGTCTTTATCCTCTTCATCCTCTTCACCTCTGGAGCTGATATCAACAGACTTACAATGACAGGAAACTTTAGAGTGCCAACTTGATCAATGAAAGTCGAGTTGTTACTTATGTATGTTCCATTTACCCATATATTGTGTGTTACCAGATAAGATTGCTGGATTTTAAAAAGAAAAGGAAAATATATTGTCCAAATATATATTTATAGTAGAAAGATTTCTGTGTTTTGATGCCCAGATTCTGCGAATCATGGAGACTATTTGGGAGACTGAGTCTCTGGATCTGTGCCTTTTGCCGTATGGTTGCATCTCCACAGGTGACAAAATAGGTATGTGGTTATATCAGATGAGTACATCACTGGGATAGCTTTAAAAGAATATCATTCCCTCAGTGCAGGCATTTGATAACTGAAAAATGACAGTCACAGTCCATATAAAAAGGAGGAAATGTTCCCAGGCTGGTAAATGTGACTTTCAATTTAATCTGGATATATTGAAAACGCCCAGATGGATGACTCAAGGCCTCATGACTATACATGGAAGCAGCCTTCATAAGAACTTGCTCCTTCCTCTTTAGCTCCCTACCTCTAAACTTCAACTCATTTCATTGCACATTAAACAGTTCTCTCACAAATAACATTTAAAATTAGACCGAAAGATCTGTCATTTATTTTTAAAATTCCAGGATTCACATTAACCGAATCTATTACACACTCTACTCAGGTACTTTTATAGACATTTAACATTTTAGCTTCAATCAAACTTATTTCTATTCAAGATTCTGATATGAGAACTGCACAAACATTTGGCCATATTACTTAAAAAGGAAAAGGTACAGATTACCAAGCAGGAAAGGCTATGCTCAGCATATGAATGTCTTTGTTATCCTCAAAACCAGCCCTTTCCCTTAATTCAGGGAAATTAAGAGACTATCACATACAACTTCACCTGTCCTTTCTTTTCAAAAAAAAAAAAAAAAAAACAAAAAAAAAAACCCACAATAGTATAGACCTGGAAAATAGATCTTTGGCCTAAATACAATAAGTAAATACTTCTGCTCTCCACTTAACAAAGACTTTCAACAAAGACTTAGCAGACACCAGGCCTCAGTATCCCTCGTCTTCATGTAGGAATGATCGAGATTGTGAAAGATGCCACAACAATTGCTCAAATTCAGCAAAGCACAGTGGGCAACACGGGTGCTTTCAAAGATGAAGTTCTGAATCACTGGCTCAAGGAAAAATGCCCTATTGAAGAAAAGGTGAGTGCCTGCTTCCCCCACGCACAAGCCTCCATAAGGATTGTCCTCTGTGTAACAATCGTGGTTTCAGGTTTTCAAAGGCTCTTCCACTGTGATGTCACTACCTCCCAACACACTGATGAAGTCTTATGCTCCTGATACAGTGGGGGTTTTGAGGGTTTTCCCCTGATGACACAGCATATCTGTGAAGCAGAGACACTCGGTTTCAGACCCTGTGAACATTTGCTTCTCCCTTGATTAACCAGGCATGCTTTGCATAAAATTTGGTTCTATAAAATAATCTGTTAGCACTTTCATGACTATTTTTGTTGTTCAGCACAAAGACTTAGTTACCATATATAAAGTCTTTCATACTGAACAAAGTAATTTATAATTTACTACTGCATTCTAATCTAAGTGGTAAATTATGGATGTTGAAAATGTCAGCTCCCCATCCCTCTGAAGTCAGATGCTAGATCCTCTGCAAGCTGTATGATTGGGTTTTGTGAATGTCCTTTAACGTTCTACTGCACAGGATCAGCACTTTGCATTTGCGTGGTTAGCAGCTTTTTGAGGAAGAAATATAATTAGTAGCAGTTATTAATCTGTTATACATGGGGACTTGTGAAACCATGCATACAGTTAAGTGGTCACAGCAAAACATATGTACAGAAATTGCCATAGGTTCTGTATGGCTGTGGGCAAGTGACACGCGGAGAGGAAGGGAACTTTGATTAAATTACCATTGCCCTTTGACTCTCATGTCTTCCTCACATTGCAGTGGTTCATTGACTCTTCACTGAAAATATAAGCAAAACAATGTGAAAGTTGGCATATCCTTGATGTGAAACTAATGAAACTGAGCACAACTCACTTGCTGTCTGAAATGGTTCCTAGAACCGTACCTTTTTGGAAGTCATTTGTAATAGATTCAGGCTGCTCTTTGTAGTTATAAAACTGTTAATATTCAGATGAATTTTAATTAGTTTCAGGCAGCAGTGGAGAGATTTGTTTATTCCTGTGCAGGCTACTGTGTGGCAACGTTTGTTCTTGGAATAGGTGACAGACACAACGACAACATTATGATCTCAGAGACAGGTGAGTTTACCCGCCTCAGAATAAATTTTACTGTAGAAAATATGTATACCATGAGGTTTTCTGCTTTAGTCATTTCTAAGTGTGCACTGAGCAGCATTTAAGTACATTGATATTATTTTGCAGCCATCACCACTGTCCATCTGAAACACTGTCCTCATTAAACATTACCTCCATGTCTCCCACCCTCCTAGCACAGAATAATTTTTAAAGGGGGTCCAAGCTGGAGCACAGATTTAAAAGTCATTGTGTGTAGGAACACTGATCACCCCAGATAGATCACTTTTCTTGAGGACTGATAACTAAAGAAGAGGCAGGAAATAAGACTTTAAAAAAAGAGAACTGAGGCTAAAGAGATGACTTGGCCATTAAGAGCACCGGCTGCTCTTGCAGAAGAACCAGGTTTGAGTCCCAGCACCCACATGGTGGCTAACAACCATCTGTAACTCTAGTTCTAGGGGATCAGATGCCCTCTTCTGTCCTCCAGGGGTATTGTACAACATGGATGCACTCATATACATGCATGCACCACACTCATACACATAAAATTAAAAAGAGAAGCTGCTCCAGGGAAAGGCAGAGAGGATGGGGTATTCTTGGAAACCGATAAAGGGTAGGAAAATCAACAATGTCAGATGCTGCAGGGAAGCAAACCAAACAACATATGACATACTCTCAAGTCTGAAACGCCTGCTTCCTTAACTCTTTGCACCTTGCTGTTCACTGTCTATTCTCACAGTAGCCTGTAGTGACTACTACCATAAGACATTTATATAAGAAATTTAACCAACTCATGCTGTCTGCCTGGCATGGTGACCCATGGCTGCATTTCCAACATTCACAAGGCTGAAAGAGAACACATGTTCAAAGCTAGCTTGGGCTACATAACAAGACCCTGTTACACACTAAAAAGTGGAGTCTGGAAAAAGAACCAGAGGTTGGGATGAATTGCTTATTCTTTTCAAGAACAGAAATAACACAATAGTAGATTTATGGACTAGAGAGATGATAAAGTATGATAAAAGACTAAATAAATACAAACTAATGTGGTGCGTATGGTAATGATGGTGATAAGAGGTAGAAACTGACTCAACAAAGATTCAAATTGGTATTTCCATTGTGCTATTTAAAAGTAAACGGTTAAATGTCACGCCTCCAAGCAGAATGTGCTGTCAGTCTGTCAGTTACACAAAGGACATAACAGACTCTTAGGCACAATGGTCATGTATTTGCCAGGGAGTTTTACCTGTCTAAAAATACTTTTTAAAGAAATATTTATTATTTTTATTTTATGTGCATGAGTGTATTGCTTGCATGTGTGTAAGTGCACCCATTGTCATGCAATGCCCAAGGAGGTCAGAAGAGAGCTTCAAATCCCCTGGAACTGGAGTTAAGGACAGTTGTTAGTCATCATGTGGGTGCTGGGAATCGTATCTGGGTCCTCTGCAAGAGCAGCTAGTGCTCTTAACCACTGAGCCATCTCTGCAGCCCTATGTCTAAGAATACTTTTGAGGCAAGAATTTCCCAATGACTTTCATCCCAAAAACAAGCATGTAAAAACCACACTTGGATCAAAGAATGCTTTATGGCCCCTACTTTTACACTCCTGTTAAGACTGAAAACATCAGAAGCTAATAAAACTGTAAAAAAAAAAAAATGCTCTTACTCAAAATAGTTCATTTTCAAGTAACATAAAAATTATTTCAAAAAGCCAAAATGTTATTACAATCACTTATGCTTATGTAATGATGTCAAACATTTTCTTCTTTTAAGGAAACTTATTTCATATAGACTTTGGACACATTCTTGGGAATTACAAAAGCTTCTTGGGCATTAATAAAGAGAGAGTGCCATTTGTGCTAACCCCAGACTTCTTGTTTGTGATGGGGACTTCTGGAAAGAAGACAAGCCCATACTTCCAGAAATTTCAGGTATGTCACCTCTGTCTTCCTCATCAGCTGTAAATAGCCACCAAACAGACTGCTCACCTCTCCCCCTTCTGACATGGTCAATCTACCTCCTTCCTGTCACCTCCTTCCTTCACTAAGTGCAAAACTATGCTTTCAGGAACCTGTTTACCTAAACCCAAACAGCAAGTGAAAGTGCCCCAGTAAGGATGGCCCCCTGGGGAATACAGAACCCCAGGGTGATGCTGGTGCTTAGGAAAGCTTTAAGGAGGGGCATCTGAGGAAAATCTATTCTCAATGTTGACCAGAAGACTCAAACTTCACACATATTTTCCAGGGGTTGCAGATAACTGTGACCTTCACTTAGTTTTTGCTACAATTTGTATCTTTACCATATTACTAACAGGGAATTTATGCTGCACCTTTTATGCATTGGTCTAGTTTTATCAAGGGTAGTCCTTTTCTCCTTGGAAATCTAGTCTCTATAATGAGCTATAGTTTGCCCTCCTTGCCTGTAAGCAAGCTAATATAGACTCCTCCCACAGGAGTTTACCTAGGAGTATTCACATTCTGCATCCTTTTAAATTCCTGGTGTCCTATATCCAGTCTTGGCTATCAAATATTCCAAATACACAATGAGAGAATTTTATACCTGCAAATTTAATAACTGTGAATGAGCACAGTATGGAAACATTGTAGCTCTACTTATTCTGTAACAAGACAAACACAAAACAAAACCAAAGAACAATTACTTATCCTTTCACCTTAGTTGGCCTTTATGTAGCCACTTTCCTTAGTGTGCCTTCAACATGATTTACTTGCATTCCATATCTCAGAGACCAGTCTTTTTCTGGGGTTTCCTTTGAGTCCAATATAAGTCTTGGAAGATGACATGAGCCTCAAGCTTTAGGGAAACAGGTACCTACATGCTATTTTGTAACTTGTGCGTTCCTGTTCTCCTGACTGGTTTCTAGTTGGTAATTATAAAATCACCCTCCCACATCTTCAGCTGTGTGTTGGAGAAACTGAGATCTCAGTGGTCAGATGACATTGGGATTTTGGATTATGCTTTTCTGCATAAGCTCAGTAAGGTTTCAGACAATTTCCAGGGACTGGACGCATTTTAGTTCTGTTTTTCTTTTTAAAGTTAAAAATCACATATTTGACAAATTCCTAGAAGAGAAAAATGAAAAAAAAAACTGGAAGAATTTCACTATTTAAAGGAGGAAGAGTACTCAGTTCTACTCTCCTGGAGGTGCAATATACCTGATTAGCATTAGACAACACGGCAGCAGTAACTGCAGCTCAGAGAATCACAAGTGCATGAAATTTGGCCTCACTCAAAGGATCACTTGTTTTCTATTGCTACATATCTCTTTCTTTTTGCCAGTGAGTGATGCTTCCTAGGCGCCTGTCCTTCTGTCCTGTTGTCATTGATGTCCCCATGGACCCACACAGTGTCTGAGTCACCCTGCCAAGTCTCAATAGCCTTTAGCTTTCTTTGTTGCTTCTGTCATTTGTTTTTCAGTTTTAAAACATCCTGTGATGAAAGCTCTTCAGGATAAGGAGGCTGGGAAAGCACCCTACCCCTCCCAGTAACATCTACTCAAAGCAACTCATTTGTAGGGAGTTTTCACAGACTCTGTGCTCCTGGGTCCAAGAACATTTCTCCATCCTTTATTACCAAAGCTTGTTTCTTATCAATTGAAACCTCCCTTACCCAAGTGACATCTATACAGTATATACCACCCAAAAGTATGCTTTTATGAATTATGTACTTTGCACATATATGTTTTGGAAGACCAGCTAGTATTTTAAGCACCATGATTATGCCTACAGACTGAGCATAGTTGCAGATCAAAAAGGTGGCCTTTGGAGGAGGCAGACTTGAGCATGAATCCCTACTGCTTAATGCCTGTGTAGAGGATAACATTACTTATCCTTTCAGAGTCTCACTTTCTTCATCACTTTTCTTTACTCCCTATCTCATGTGGGGTTTCTAGGCACTATTTATTTATTATGTTTTTATAAAGAGAAAAGTTGTATTTAGCTCACAGTTCTGGAGGTTCCAGATCAAGACCCTGCAGTCCCATGACTCTGGGCCTCTAGGGAACACTGTGAATAATAGTGGCACCTGTCAGAGCCAATTGCTCCCATCTCCAGCCAGAGTTAGGTATTATTTCAATGAACCACAGAGTGGTTGGCCCAACTTAGACCACAGCAGAGACTTGGTCACCATGGTACAGACATCACTGTCGTCATTAAACTTTAGAAATTTTTAAGTTGAAATGAGCTCATTTTGAAATGAGTTCTTAGGCAATATATAAAGCATGACAAATAGCCTGTTCTGGTTAAAGAGTTAGCTGAGTCCTGCCTCGACCTGTTCTCCTGCCCTCTCTCTAGTCACTCTTCCCCATGGTCCCCACCCTCCTCACTCATAACAAGAATAAGCTGACTATTGTAATAGGAAATTATACGTGTGCAGAATTTCCAAACCTTGACTAAAGTGGGCAGCAAAACTTCACTATTTAACTGTGACCTTGGGCAATTTTTCTTTTTGTTCTTTTGTTCCTCTCTTTCTTCATACTGCTAATTCAGAATTTTCTATTTTTCCAATTTTGTTTCCTATTGGAAAAGGTTTTCAAACTCAGGAATTATATCTGTAAATTCTTTTACTAATGACTCAGTCTTGTACAATAAAGCCACCATATTTAGGTAAACTAGAAAATGTATACATTTGCATTTTGAATTAAATTGTCCTCATTTCCAGTGAATTGCTAATTCTGACCTGAATTTAATTGATACATGCTGCATATATGAATAACATGTCATTAATAACACAGAGAAAAGCTGACCCACTTTTTGTTAAAAGTGAGGTGAGTTTTCTCCATAAACAATAAATCACGTGGCCAGAGGACTGAGGATGGAAACAGAGAACTGGAAAAGGAAGTGTTTTGTCCCACTCTCTCTTGTTCATGAGAACTAGTTTAGCCTGGGACTAGTATTCATGGGTAACTTCTAGAATAGGGGGAGACTTCAGGAACAAGCTATGATTAGACAGGAAGACACAAAACTCAGGCCCACCACTTGAAACTAAGAGCATCTGCAGCCTTTGGAATAGCATCTTATACATGGGGGCTAAACTTTTTTGTTTTGTTGGGCTTGTTTTTTGTTTATTATTTATTTATCTATTTATTTATTTATTTATTTATTTATTTATTTATTGTCTTGCCTGCCTCTGCCTCCTGAGTGCTGGGATTAAAGGCGTGCACAACCACGCCCGGCTTATTATTTATTTTTATGTGTATGAGTATTTTCCCTGCATGCAATTCCTGCAGAGGCCAGAAGAGGGCATCAGATCCACTGGAACTGGAGTTATGGATGGTTGTTAGCCACCATGTGGGTGCTGGGAACTGAACCTGGATCCTCTGCAAAAGCAACCAGTGCTCTTAGCCACTGAGCCATCTCTGCAGCCCCTTGGTTTGGTTTTTGAGACAGAGTTTATGTAGCACTGGCTGGCCTGGAACTTGCTATGTACATCAGGCTGAAACAGGCTAAACCCCATGTCATACAGAGTCAGGCTTTAGCCTGTCATTGAATCTTTAACATAAAATAACTACGTATGAAAGGAATATCTCTCTGTCAGCAACCTTCACAGCAAATGTCAAGAATTCTTCTCATCTAGAAAGAGGCTTCAACAAGACTCTGTGGTGAGGGGGTCCTTTGCATTCCTGTGTCCCCATAATTTTTCCTATCTTCCTAACCTGCCTCAATGCCACTGCATTTTAAGTTTCAGTGAGCAGCTACAAACATATATAACACAAAAATATATTTATATCAATGACACATGAAAATTGGCTTTCCGTTTTTCAACAAGAATTGTATTAGTTTTAGTTTTTTTCTAAAAGTAGTAAATATTTCTTATTAAAAATGAAAAGCAAAATATTTTTAAGTATCTGTAAGATAATGAAACCTTATTATCTCTCCTTCCAGAGGTAAAACTCGGCATTTCATTATTTTCTAATCTTAAAAGTAGTAAATATTTGTTATTAAAAATGAAAAGCAAAATATTTTTTAAGTATCAGTAAGATAATGAAACCTATTGTCTGTCCTTCCAGAGGTAAAACTCAGCATTTCATTGTTTTCCCATCATTCTCTTAAATCTTACTTGTCTTTTAAAAGATTGTAAATGAGGGGCTCTAGAGATGGCTCAGCAGCTCACAACTATCTGTAACTCTAGCTCCAGGACATCCAACACCCCCTTTTGGCCTTTGCAAGCACCCATATACAGATGACATAATTCACCCAAACACACAGGCACATACACATAAATAATTTTTTTAATTATTAAAGAATGTAGATGAGTCAGAATTTACTTAAAAACTGAACTTGAGAAGCATAGTGGTACACACCTTTAATCCCAGCACTCAACAGTCAGAGGCAGGTGGATCCCTGTAAGGTAGAGGCCAGCCTGGTCTATATTGTCAGCTCCAGGCCAGCTGTGGCTATAAGAAGAGCTACAAGGAGACCTTGTCTTAAAAAAAAAAAAAAAAAAAAAAAAAAAAGAACTGAACTTGAGAAGTAGACACACTAACAGACATAGTATCAAACCGCCTTCTGAATACCTTTCTCATATCCATAGATTAGTGAAACTACCAACTCTCAGGGAAGCTTTACTTTGCAGTTGATTTCAGTTAACACAGAGACTCAAAGCTGGCCAGAGTGCAGAGGATGAGTAACCCTGGCATGCTCAGCCCTAAATGAGAGTTTATATTTTACCCCTCCCCACACAGCTCTGTGAACATTTCAGAAGACGATCTGTGAAATTTGCGGAAGGATTCTAAGAGCCAGAAGTTAGAGAGGACTGATGTAAACAGTGTCTTCTGTGTATGTCAATGACATTGCACTCAAAATCACAGCAGCTGTGGCTGCCTCTACAAGACAGACACAAGATCAAGCCAGTCAAATTTCCAGCATAGATGGGAGAAGGGTTCTCAAAGCCCCATCCTTAGATGACAAGCTTTGGCAGTTGAAGGCTGCTAGAGTAGGGTGTCAGTTTTCTTCAGGGAAGTGGCCCCTGTTAGGATGTCAGCACTGATTGGACTCAGTGGGCTACGAAAAGAAGACATGAATTTGAGGCAGGGTGGGGTCTGAGAGAAGCTGGAGTGGGAATAGAGGGGTTGATATGATCAAAAGACACTGTACATATGAATGAAATTCTCAAGGGATGAATGAAAAAAGAAAGACACAGGAGGCTGAAGCAGAAGAATCATGAGATTGAGGCTACCCTAGACTATATAACAGTATGTGTGTATGTGTATGTGTGTGTGTGTGTGTGTGTGAGAGAGAGAGAGAGAGAGAGAGAGAGAGAGAGAGAGCGAGAAAAAATGAGCTACCCTAGACTATATAACAGTATGTGTGTATGTGTATGTGTGTGTGTGTGTGTGTGTGAGAGAGAGAGAGAGAGAGAGAGAGAGAGAGAGAGAGAGAGATAAAATGTTAGTCTCTTATTTCAAACTGAGGAAGGCTCACTTCCTTCCATGCAATGGAAGCTTGTCCCTTTGAATAGAGTCTAAGCCATCTGCAAGACTCATGTTGAGTCCCCATGGGCCCTGCAGCCTCACCCACAGCACACCCCTACTCCCATTACATGCACCACCCATGCAGTGTCACTGGTCAGACCTTCTACTCAGAAGACCTTCCCTACCCTGTAGGTCTCAACATGAATGCCATTCCTCAGAGCAGGCTTCCAGCGCAGGCCCTGCCTGTTAATTTTTTCCCCTGCCCATCTGTCTCCTGCTATCACCATTTACAGTTATTCTGTTTGCTGTTTGTCTCTCCCTTTCCAAATGCCAGACTCTGTGCTGGCCGCATTGTCCTATGTCTGTCACATGGACCTGAGACATAGTAAGAAGGTGCTTGTTTAGTGAAGGGGCAGGAGGAGAAAGAGCAATTTCTGCATAAGGAGGCATTATCAGACTGGATTACCCCAGTGTGTCCTCCTTCCCTGCCATGTAGTTAGACTCTCAGTTCAGAAACACATTGACAGCCACCATCAAATGAGAGCTAATAAGCCTTCACCATGCCCATAACAATAAACCCATACATTCGATGAAGACATTTTATTAAATATTAAATGTCATGGTGGGACCACTCATATTTTTGTGGAGATTTCTTTACAGAAACAAATATTACATTTTTTTTTTTTTTATTTAAGCAGAGCAGTAATCTATACCCACAGAACAGGGTGTGGACTATATACCTGTAGGCCAGGTTCAATACAGGACAGTTTTCACAAGCAACTTACAAACAGATCTTTTTATGACAGTCTTTACTTGCAGACACTAAGCAAGTATGTTAGTTAAAACAGCATCAAGAGAGATAAATAGCATTCGCAATATTTGTGCAAAGCAGGCAGTTTGAGGAGCGTCCCTATGAGGCACTTGCCCCTAGATGTCACTGTTAAGAAACATTTACTAGGAAGCCAGAGCCGGTTTTGTTTAGACTGATTGAAGTTTTCTTGCAAGTATGACCAGACCCTGCCCTGTTTCCAGTGCCTACCATCTTGGTCCCATCAGGTTGCACTGGGCCTCCAGTCTACAGACCCAGAACATACCCAGTCTCAGGACAGAGCCCTGACTGAGGAAGTTGGTAAGACCCTAAAAGCGTCTCAATTGAAACCCGTCTCTTCTAGAGTCAGGCTCTACCCCTGGCTCCTAGATTGTTCTAACTGCTTCTCCCTCAGCTCCTCCAACAGAGGTATCTGCCTCAACCTACCTCTTGGACTGGACACTTAAGTGTCCTCCCTAAGTCCAGCCACAGGTGCCATAGAGACCTTTCCATCTGATAGTCTTTCGTGTGGTCACCTCACTGCTAGTCCCATGACACCTCTCAGTCTCTTTTCTTTATGTGAGAAGCCTCATGCCTGTGTATATCTATAACCTACTGGCTGGACTTTGAAGCCTCTTGCTCCATCCTGTTGTAACCAGGCTCTGTTAACCACCTGTAAGACAGGACAATGACTCAACATACACTTATTCAATCCCTGCTGTTTCCGGCCTTGGGCCAGGCACAGAAAGTCCTGCATTGTTCTTGAAAAGACTACGGATCTTTCCAGTAATCCCCTTCAAATATAACTATTCTCTAATTTCTTGTGATTTTAAAACATCGAATCTTGCCCAAGACTGAACTTGGCTTCCCATATCATCTTACCTGGGCAGATTTTCTGTAATGTACTGAACATTGTGCTGGGCACAGGTGGTCCAAAGCAAAGGCCCAGTCTGAGAAGAGAGGCTGTCACGACTCCATGCTAAGAAATACTTCGTGTGAAGAGTATGCTGAGAGTGGTTTGCAGAGGGAATAATTAACAGAGGGAATAATTAATCCTTCCCTGGAAGACTGGAAAGAGCCATTCAGAGAAGAAAGATTTTATCAGGCCTTTACGGCTGAATTCAGTTCATTTTATCAGGTAGATGCAGGGAAAGGAAGAAACATGCAAGCAGAAAGAACATCGTGAGCAAGTATGTGAAGTTAGAAAAGTACACACAATCAGTATTTAGGAACAAAAAGAACAACTGCCCATTCTGAATGGAAAAATGGATTTCCGTGGAATGTGTTATGGAATCTGAATCACGAAAGGAAATGTGCATCCACTGAAACAGTGCATGGGCCAGATGAGGAGGGAGGGGGCAGAGAAGCTAAGAAGTCATTTGAAATACAATTGGCTAACACAAATTACCCTAATTAAAGCCTGTTATAGGTCAAGTAAGAGATGACAAGTTCACCTATCACATTAGACAGTGTACAGAGCTGATGACAGATTCCCTCTTGGGATTTACACTCTGAACAAGTAGGTCAGGCCCATCCTTTTCCATCCCAACATGAAGACTAAGTGCTCTCCATCTGTCCATGTTATCCAAGGGAAGAGGTAAGCAGAGAAGGGTAGGAGTTAGAGTAAATTGGTGTAGTATCTTCCCAAATGAAGACTCCTGTGGGATCATTAGAATGTCAGGACTTGGTTTAGTTTGTTGAGTTTAATCACTATTCTAAAAGAGATATGAATCTGAGATTGGAGGCATGGCCTTGAGTTGGATTTATGGGTAATCCATCAGCATGGAACATCTCTCAGCACCCAAGATTTTAGAGCCCTGGTATTTTTAAACACCAATCAAGAATGCCAATTGACATCATTCTCATGATTATTTAGCTTCTTTTAGCAGATTGCTTAATCTATCACAAAAAGCTTTGAAGTGTACTCAGTTGTCATCTTACAAGTGTGTTTTCCATAAAGATTTCATAAAGTGAAATTTCTGTTTCACTTTCTCTTATTGCAATGCTTCTTGTAAATAGCCTTTTTAAATCGTCTAAATGTTGGACAAATTGTGTTAAATGGATTAAACTCTCCTTTGGGCTAGCAATATACTGGAAGATCACTCTGAAAATTTATAGAATCTGTGATTTGGGGGAAGGGGGTTTTCCACAGCTTGTTGTATTTTCCTTTGTTATTTTCTTTCCTTTCTCTATCCACCTATAACTTACGTTATTTTTACTTTTATATATCTAAATAGGTCACCTCAAATATTTTTGGAACAAGGCTGGAAGATAAATGCACACACATGCATACGCACACACACACACACACACACACACACACAGAGGCTATTCATAACATTGACTAAAGCAGAGCAGTTTAATTACAGCCTTTGTGCTTCTAATGAATTTTTATCTAAACATTTCAGGGACAACAGTATATCCCTTTCCCTAGCAAACAGCTAGTCTAAATTTCATTTTCAAGTATGTGAATACAAAATTACTAATTCCATCTCAATAACTGCATAGCCAAAGGTCAGACACCCTCTTCTTTCAGACTTACCAGGGCCTTTCTTCCTGCCTTGTTAGGTCTACTACAGCCTTCTCTAGTTTGCCAAGATAACTCCTGAAGATATTGGCTCACCAATATATTGACATATATATAGTTTGCCTTGAGCTAAACTTTTTTTTCTTTACTATGTCCCTTTAACAGACAGAGGAAACATTTTTTGAAGATTTATTTATTTTTATTTTACATATATGAGTGTTTGCTTGAATGTTTGTGTGTATACCATGTTGTGCGCCCAGTGCCTGTGGAGGTTAGAAGGCATCAGATCTACTGGGACTGGAGTTACAGATGGTTATTAGCCATCATGTGGGTGCTGGGAAACGAATCCAGGTCATCTACAAGAGCAGCCAGTGCTCTTAATCTCTGAGCATCTCTCCAACTGCCTATTATTTTATTCAGTGATGAATATTTGTGAGTTTTTCTTCTCCCTCCCCTGCCTGAGCCTCAGTCTATCTGCTTCATGTCCCGATGTTTCTTTTTCACTCCTGTGAATATGTATAGTTCATCTCTAGAGGAAAACCAAGAATTTGGGTTGTTTAGAAAAAGTATTTCACATGACCTTGTAAAGCAGCTCTTCAGTGGTTAAGAAATTAGTTGATTCGGTGTATAAAAAAAGTGTGCTTCGGTTTAGTGAACCAACAGCTGGGGTGGTTGGTTAATCAAGTTTTGGGCCTGAAATGGTAATGAATTTCTTTGTTTTCAAGACTTGTGGAGGTGGTCGCTTATAAAAACAATTCTTTCTCTCAGCACTTAGATGCTACAATTAAGGCATTTAGACAACAATGAAATTAGAACAGATGTACTATGTAGGCTCAACCTATTTATTAGCTACTAATGGAGAGTATTCCAGCTAATGCCTTCAATAATAATGTAATGTTTCCCACGTTAAATAGCACATTAAACCAAGTCCCCAAATCAAATTCTCTCTTCTTTCTCTACTCAGCAACACAAAGCCTCCCACAGGCAGTTGACAAGAGTGTTTGAGCCCCAGCACAGGGAAAATTCTGTTCAACAGCTAGTAACTTCTATGTTCTGGGTTTTCCCCTGAGCTTCCAAACCACATCCTCATAAGCCCCTCAAACCACAGGCCTCCAGGCTAAAATAGCATGGCCAGGGCATGCTAACAGACCTTGTCACTCAGTACAAAGGAGAGAAATGAAACTTTCAGGACTTGAGTGGGTGCAGCAGCGCTCAGCCATGGTCCCCAAAACAAAAGAAGCACCTGCAAGATGTCCAGTGTGCGGCATCCTGTGTGTCCCTCCTCAGTGGGCCAGTGTGAAGACAGCCTTCCTCACCAACTCGGTGTGATAAACCGAATTGCCCACCTCCACACACCCACTGGCCCTGAACTGTCTAAGGAATCATTTTGGACAGATGATCTACATGTACAAGAGTAAGACATGCCTTAGCATTGAGAAATGTGTTTAATGATGCAACTCTTCATAGTATTTAGTAATAAAAAAACCAACCAGTTACATAGCACTTCGTTCTCACTACAGCTGGACAAAATGGGTATTATTATTATCCTCATTCTGCAGATGAAGAAACTAAGGTCCAGAGAAGTTAAGTGACTTCTCTGAACATAAGAAAAGATTCTCGTTCATACAGCTTGGCATAAACCTGCTGTTAATTGCTTCCCCTCCACCTTCAGCAAAGGATACTTAAATCTGTACTCAGTCTGTAAGTCTCTGCAGCCGGTCAGAACTAGGACATAGTATCTGATGAATATGAGGTATGCATGAAATTTGGGGAAGACATTTCTTTCTCATAGAAGAGACAGTATATCTGAAAATCAGAACTAGTCAAGTAAGTTAGAGCCAACAAAAATAATTCATACAGGGGCTGGAGAGATGCCTCAGTAGTTAAGCGCTCTGACTGCTATTGCAGAGGACCCGGGTTTGGTTCCCAGCACCCATGTGATGACTAACAACCATCTACAACTCCAGTTCCAGGGGACCTGACACCCTCAACTGACCTCCACAGGCATTGCATAACACAGGTGCACTTACATACATGCAGGCAATACACTCATACATATAAAATTTTAAAAATAATGAATTAAATAGTTTAAAAATAATTCATATGGGTTTGGGATGAGGCTCAGTGGTAGAGTGCTTGCCAAGCATGCACAAGGCTCTAGGTTCGTTCTGAGTGTCCACCAAAAAATTACTCATCTGGGTGAGATGACCTTCAGGAAAAGCAGACCAGCTCCTTTCCTTTAGTGTGTCTCTTTGGGTACCATAGGGATGGTTGGATCTGCATGTCAGCCATCACCTAGAAGAATTCACTGAACACCTATGGATTGGTGTGATAATAACTTTGCCTCAGGTGTCATGTAACTACCACAGTTAAGGTCTATCACAGTTATAAGTATGTTATCAAATGGTCTGCTAGTAATTAATTTCCCTCCTTGAAAAGTTTCCGTTAAAAGGAGGCTGACCCTCACAGTAGACTCACACAGCAGGGGATTTGCCTGGAGCCCCTAGTATATAGAAAGATAGAAAATAATTAAAAATCAAAACATATTCTGATTCCAAATCAAAAGGCATTCCCCTAAGCCTCTGTGAAAATTGCAAGCATTGGCAAATTAATAAGACTGTAGCTTGAGGTAAATCTGCACTTAGCCTCTGTAATTACCAAGAAACAAGAGATGCCTCAGTGGGTTGGGTGAGAAAAGAAAATGATTCCCGGACATCAGTGGAGTCATTAAGAATGCAAGAGCACTAATGTACTGGGGCTACCACCAGGGGACAGTTGAAGCCTGGACTGCCGCAGGAATAGCCAGCTTCAGCTTCCACCTTCGTGGTAAACAGAGAAGAGATGCAGAGGCTTGGTAGGAGAGGAAGGGGTTGGGCATGTCAGGCACCCTCACTCTGTGCAGACTTCTATGCCTGGTATTTTATAAAAATTCCCTCACATGTCCCAACAGGATCCATAGGTCCTTTCAGTTAGATAGGTAATGTGTCTACTGCCAGCATAACCAGTATTATCATTGCAGATACTCTGCCACATGAAAGGACACAATATTGAGATTTGAGACCGCAATGTCCTTCACTGGCCATGTGTTTGAACACTGCAGCTGGCAGCGCCCTTTGGGGAAGTTATAGAATCTTTAAGACAGAGTCTGGTGCGAGGACATACATACTGGGGCAGGCTTCCTGAAGGCCATCTCTACTTCTGGTCCCAACTTGAGCTGTCTGCTTCTGTCTGCAGTGATGTGAACAAGCAGCCACTTCAGGCTCCTGCTGTGCCCTGCCTCATCTCGCACGTTAAACTGTGACCCTCTAAAACCAGGAGCCAAAATAAGTCCTTCCTCCCTCAAGTTGTTTCTGTCAGGTATTTTGTCACAGGAATGAGAAAAATGACTATTAGATGCAGACAAGGTCATCTTTTATTAATTGACCAAAATGGGAAAAATAAGACAATTACATATGTTCTTATTCCTGCTTAACACAAGCATGTTTACCATGTTTATTAAATATCCTCCTTCAAAACGTGCAACTGAAGGTAGTTTTCACAAACTTTCTTATCAGTCTGTTTATAGGATTGTCACATTTTTACACAGTGATCTAAAGAACTTTCTCTTGTAGGTAAATCACTGAAAAATTATCTGTCTCTTTAAAAGTTAGGTTCCTAGCATGGAAACAGATGGACAAAAGCATATCAATGTTTTTAAAGTCAAGTTTTTGAGGCAGAAAATTTCACAAACAGAAATTGCCACCCTTTTTAGGTGTACAGTTATACGGGTTTTGACAGATGTGTCATGCAACCACCACTGTCTATTACAGTTACAAGTATGTTATCAAATGGTCTGCTGCTAAAGTTCACCTTTTCCTACTTCCTATTATCTATGACAGATGAACAGGTTCTATCTTTAGGAGCTAAAAGAGCAAAAGTTTTCCATTTTATAGGTAAATGTTTCCATCTTGCTTTATGTTTTGTTTATTGGCTTGCTAACAAAATTACATATTTTCCATGTTTATTATCTGCTTTTATGTAATACTGTGAATTTTCATATATCCTTGACCGGTACTTTTAGCCAGTTTGTCTTTCTTACAGATTTGTAAAAACTATTAAGGATTTTGGGTGGGAGAGTAATCTGTCACTTTGCATAAATGTTTTCTTCATCATTTCCTCTTAATTTTTTTTCCTCAGATGTGTTTACATTTCTTTTTTAAATATTTATTCTTATTATTTGTTTGTTTGGTTTTGGTTTTTTGAAACAGGGTCTCTCTGTAGCCCCAGGTGGCCTGGAACTGGCTATGTAGACCAGGCTAGCCTCAAACTCACAGAAATCTGCCTGCCTCTACCTCCACTGTGCTAGGATTAAAGATGTGCACTACCATGCTCAGCTTATTTTTATTATTTTTAATTAAGTGTGTGTGTGTGTGTGTGTGTGTGTGTGTGTGTGTGTGTGTGTGTGTGTGTGTGTGTGTGTGTATGTAAGTTTGTGCATGTGAGTTCAGTGTCCACAGAGGCCAGAAGACAATGACAGATCCCCTGGAACTGGAGTTACAGGTAGTTGTTAGTGGGCCCTGCATGGGTGCTAGGAACTGAGTCTAGGGTCCTCTGGAAGAGGAATAAGTACTCTTAGCTGCTGAGCATCTCTCCAGCCCCATGTTCATGCTTAGATTCCTGTAATTTCTCCATCCCTTCTACCTTAGACATCCTCTTCATAAAGTGCTCTTCCATTCCGTGATTAATTAAATGGTTGCCCATTTTATATTTAAACTTTTGATTCATTCTATTTATTTTGGCATGTCTCAGGGAGTAAAATTTTAACTTCATATTTTTCTCAAATAATGAATCAATTATCCAAGTTCCATTTACCAAAAGTCATACCTTTTCTTCACCAATTTGAGAAGTTGCCTTTATTACAGTTCATATTTACAATTCACTTGGTTGTGTCTGCATTTTTTGTTCTACTCCACAAAATTTCTTGCTTTTTTTGTTGTTTTCGGAAGGTGATAGATACTATTTCACACTTCTCTTATGTTTCTTAAAGTTTTTCAATATCTGTTATGGCAAGCGCTCGTTTTCATTACTATGAGTTTTCAAAGTATCTTCTCAGGCCCTACCTATTCTGGATGAACCTAAGACCATAATTGAATTTTAAACATCCAGTCAGAATTTGTATTGAAATATCACTGCTGATGCATTAACCCCAGGATAGCTAATATCCTGACAGTGAGCAATTTACCTCTGAGGAACACGCTATTCTGTTCCATGTATTCAAGTTGTTTTTATGTAACTCAGTAAAATTCTATGGTTTCTTAAAGTGGGTTCTGCATGGGTTTGTGTATATATTTATTATAGATATAATGCTCTTTTATTGTTATTCATGGCATCATTTTTTCATAATACTTGCCAACTGGTGGTCCCTACTTACATTAGTTTTTAATTTTTACTATCTGTTTTGTAGAAAGTTTATATGGCTAGGGAAATGGTTCAGGTGGAAAAGTATTTGTTACACAAGCATGAGGACCTGAGTTCAAATCCCCAGAAACCACATGAAAGTTAAGCACAGTGGCCCACGTATATAAGTCACTGCTGGGAAGTCAGAGACAGGTGGATTCTCACGGTTCACTAGCTCACTAGTCTAGATGAATTAGTGAATCCAAGTTCAGTGAGAGACTCTGTCTCAAAAACATAAGATGGTGAGTGACTGAGGACACCCAACATTGACATCTGACTTCCACATGTACTCTCTCTCTCTCTGTGTCTTTCTCTCTGTCTCTCTCTGTCTCTCTCTCTCTCTCACACACACACAAACACACTCAAACACACATGTACACACACACAAATGCATCTACTTAAACATACATACACACATTCACACACACACACATGCGCACACACATATAAATGAACACAAATATAAACATGCACATAACCAAAAGACAATTTACTAAAACCCAGTTACAATAATATTTGAATTTTCTTTCTCTTGGGATTTTAGGAAAAGATTGTGTCATTTATAAATCCTAATAATTTTACCTTCACTTTTCTGACTTTATACTTCATTTCTTCTTCTGGATTTTCATTTTCTGGCACTACTTATTTAGAATCATTTTGAAATATATAATACTTTTTCACACTATTACACTTTAATGTCATATACATTTCTGACATTTTTATTTTTATGTGTATGAGTATTCTGCCTGCATGTATGTACGTGCACCCATACTGTGCAATGCCCATGGAGGACAAAGGAAGGCACTGGATCTCCTAGAACTGGACTTACAGATGGTTGTTACCCACCATGTGGGTACTGGGAACTGAACCCAGGTCCTTTGCAAGAACAGTCAATGCTCTTAACCACTGAGCCATCTCTCTAGCCTCATAGTTTACATGTTTTATAAAAATCAGAAATGGACTTTAATCCAATTATGGTAAACAAATTTAGCCTGTGAATAAGTCCCTATTTAGTATGGTGTGTTATTCAGTATTTTATATGAATCATTTATTTCTATAATTATTCTTTGGCATGCTTTCTACCAAGTTATGATGTGACAGTGGGGTTATTCTCATTTATGAGACTGAGAATCTTCTACCTTTTCCTAAGCATTAGAATACTTTAAGTGACTCAATCATGTGTGATGCTTACTACATGGGCATAACTCATCACCTTCTCCAAAGTGTCTTGGGGAGGCATCAGCTATTATTGTTTGTTGCTGTTGTTTGTTTACTTGCTTGCTTGTCTGTTTTGTTTTGTTTCTCTAGGCAGAGTCTCACCAGGCTTACTTGGCACTTACTCTGTAGCTCAGGCTGGCCTCAAATTCACAGTAATCCTCCTATCTCAGCCTCCCGTGTGCTAGGATGACAGATGTGAGTCACCGTGCTCAGCTAGCCATCTTAGCCTCTAAAGACCTCCCTTTCGCTCAGTATTGACAATTTGTATTAAGAATTTCTAAGTTCATTCAACAATTTAGAAAATCAGATGGTGAAAAGTGAATTCATCTGTTGTCTTAAAATACAACAAAGTGTAAAAAAATACAGATGAGAATTAATCTGGCACTATATTTCCTGCATTTCTTGGGATTTCGTTAGCTCTTGGCAAACATTATTTTTACTTACATAAAGTGTCTTGATTCTAACATGGTATTCAAAGAGTGATTCATACTTCTTTAGATACTACAGATATTTCTACCCTCAATTTCCTAGGAAATAAATTGAATTTGAAAAGTAGACTAATAAATAGCATGAGACTTCTCCAAATCAGCTGCTAGATTATAAAAGGAGTTTATGTTTTCACCTGGAGCAGAGACCTGCCTTGTCTGTAATGATTTCTTATCATGAACAGTAATGCCATGTAAAGTACAGCACAGCTTCATGTTCTTGAGATGCCACAACAAATCTCAGCCAAAAGGCATGATCAACTCTGTGCCTTTCATCCTTCAGCAACCCGTACATCAATAACTGCATTTTCTTCCTCTTATCTAGGATGTCTGTGTTCGGGCTTATCTAGCGCTCCGTCATCACACAAACCTGTTGATCATCTTGTTCTCCATGATGCTGATGACAGGAATGCCCCAGTTAACAAGCAAAGAAGACATAGAATATATTCGGGATGCTCTCACCGTGGGGAAAAATGAGGGGGATGCTAAGAAATATTTTCTTGATCAGATTGAAGTTTGCAGAGACAAAGGATGGACTGTGCAGTTTAACTGGTTCCTGCATCTTGTTCTTGGCATCAAGCAAGGAGAGAAACATTCTGCTTAATATTTGGGGACAGAATCAAAACAATTTAGTGTTCTAAAGATTTAAATCCACATGTCAGTTATCAGACTTGAATTTATAATGCAATAGGACACTATAAAAGCTAGCACTTCAGAAATACAGCTCTTTCCCCAGCTGAGAAAAAAATAATGTTGGCATAATTCATTAATATTCCGTGCTAGACCTATTTGCTGTTTTTTTTCTAATGTTCTTAGAATATGCTGGAGAATATTCTAAGTTTGAATAGACTGATGACTTCCTTATGCCTAGCTGTTTTTTATTGAATGCTTCTAGAACTACTTCAATAGGACAATTGGTGATAGCTGTTATCACTTTCGTTTACTCTCAATTTTGGTCAGCCTGGTTCTTTAAATTCTTTACAGAAAAAGATGTAAGCATTGTATTTTCTATTTTGTTCTCTAAGCATCATCTCTGTGCCTTGGATGTTAATGATGTGCTAAAAGCAAGAAGGAAAAGTTATCCTTTAGGGTGTCTTTCACAACGTGCAGCTGAGATGCATAGACGCATAAAGCAAACTCAATCTGTGCCTTGACCCTCCTCTGTTAGTCTGGCTCAAGGGTTACAAATATGAAAATTGGAGGTAAGGGCTTTTGTCTGAGGATGAATAACCAGTACAATTAGTGTCATCTTCTGAATCACCAAAGCTCAAAATAAATAAATAGACTGTCTTATGCCTGCAAATTTCACTTTCCCTTTTCCTGCCTCCCGTCTTCCTGAGTTGTCCTCCTACACTTCGTGAACTGTGGAAGTTTCAAGGACAACTTCTCCCTATGACTCAAAGTTACTTGAAAGAGAGTATCTACTCTAGGATTACCAGAATTATTGGTACTTATTTATGGAGCTGTTTCATGGATTTTTAAAAGAATATTACTAAAAGAGGTGTTCAAAAACATTAGTTTCCAAATGCTTTAATTTGAATCTGAACACCTCTTTATTTTTTTAAAGGAAGACGAAATTTGCTATCAAAATGTGTTCTGTTTGTAAGAACTCTACTTGCCTATTCATGTCTCACTTTAAAGGATTTTGAGATTTTGAGACCTCCCAGATTACCTAAAGACAATTGAACCGTTTTCCTTTAAAATATCATTTAGCTCTTAAATATTGTGCTGTTTATTGAAGGTGTTAATCAACCTTAAAGAGATCATTGAATTGTTTATGCAATATCTTTACCTATCATTAATTCCCTAGAAATAACTGTGTTAATGGTGTCCATATTTAAATAGAACAAGATATACATATTTTTCTGATTTTTTAATTTTCAAAATAGATACCTACTTTACTTAGATGGAGTCCAACCTTCCTTTTATGTATGCAGAAGCCAAGTGGGGCCTAATTTTGCTGCAAATAAAAACACTTTATCAGGGACACTTTTTAAAAATGCCCTTGCCCGAGCCCCATTTTTTCAGATTATAATTTACTTAGTGAGAGATGAGGCCCAGGCACAGTTTTCTAAGTACACCAGCTGAATCTACTACACAGGCAGGGAAGGAAGACCTGCATGGCCTATGAAGGTGTAGGTCATCCTGCCTCCCTGCCCACTGAGTCTTCCCCTGACTCGCAACTACCTACAAAGAACTCCTTATCCTGGACAATTGACCCTTTTAAAATCATGCTATCTCCCTGTACCGAGAGAGGACCATGCCCTGTGCTGAAATCTTATTTTTCTCTATAAGTAGAATTTGGGTATTTTATAGCATTTCTGAACCACGGTTCCCTGCTAATCTTTTGAAGCAGAGCAGGAAGGATGATGCTTTCTATTCAGAACAGGCTTTAACTTTGTTTCTAAAGATGAACTGCCACAGACTGCGCAGACTCTGCTTTTCATTTGAATTGCTGAAATGATCGTCTTGATGAGAAATCAACTACAGAGCAACATATCTATATTTAGCTTATTGGCACATATGTGTACATATTTGTTCTTGAAATGAACCAGCTTTTCCATGAAGCTGAAATATGTATGATACTATATATCAGAGTTCGTATCTCCATATTCTAATGGATGTAATTTCAACTCTGTAAACTTGCAGATAAACAAAAATCACCTTTGTTTGCTTGCTTTCTTTACACAGTTCCTGTGAGTTATATAGCCAGTGATTTATACACCTTTGAAAATGTTCTGTAACTCGGGTCATCCTGCCACTGGGGAAATACCCCTGTCCCTATCTTCAATGCCAAGTGAAAACACAGATCACAAGTCAGATGGGGCAGGTCAAAGCAACTTTATGTATAACTAGGACTGGCCATAAACTTTGCAGAGTCCAAGGCAAAATGAAAATGTGGGAGCCTATTGTTAACAAATGAGTAAGACACTTCAGGTAGAATAGGAGAGCATTAAACCAAGCACCGTGCTCTTTTCTATGTGGGGCCCCAGTGATGACGCAGGTCACATATAACTGGTGCTGTGTATTTCAATAATGGCCTTGCTGACCAGGGTTGTACACACAGATTGTGTCTGCATGAGTACAAAATGAAAACGTTGTTTCTGTTTAAAAGATAAATTCATCTACATGGCTCTACACTATAACATAAAGCATAGTTCTCAAGGTAGAACAGTAGTCCCTGAAAGTAACACAAAGCAGATATTTTAGACCTGGTCCCATGTGACTGCATTTCACTGGCTTTAGTGATACTTTGAAAAAGTCAGGAAAGACATTTTGAATAAATATATCTACTAGAAAAGAAACTTGATTTGTAAAAAAATTAAATATAGTAAGTATATCTTTTTCAGGAGATGAGGTTTTAAATGTTACAGAAAGAAATTCTATAGCATGATTTGGAAGCTGTTAGTCCTATATTAATGGAAATTGATTTTTTTTTAAGGAAATTGATTTTTTTAAATAAAAATTTAGAAAATACATTTCTGGATCAAATTCTTATCTTTGTCAGGATAGGCTCTGCTTTCCATAAATGGCAATTATATTTAAGAATTTCATAGTAAAATAAGCTGATACCGATGGTTATTAGCTGCCAAATGAGTGCTAGGAACTGAACCAGCTCCTCTGCAAGAGTAGCCAGTGCTCTTAACCACTGAACCATCACTCCAGCCCGCTCTGTTGGTTTATTTTCCATTTTATCCAACCCAGCAATTCTGATATTTTTTAGCATATTTGATTCTAGTTTGAGTGCTTGTCCACATGTTTTAGAAGGCTCATTCAGTGCAGATAACCAGGGGTATCTAAAACTTACAATTGGCTCACTCTGCCCATAAAGCTGAGATCTCCTGCATTTTAATTACAAATTTAAGTGAAAGGGAGAATCTGATCTCTTGTGTATCTTTCTGAAACTCAAATTCTGCAGTATTATGCCACATTACAGCAACTTTTTTAAAAAGACAATTTGACCCTTAGCGTCCATTTTAAGGCCAAGAGTGTACATGAACTGCTGAGAAGCTTTTCCATCAGAATTCTCTAGGAACTGCGCACACAAGCAAGGGCTTTGCTCATTCTTTTTTTTGAAACAGTATCTCCAGCATAGATTGGGGAAGTAAACGTCATACCCTTTACCTTATCAAAGAATCTTGCACTTTCTGATTCCTAGACCTAGACCAACATCCCTGCCACATAATCATAAACAAGTGTTACAAATTTCTCTCATCGCTTTCAATAAGATAAGCATGCTCTTTGTAGTGCTTTTATGTTTTGATATCTTTAAAAACATGCATACATGTATTCATACATTGTCTTAGGTGGAGGGCAAGAGTCTTGAGAAAGTAAAGCCATACAACCATGTCACAAGAAAAGCACATGGCTCAGTGAGCTTGTTTACATTACAAACAGCTTTTCTTTGCAAGGTTAGGTAAAAGTCATTAGTCTGAAATATGCCTATATTGTAAAAGCCATTCTTAAAATATCATTTAAGAAATCATTACTGAGTGTCTACTGCCTACTTAACACTGTACAGTTTGCTAAGGAATACAATATGCAGCAAGATGGACCCAATCCCAGGCCTTACAGTGTTCATACTATGCTGGTGATGGCAGTAATGGCAAATACTTTGTGCGCTCGCACGCACACCTGCACATGCATGCGTGTGTGTGTGTGTGTGTGTGTGTGTGTGTGTGTGTGTTGAGTACATGTGTATGGTTCATGGTATGGAGGCATGTATATTTGGGTGCACATGCATGTGTGTATGCAGACCAGAAGCCAACATTGGGTGTCTTCCTCTGTCACTCTCCATCCTATTTATTTGAGACAGGGTTTTTCACTGAACCTGGAGCTCACCAATCGGATAGACTATCTGGCCAGCAAAGTCCCAGGAGTCCTTCTGTCTCTCCCCACATCCCATGCTGGGGTCATAGGTCACTTTTTATGTGTGTGCTAGGTATTCACACTTGGGTCCTCATGCTTCCGTGGCTAACACTTTACTGGCTGAGTCACCTCCCCAGCTCCGAAGAAATGTCACCAATGAACTTCATGTCAATGCGTTCCTTTTTTTCAGAACTGGGATTGAATCTAGGGACTGACCTAGCTAGGCAAACACTCTACCACCAAATTATAACCCCAGTCCCTAGGGTTAGCAAACATTTCTTAATAGGTTTGTTTTAAGCTTAACTGTGTCCCATCCTCAAAAGATGTATCAAAACTTAGCCCCAGTATCTAAGGGCATTTGGAAATAGAGCCTACATATGTAACCAAGTTAAGATGAAGTCATTAGGATGGGCTCTAATCCAAAATGATCAGTATCTTTATATGCAGAGAAGTGACATACAGGGCAAGCACCACAGGGTGGAGGTAGGATTAGAATGATGTTTCTGTGGGCCAAGAAACTGGTGGAGGTAGCAGAGGCTGGAAAACAAAAGGAAGGATCTTTGTTTTAACTCCTCCAAGGCTACATGACCCTGCCAGCATTTTGATTTCTGACATCTGGCCTCCAGAGCTACGCCAGGATATAGTTCTATTATGTTAAGCTACCCAGTCTATGATATGTTGTTATAGAATCCCTAGTGCTCCAGCTTGGTTTCTGTTGTGATAAACACTAACCAAACACAACTTGGAAAGTAGTTTATTTGACTTACAGCTCCCAGTCCATCATCAAGGAAAGCCCAAGGCAGAAACTGAAGGAGAAACCATGGAAGGATGCTGATGCTGCTTACTGGCTCGCTGCCCCTGCCTTGCTCAGCCTGCTTTCTTATACAGCTCAGGCCCACCTACCCATGGGTGGTATCACCCACAGTGGGCTGGGCCCCCCCACATCAATTAGCAATTTAAAAATTGCCTCACAGAGATGGTCTCAGGCAATTCAGATAGCAGAAATATCTCAACTGAATTTCCCTCCCGGCTCCCCAGGTGACTAATTTATGTCAAGTTGACAAAAACTAACCAGCACACCTAAGATACTAATACCAAGTCAATAACTTATGGTTTCATGGAATATTTTTTGGGAGAGAGGGAAACTCACAGAGATTATGTAAAAAACTTGTTTGCTTACTGCTGTTATCAAAAAGATTTAATCACATGTAAAATATGTGTCAATAACAATAAATGATAAGTTCTGATCATTGAGTAAAAAATAAATACTCCAGAAGAATTAAATGCATGTGTCCAATAACCATTACAGCAAACCCTAAGCCTCTATAATTAAACTTGTGCAGTTACAATAACTTAAGTTCATCTTCCCTGTCAGCAGAGATCTGTACCACTCAGGGTTGGTACTAAGGTGAGGGGAATAATACTCTATCACACACCAAAAACAGACGTTTTGACAAAATTTATCATAGTTGAAAAGATATCTGTTCTCTGCCTCAGCAAATCCACATCCAAGCATTCATCCTCAGAAAAGATGCTGTGTGTGAAGACTTCTGGTGAAAAACAGTGTTACCAGGGGCTGGGGAGATGGCCAGGTGCCTAAAATGTTTGCTGTGCAGGTAAAAAGACCTGAGTTTGGATCCCCAGCACCCACATAAAAGCCATTGATGGTGAGGCATGTTCGTAACCCCAATGCTGAGGGGCAGGGGGAAGGGGAATCGAAATAGGCAGATCCTAGAGGCTTGCTGGCCAGCCAGTCTAGCTCATTAGCAAGCTATAGGTTCAGTGAGAAACGCTGTCTCAAAAAAGTAAGACAGAGAGTGATAGAGGAAGACACCTGATGTTGACCTCTGGTCTCACACACACAAGGGTATGCACACTCACATATAGTGTATGTATACAAAAATAAATAAATAAATAAAAATAGTTATCATCATTCTTTGTAATAACCAAATGTTGGAAACAACTTAAAAGTCTTTCCATAGGAGATCAGTCAGTTAATTGGCATTGTGTTATGAACTGGGGCTATAGCTTGGTTGACAGAATACTTGCCTAGCTCTTCTGAAGCCTTGGATTTGATTCCCAACACAGCAGAATGTAGACGTGGTGATGCACAGTTAGAATCCCAACATTTGAGAGGTAAAGGCAGGAGGATCAGAAATTCAAAGTCATCCTCAGCTACATATGGAGTTTGAGACCAGCCTTGTCTCAAAATAATTAATAAAAAAAATTTTAAGTCATAGGTGTATATACGCATCAAAAGTTTGGGAAGATATACACACAGTATACTTATTTTGTTTTTAGTTTTTGTTTGGGGGATAGTCAGCCTCACACATAGTAAACAAGCCTCTACTAATGAGCTATATCCCCAGTCTTTTAAAAACATTTTATTTCAAAACATAACCTTACAAGTTACTCAGGCCTTAAAATCACTCAGGCAGGCCTTGAGCTTGTGAACCTTCTGCCTCGGACTCCTGAGTGGCTGGGAGACATGTTTTATACTCTAAATAGTAATTTTTTTTTTAAACCGTGCATTTATTTTTTTCACTTGGGTTTTAGGAAACTTAGTTTCCCATTATTTGAGTTTCTTAACATTGAAGAAACAATATTTTCAAGTTTTTAAAAAATGCAGTCTGAGGGCTGGAGAAATGGCTCAGTGGTTAAGAGCACTGGGTGCTCTTGCAGCGGACACAGGTTC
>NW_008335967.1:2673836-2690622 GCF_000622305.1 Nannospalax galili | reverse complement strand
CAGGTTCAGTTCCCAGCACCCACAGGGCAGCTAACAACCATCTGTAACTTCAGTTCCAAGGGATTTGACACCTTCTTGTGACTTCCATGGGCACTATACACACATGGTGAGCTTACATGCACGCAGGAAAAACACTCATAACACATAAAATAAAAATAAATAATTTTTTTAAATGCAGTCTGCATGACAGTCATCTTCTTTAAGCTTACATCATGCCTTTTAAAAAGGGAAAAAATATTTGAAGTCAATATTATCCAGCAGTGGCATCAAAGCTATTGTTGGAACTTTAGGCATAAAAACAACTCCCTTAAAGCTTCCTTCCTGTCCAACCAACCTGACTGTGATCTGTCACTGCTGGGGCTGGCCTTGATTTCTCTCCAGCAATGGCAGTGCCCCTAGAGAAGGAGGCCTTTTGACGTGTTGCATGGTGCAGTTTTTCTCAGTGCTGAAACCTCCGACAGCTGTGTGGCCATGCTGAGCTCTCTCTTGCTCACATCTGAAGTCCCCCAGGAGGTGAAAACAGCCTCATTTTCACTTCTTATGAATGTCAGCTTCTTTCCTAAGCATGTGCTCATTAACACCAGCGAGCAAGTCCCTGCCTGCTACTTTGGTAAGAATTCTCCTTTCTGTGGACTGAATACATCAGGCACTTAGAGGAGGTATTGGAGACAGTGAATACCAAGGAATATAGAGCCCCTTTACAGCACCTCAGCAGCCCTTTTGTACTTTGCAACAGAGAAGCAGACAACCTGACAGATCCAGAATCTTCTGGATGTATTTTAGAGTTAAAATGACTCCCTGTTGTCTGGTGGGAAACACTCTCCCTCACACACACACATCATTTCCAGTCTTGTACACACACACACACACACACACACACACACACACAGTCTTTCTTCTCATATTCACAAAATACTTGTTCTGCTAAACCACCAGCCCTGTGGCTACTAAGGACTTCCCCTAGAGAAGTCCCACAGCCACAAAAAAATGTCACAGCCATGACTTCTCCCAGCTGTGGCTTGGCTCTGCTCAATCCACAGCTCTGGAAACCAGAGGAATCAATCTTTCATTTTTGAGGCAACTCCTTGCTCAGGCCCTCATTGCTCATAGTAGCTGGAAACATCTACAAGGCTTTCTGTGAGTAGATGGGTTTGACTCAAATCTCTGGAAACTTAAAAGATTCTGAGACTCACAAGTTCCTAGAGGAAATGTAGAGTATCAGGTGTGGTTGTTGACACAGTGTAGACCTTGAGCCATTTAGGGACAATCCATTTGAGAATGTGAACAACTGGGGAAGGAGCAGTTTAGAAGGAAGGGGTGTGTAAAGACTTCAGGGAATTGCTTTGACGTTAAGATCATTCCAAAACCAAGTACCAACTGTCACTTGAAGAAGTTATCTAGTTTCTCTGACTCCTCCTCACACACTGAAGACACAGTAGGACAACAGTGCCTACTTTACACATTCCCCATGTGAATTAAATGAAAGACAAGGAAATGTTAATAGGCCTACAGTCTACCCTGAAGTTATGTCTCAATAAATGTTAGATTCTGTTTCTTTGTTTTCTTTCAAGGGAGACTGAAGAATCTCAGGCAATAAAGTATTCAATGGCTTTTAGAAACACCTTAAAGACGGAAATCTTAACGGATTCTAGTATAGTGTCTTCCCAATAGAATTTCAAGGACAAATAATTTTCAAGGCTGTCAATACTAGATAATAAGTCTTCTAAATAGCATTATCCTTCTCTGATGAGTTATTCTAATCAATACAAATTAGCTCCTGTTTTGGGGCCTGAGGTAAGTTACACAGAGACACTGGAATTAATTTTAAATGCTACTGACTCTTAATCAGTTTTTAATCACGTTTGTGGAAGATTAATGATTACATGAAGTTCACTAATTTTTAAATGCATAATTTGGTGATAATAAATATATATGCCCATGCATTTACTACCATGGTCAAGATAAAGAACAATTTCATTCTTCTAGAAAGTTTTCTCATACCTCTTTGCAATGAATTCTCTCCTACATCTCTTAACCTCTAAGAACCACTGAAATGCTTTCTACCAGTATGATTTTGTTTTGCCTAGTATTTCATACAAACGTCCTCATATAAGATGTCCTCTTTTGTGCCTGACTTCTTTCATACAGCATAATGTTTTAGGTCATCTATATTGCCTAAATGAAATATCATTTAGAAAGGCTTTTATTCTGCATAGCTTTTCTCTAGAGCCAAATGCCAGCTTTCAGATTTGTTTACTGTCTATGATGAGCCATGCCAGTGGCTTGTGCTCTCTCTTCCATGATCAAGGAAGACCCCGTTATTACTCTTACTTTGATGCTGTTTATACAATATAGACAGTGATAAAAGGTCTTCATTTCAGAGGCCTCAATTCCTCTGGTTTTGAAACAGTTCAAGGATAGAACCTAATGTTCCCTGTTACTGCTGAAAGGCGGGCAACTGGCAGGGCCAGCAGACCGAAGAGCTTAGCACACCTGAAGTCGGTGGAGAACCCTAGAAAGAACCCACCTTCTGTAGCAATGCTTCTTAAACTTGGACGTGCACATGGACCTACTGTACTGCAGACTCTGATTCCCCAGGTCAAGGGTGAGACCCAAGAGTCCGCATTTCTCACAAGCTCCCAGGTAAGACCAGGGCTGCAGCTTCACAACACACTTAGGCTCTCTAGGATGTCAAGCAAATTCTGTGAGTGAAGAAAGTCAAAAAGAAAGCTGAAAACATGTCCAGCCTGTGCTTGAGAAATACTACTTGGAAACTTGATTTTTATCATACACGAAAAATACCCATACAGGCAACATCAGCTATCTCTATCTTTTCAAACAGTGCTTCAGGATATAGCATGAGAAGTTTAAGTACCTCTGTGGCAGGTACAGCTCTACTATGATCCTCCGTGATCTCTGACTCCTGATACTGGTGCCTTTGTGTTTTCCTTTTGTCTTGAATATGAATTAGGCTTTACAGCATACTCCTAAATATGTAACATGAGGTCATTGCCAAGATTAGGTTCTAAGAACCTCTCCTTTTCATGCCCTGGCTTTCACTAGCTCCCTCACTCTTACAGTCTCAGCTTGACAGAGCTACCTGCTGTGTCATGAGTTGCTTTATAGAGAGGTCTGTATGACAAGGAATCCAGGGAGGCCTTCAGGCACCACCAGCTCCTGAATAACTGAACTCTACCAACAAACACATCAGTGAGTGAGAACAAGTGTATGTCAAGGGGAAAGCTTAAGTGACCCAGAGCCACAGGGCCCATCTGACTCATGCTTGAGTCCTGTCCCATGGAAACAGTGAGAGGTTGGGGTGTGGCTCAGCAGTAGAGTACTTCTGTCGCATGCCCAAGGCCCTGGGCTCCATCTTCAGCCCCACAAGTGTATAAATAATTTGACTTATATTAAAATAAAATGATGTGATAAAATTGTCTTTTTAAGCTACTTAAACTCATAAATAATTTGTTATATGGCAATAAATAACAAATACATTTAAGAATTGTTTTGAAGATTAAAGAAGGCAAAGTAAGGTTTGTGAAAGAATTTAGCACAGTGCCTGGAAGAGAGTAGTTCCTTGGTAATGTCAGTCAAATCTAAAATCATCAGAGTCACAAACATGATCAAGACATATAAACAGCAGCTGCAGCCACTAACCTAAGAATGATCCAAGTGAATGAAGTCTGCTAGTTTCACCTTGTCGGAAAATCTTCAGATTGAAAAATCTGCATTGTACAAATAATGCAGATTATTTAGAGACACAGCTAAATGCTTATATGTGCTTCACACTTATACAGACAACCCACCTTGCCTATGCAAATCTCTCACAGTCCTACTTTTTCCCTCAGTTTTAGAGCTGGTTCATGCATCCAGCAGGCACACGGGTGATGGTGATAATGGTGGTGGTGGTAGTGATGGTGATGGTGGTAGTGGTGGTGATGGTGGTAGTGGTGATGATGGTGATGGTGATGGTGGTAGTGATGGCGTTGATGATGGTGGTGGTGATGGTGGTGGTGGTAGTGGTGGTGGTGGTGGTGATGATGATGGTGATGATGATGTAGCTCCTATTGAACTATGTTTTATGAAGTGGTGATCCTATTTTTTCTTCTCATTTTCTCTTCCAACTTCGAGTTTTGTCAGACACAAGTTCACTGGCAAGCATGAAACCAAATGTAACAAGAAACATTTTAGGGAACTCTGTCCCCAGGCTCAGAGCACTGCTACCCTTAACAAGAATCACAGCCCTTCACCCACAACTAGAAAGAGACTGAGAAGCATTTAGGCACCTTTCATACTTGAAGAATCATTAGCTATGCTTTTGCTTTTACTTTCATTTCGATTTTAATCAACATCACTTTAGATCCCTCAGAAGCAGCAAGAACTGACTGTGAGCTAATAAGGTAGTACTGAAGGGGTAGAATCACAGATGGGAACATTGAGACCAGTAACTAAAGCTGGTTCAGTGTCACCAAAACCTGTATGAAAACGGCAGTGGAAGTTCCTTAAACCAAAACCACTTCCCTCTGAAGACTTAATTCAGTGTCTACTATGTGTATGAAACTCAGCTGTGCTGAGAAATGCTGGGAAAACAAACATTAGACAGGCACCATCTGGTGGAGGGACTATGTGCATTCGCCCCCTGACTAACAGAGAGAAACCTGTGATAAGTCATCATGCACTGAGGCCTGCCCTAATGGAGCTTTGGGAGTGGGGCCAGGGATACACAGACAGATCTCTTGACTGGGAAGACAAGACAGACTGTGGTGCATTACAATAGAGCCAAGAAAATACAATTGTGGCAAGAGTTCATTCTGACTAATGGACCGGAAAGGCTTCATGGGAGAACGTGACATTTGAATCAGCTCTTAATGTATGAATAGGATCTCAGTATCCAGAGGGAGTGAGGGTGGTGGTGGCAAGACAAAGGTTACAAAAGCTAAAATGCAGATTGAGTCAAGAAATACCAATGGCAGGAGTGCTATGGTATACTCTTACAGTATGGCAGGAGTGTCAACTGAATGGCAAAAGAGCAGAAGCAAAGGGGAAAATGTGGGAAACCCAGGCTCTGGGCTGAGCAGAGGAAGCTAGATTTATCTGATGGGTAATGGAAAAACACGGGTAATTTCTAAGAGCAACAGTGAAACTGCTGTGCCTGAGCATGTGTGAGGTACTTTGGCATCATTTTGACCAAATACCTGACGTAAGCAACGTAAAGGAGAAAGGACTTATTTGGCACATAGTTTCAGAGAACTCTGTCCATACTCACTTGGCTGCATGTTCCTGGGTCTATAGTGAGGCAGTTCATTGTGGTGATGGAAGGATATGGCAGAGGCTCTTCACGTCTTAGTGGACAGAAAGCAGAAATATAAAGGAGGAGAGCACCGGCCAGGTGTAACCTTCGAATGCCTGCCCATTTCTTCCAGTCAGGCCTCCCTCCCAAGGTTTCAACTGCCTCCAAAAATGGTACAACCAACTTAGGACCAGACCTTCATATCCTGTGGGGATATGTCATGTTCAAAGCATAATGGTACACTGTAGGTTGCTAATGAATGAAAGTCAATTCAAAATGGCTTACACAAAAATGAATGCAATGGTTCATTTAGCTGTTCAGAGACGCATCTAGTAGCAAGCATTCTGTGCAATGGTGGGGTAAAGACAGCAAATCAGTAGGTTGAGCCTTATATCCCAATGACATAAGCTCCTTCTGAGAAAGATGGTCTCCTCCACAGCAGCTTCTTCAAGAGTCCAGGGCTTGATAGGGTCACCCAATGCTGGACTAAATACTATGCCCAAGGGAATACAGTGCCCATCCTTAGAGACAGAGGGTGGGATCAGTGCCACTGAAACGCCTCTCATTGGAAAGAATGATCTCAAGGGAAAATTCAGATGTTGTTTTCAAAATGAGAAACAGCTGAAAAATGACCAAAAACCTACCTACCCATGACATTTAGAAAAATAATTCTATTGAAGAATGGAGGGGCTGGGTATCCAGAAACAACAGAAACTTCTACACTAGATCAGGCAAAAGAGAATGTGGTATGACCTAGTACAGCATGGTAGGTGTGGAATGGACAAAGAAATTGCACAAAATTTCACCCAGACTATCCAGGAAGCAGGAGAGAAGAGATGCTCTAAGAGGTGCACCAAGGAATCATCACGTAATGAAGAGGATTTAATGGGGGCGTGTGGGACAATGTCAAAGCTTAGATTGATGTTATATATCATGGTCCTACCCATGCTAACTGCATTTCTGTGATCTTAGTATGTTGTCAGGGTCTTCTAGCTATCAGGATAGACACAGCTTAAGACAACTTGGGCTGAAGCTAGACAAATACCCTACATACAGGTTTACTGAACGAAAAAAGCTATTTATATTCCCTCTGTACTCATACTTTCCCTCAACTTGCTTTAAAAAAAATCAATGACTTTAATTTCCTTATATGAAATCCACAGCCTCATATGCGGTATAAGATGTATTCTGAATGTTTATAAAAACATAGTCCATACATATTCTATATATTGCAACCTTATCCCAGAAGGAAAGAACCCAAGAATCTAAATTCTTCTCATTAACAAAGTACTCTTGAAGCAGAATAGGGTTGGTAAAAGAACCCGGGAAGGAGGGAGTCTGCCCTGTTTGCCTCCCTGGGCTTCATGATTTTCATCTGGAATAAGAAAATATGGAGTTCATAGCCAGGTGTGGTGGTGCAAGTTTTTAATTCCAGCACTCAGGAGGCAGAGGCAGACAGATCTCTATGAGTTCGAGGCCAGCCTGCTCTACAGAGTAAGTAAGTTCCAGAACAGCTGGGGCTACAGGAGACCCTGTCTCAAAAAGACCAAAAAAAAAAGAAAGGAAGGAAGGGAGGGAGGGAGGGAGGGAGGGAGAGGGAGAGGGAGAGGGAGAGAGAGACAGAAAGAAAGAAAGAAAGAAAGAAAGAAAGAAAGAAAGAAAGAAAATATGGAGTTCAATTCTGCGAAAGATTCCTTCTATAGTAACCCAAAGACCCCCTAAACTTAGGAACCCTCTACTTGGGGAGGTTTTGGATCTCCTCCATTCTTTCCCTGCCTAGTCAACCTACTGTGTCAGTTCTATAAAAAGCTATGGACACTTCCATCAGAAGCTTCCATATTCCTGTGTAAGTCACCTACCCACACCCAGTATGAAGAGCCTGGCAGTGGCCAGTGCAGAAGGACATATGTACCATAAAATGAACTTTGATGACAGCACCAGCTTAAACCAGAAATGGCAGCACCAACCCACAAGCCAGGGTCATTTGGAAAGAAACAGGGCAAAAGCTGTGTTTTATGAGGGGTCTTTTGTCTGGAAGTAATAAAAAAGAAAAAAACATTAAAACAAATAACAAAGTGGATTTATTTTAAGGCTATAAATCTGTCTCAGAAAACCTCTAATGCAAAAATATACCCAAGCCTCCCAGGTAGAGAAATAGGAACTGGAATCCAAACTTTGTCCCCTCCCACCAAGCCCTCTCCCCACCATCTCTGCCTTTCTCTTCGGCCTTCAGTCTTTCTCCCTGCACTAGCTTTCCTCCTTTGGGTTGAGCAAGTCCTTTAGCATGGCCTCTCAGCTCCCCTCTGGTTTGATTACTGAGTTTAAACTTCCATCACCTTCCTTATTGGCTACTTTTTTCTGTTGCTGTGATAAAACACCATGACCAAGTCAACTTATAGAAGGAAGAGTTTATTTGGCTTATGGTTCCTGAAGGAGAGACCATAACAGCGAAGAAGACATGGTGGCAGGCAATGACCTGAGCAGAAAGTCAACAGCAAGCAGAGACAGACAGACAGGCAGACAGCAAATCCCATCAAGGTTTAAACATTCTCAAAGCCTGCTCCAGTAACAAGCTTCCTCCAGCATGACCACACCCCCTAAAGGTTCCATAACCCTCCCTAAGCAGCACTTCAAACTGGGAACCAAGTGCCCAAATACTTGGAACCTACAGGGGACACATTTTCAAACTGCCACACCTTTATGTTCCAATTCTGTTAAGGTTCAGATAGCCCTCCCCACTCCCCAACAGGAACCCAAGGACTTCTCATGCTCCTGAGAAAAGGGAACCTAGCTGATAAGCACCTTAGTCTTTAAAGTCAAGAGAAGCAGACTTTTCTCCATTGTTTGGCCAACACAGCAGGCTTCCCCTTTAATCTCTAAAGAGGACAGGTTTTAACAGTCCTGCTCTCCCACGCCCCCCCCCACCCAACTTTGAAAAAAATACATCTTCCCGCCTTTTGCAGGAAGCAGAAGCCTCCCTTTTTAAAAGACCCCAGCTCAAGACCTGGGCAGACATTTTCCCTGCCTGGAAGGGACTCTGTCCCATGTGTTCCTTTACTAATAAGCCCTATTTAGATGGAGTTTTATCTGTGTCCTGGTACCTCCTCCTCCATTCGCTCATTCTCCGCCAACTTTTTACCTATCAAATTAAAATAACCTTGGCTCCACTTGGTCAGGAGTCCACTTCAAGGCCATTCCATTATGATCTGGATGTGGGCTCACCTGGTGGAAACACAGTTGCCAGGATCCACCCCAGCCACACTGGAAATATAGGCAAGGGACAGACCAAGTAGCTCAAACTATTTTTACCATCAACAGATATATAGAGAAATATTTTGGCCAAGTTGTCTGTGATTTTCTTATTGAAGTACCCCTTTGCATATTAAACATCGAGCATAAAGAATTCTCTGATAATCACATTTTCTACCACAGAGCAGATATACCTGGGAAGAAACAACTACTCAATCTAAACATGACTATCATCCATTATAGCCACCACAATAGCAAGAAAGAAAAGTCTTTCACCCAATAAGATGTAATTCTCCTATATTCCATCCCACAAATGAACCCAGGTCACCCAGTTCTCCCTGGCTGAGTATACGGCTGACATTTAGTGAGGGGAAGATTAAAATGATCTCTGGGTATGTGGGTGTGTTTCAGGCAAACACTTTTCTTCAGCAGCTTCTGATTTCAAATGAGAACCCCAGGTACTCACAGGCATGTTTAGTGCTTAATAAATTTCAGGGGGGAAAGAGAATAGAAGTTATATGGTTTCCCTGGAAACCTTTTCTAGAGGCTTGCACAAGATTCTCTCAAGAAGCAGGTGCCGGGGCCTGGGGATGCTTCCATGCTGTTCATTATGGGTCAACGCCAAAGCTCTTCCACTGTGTCTTCAGAAGAGAAGCTGGGCTAATTTTTCTCAAGGTTATTTAATATCAAGCCTCTCTTTATCAGGGGGTTTGATGAGAAAAATGTGCTCAGGTTTCTTTTGGCATCTTCTGAAGCACTTGCAAGTTCTGGCGTATGAAAGAGAAGTGCAGAAAGTCATTTATTACATCTGAGTGGGCAAAGGGGATTCCTCAGGGAACAGGAGGGGACAGCTTACTGATTATTACAAATTATTTGACTCTGAATTCTCATTGCAGTCATAACAGACTGCATTACAGATCACAATAAAAATGACCTTGAACAGGGCCTTGCATCCAGGTGTTAGTCCCAGGATCTGGTTCCATAGCTATGATTTTACAGTGTCCTTGGGTATAAGGCAAAGGAAGATAAGGAGAGGGGGAGGAAGAAGGAAAGGAAGGGGGAGGTAAGGAAGAAGAAAGAGATGGGGAGGGAAGAAGGAAGGAGGGAAAAAGGAAGGGAAGGAGGGAGAGAAGGCGGGAGGAGGGAGGGAAGGAGGGAAACAAAGAACCATCAGGTTTACAGAATTTAGGAAATTATTCCTTGGTTCCCAAAGTTAAACTAAAAATCATACAAAGGTATGTTTATCAGTCTGTTTAGGTAACTTTAATAAAATGTCATAAACAATGTAGCTTATAAACAACAGAAACTTACTACTCATGTTTCTGGAGGCTAGGAATCCTGAAATCAAGTGACCAATAGATTCAGTATCTGATGACGGCTCATTCTGAAGATCATAAATGGCACCTTCTCTCAGTGTCCTCAAGTAGCTGAGGGGAAGAAGGACTAATTGTGTCCCTCTTCTCAATTTTGATAATTTCACACATAAATATATTCAGATCCTATCCACCCCCTCCCTTTCCAACTCTTTTCATACCTCCCACTTCTCCATCCCAACTTCATGTCTCCTCCTCTTCATATCTTCTCCTCTTCTTCCTCCTCCTCCTCTAACTCATTGAGTCAAATTAGTGCTGTCTGTATGTGCTTGGGTGTAAGGCACCATCCACTGGAGCATGGGCAGCCTATACACTACTAAAGAAAACTAAATCCCCCCCACCCCCGGTGACAACCAACTGCCAGTAGTTCTTCAGCTGGGGTGGGGCCTCATGAGCCCCTTCCCTCTCCATGCTGGAGTGTTGACTAGTTTGATTTATTGTGCTGGTAACCATAGATGCTGTGAGTTCATGGGTGCAACGGCTCTGTCATGTCCAGAACACATTATTGCACAGAAATCTTTGCCAACTTCTGACTCTTACAGTCTTTTCATTCCCTCTTCAATTGATGTTCCCTGAGTTTTGAGGTGGAGGGGTGTAATATGGATGTTCCGTTCCATTCCATGACATTACTCTCATTCATGAGGGTTCCACCCTTATGAACTAATCACCACCCAAGCCGCTTCTCTAAATATCATCACTCTGAGGACTAGGTTTTCAACATAAATTTTGTGAGGACATCAGATCACAGCAATAAGCAACCCCTTCTTCACTCCATTCCACAAGCCTCTTCCCATTTCCTCTCCCTCTTAGTCTTAAGCCCTTGGAACTTTAGGAGTCAAGGAATCAATAATCTCCTAAATTCTGAGAATTTGATGACTTTTTGTCCTATGTCCTTCTCCCTAACAACCAGGGTTTTGATCAGGAAGTCTGCCTCTGTGATCAGTTCCTCTAACTCAGAGAAACTTATCCTGGGAAGTCTCTGTTATTTTGTCCTCAAAACTCTGGTATTTTAAGGCATCAGCTATATGCCTTGGCATCAAAGTGTCTCCTCATGTCCCACATCATTACAGCAGATGAAAATCAAGCAAATCACAGAGGAAAAGGGAAGTATCAGTCTCAGATATGAATGAGACTCTCTGACACTCTGTGATACTGCTTAACAACTCAGGACCACAGTGCAACTAGAACATTGACAAGTCTATCACACTAACAAGACTAGAACATTGACAAGACTAGAACATTGACAAACCTAGAACATTTGACAAGTCTAGAACATTGGCAACTATAGAACATTGACAGATCTAAAGCTTTAATATATCTAGAACACTGACCAGCCTAGAACATTGACAAGTCTAAAATGGTGACAGGTCTAGAATATTGACAAGCCTAGAACATTGACAGGTCTAAAGCATTGACAGGTCTAGAACATTGACACGCTTAGAACATTTGATAAGCCTAGAACCTTGACAAGCTTAGAACACTGACAAGTTAGAACATTGACAAGTTGGAACACTGACAGGTCTAAAACATTGACAAGTAAGAACATTGACCAGTCTAGAACACTGGCCAGTCTAGAACATGGACAGGTCTAGAGCACTGACAGGTCTAGAGCACTGACAAGTCTTGCATAAAGAAGGGAACTAAGTATCAGCTTATGCAGTGCACAACATAGACTCCTCTATTAAACAAATCATTCAAAACAGCATCTTCATTTCCACTTGAAACCATCCTCAACACTTAGGATCCCATGAAGCTACTGCTGAAAAGTCTCTGACTCTTAGAAAAATGTCTGTCTCTTCCATTATGATTATCAAACATTCATGTGCCAGGAACCATGTGAAATCTTTGGGATTCAGAATTAATAACACATAATACCTCTAGAGATGGAATAATTTAGGTCTCCTGCCTGTATGCTTTTGTGGCTCACTTTTATTGAAAATTTACTCACATTCCCTAATTAACCTAGATAAAATATTATTTAGGATTAATGTTCTCAAATCATCTGGTCTTATGAAATTTTCTAAGACAAAAACCTCAAAGTACTCAAATGTTTATTGTTGATGATTGGTTTATACTTATCCTTCCTGAACTTTGCACTTCTTAGCTATAAAATAGAGACAGGAATCTAGGATCTGTGTGAACAAACTCCCATCAACCTTTCTGCAAAGTTCACTAAAAAGCTTCACATTTCATTAGTGGTCCCACCTTTTAAATTCAATCTTCTGTTTTTGTTAAGTCACAAATAAAGTATGCATTTGGTTCCTAATGAAAAAGCTGTATTCCCTTTTTCTTGAAATCCTCAGAACACTCTTAAAATGTAATATTTTATATTAGTGAAAAGAATTGAGCATTTCCTGAACACCTACAGAATTTTGTCTTTACCAAGCCTGTCAATCGACTTAAGGACGTTTTGGAGCTGTGTCAGTCTGAGCATAGAAGTAGAGCAGTGGAGGCTGGAGAGGTGGTCAGCAGTTAAAAGCATTTGCTGCTCTTGCAGAGGACTTGGGTTTGACTCCCACCCCTCACATCCAGAACCTTACGAAGGACTGTTAACAGTTTCAGGAGAAATCCAAAGTCCCTCTTCTGGCCTCTACAAGGCACTATATTCCCATGGTACACTTAACATACATTCAGGCAAATGCTCATACACATAAAAATAAAATAAAATAAATCTTTTAAAATTTTCATTGAGAAAGTACAGAGAAGGAAAGATTTCAGAATGTCCACTAAATTGAATAAGCAATCAAATGGTTCATATTATTTTGAACTATAAATAATGGTATCTAAATGTATATATTTTAAAATCCTTCCTGAGGCAGACACAAAGCACACCGTGGACACATACAGATTCTACCCAAGAGTTCCACTATTGAAAAGCAACTTTTTAGGTCCATGATTAATATTTAACTGATCTTTTTTGTAGGGAACCAACTTTGAGTTTTGACTTTGAGGGTCAAAGACTATATCATGAGCGAGTGCTCCTGACTCGTCAAAATCATGGTCCTACAGTTCTTTTGAGTGTGCATCATTTCTCAAGAAGTGATCTTTTTAAAACCAAGGTATTTTTTATGAATATAGCATCCACCTAAAGAATACCAAGTTCTAGGGCTGGCTATGGGACCTAAAAAGGACTTATATAATGATGATTCTTGGCTAAAATTTTAGAACCATATTTAGATACTGAATTAAATTCAGCAATGATTCAAATATGTGATGTGAACAAATCTACAGTCATATTTAATGGCCCACTATTTCCTTCTAAACATTACAAGGTCTCTCTATCACTTGTAAAGTTGTTTCTTTAAAGAAATCTCTAGTTGCAACTTTCTCAAATACTGACAGTTTATATAACAAAGAGCTAGTCAAGTGATATGTGGATGTAGACTATAATAACAACGTGGCCTCATTTCTCTAAACAAAAGTCTAGCTTCTCTAGACATGATTGCAAAGCAATTTTTGGGCAACTTGTAAATCTTTTTAACATTTATTTAGTGTCTGTGTATATATATGTACATGTGTGTAGACGTCAGAGGACAACTTGTAGGATTCAGTTCTCATCTTCCATGATGTGGGCCCCAGGAACTGAACTCAAGTGGTTGGGTTTGTGGTAAGTGCTACCCACTGAACCATCTCACAGGCCTGAAACCTACAAATCTTGATGGAGGTCTGTCCATCAAAACTATACACAAGCCTGATGTCAGTGTATTTTGTTTATTGCTTTATCAAATTTAGTAGTCTTCTGTGGTGTGTTCTTGTAGTTATACAATCCATTTATTCACTTGTACACCTTATTTTTTTGTTTTTTTTTTTTTTATACGTACTCACCAGGTACCAGTCATTGGGCTGATAGTGAATAAGGAAAGTCTCTGTTTTGAATTTTTACTCTGAGGGAGAGAACAATAAATAAACATGACAATTACAGATTTAAGAACTACGGTTGAGAAAATAAACTAAGGATGAATCTGAAATTAAATACAGGAAGACAACCACACATAGATAAGCCAAGAAAGACCTGCTGAGGAGTTGAGCTCTGAGTTCAGGTATGAAGAAGAGAAATCTAATGCCACTAGCTATTTGCTGTTGCTGGAGAAAATGAAATACATACAGAAATAGACACTAGTGTCCACATCTTCTGGGAGTACGGGTATTAGGAACCATCTATGGGATGGATGTGAAGTATTTAAATGCCTTTGATTTGTGAATCTGCTTTCTAATAAGATGTTTCAGTCTTCAGAACAAAATGAAGTCACTGTCTGGACTATAACATCTTGTTCTATTAGCACAATCTATTTAAAACAAATATCTCTTGTAGCTGGCTGTTTTCTGCTACCAGTTTAAGTGTCATCTTAAAGAAAAAGTATACTGGGTGTATTAGTTACTTTTCTGTTGCTGTGATAGAAATAGCACGGCCAAGGGAATTTATAAAAGGAAGAGTTTATTTAGCTTATGGTTCCAAAGGGGCAAGAGTCCATCATGGCAGGGAGGCATGGTGGCAGAGGTGGCTGGAGTAGGAGCAGAAGCTAAGCTCTCACATCTTCAAGCAGCCACAGGAAGCAGAGAGCAACTGGAGATCTGGCAAGGCTTAAGAACTCCCTAAGCCTATACCCCTCTCCCCAATGTGCTTTCTCCAGCACAGCCAAACCTTCTAAGACCTCCCAAAACAGCACCACCAACTGGAGACAAAACGTCCAAATACTTGGAACCTATGGGGGACATTCTCATTCAAACCACCACATTAAGTAACTAAAATCAGTTGTATGTGTATACACCTGAAATGATTAATCTGAAGATGAAATAAAACTATTCCATTTATAATAATATTCAAAAGAATAAAATATTGGAATAAATTCAACAAAAGAAGCATAAAACTTTACTCTTCATACCACAAAAGTGTTGAAAGAAAATTTAAAAGACATACGTGAAAAGATGCCCATGTTTACAAGTCAGAAGCATATTGGTAAATTGAGAGTGGTCTCCCAAATTGATATGCAGATTCAACACAAACCTCATCAAAATCCCAGCTGACTTAACAGAAATCTGGAGTCTGAAGCAAACACAGAGAAGCAACAGATCCAAAAAACTTAAACAACTTATAAGTAACAAATTTGGAGGATTCATACTTCTTGATTTCAAAACTTATGACAGAGACGCAGAAATCAAAACCTTGTGGTACTGAAATAATGCTGGGCAGCTAGATCAAGATGTTATAATCAAGAGTTCAAATGGTTTCAACAAGGTTGGTAAGACAACTTCACCAGGAAAGAACAATATTATCAAAAACCTGTTCTCAGAAACAGGATATTCACACAAAAAATAAAGAAGTTGGACCTGTCCCTCATTTATACATCAAAATTAACTCAAAATGTAGCAAGTATCTAAACCTAAGGGCTAAAATTATAGAGGTCACAGAAAGAAACAACTATAACTTCCATGGCCTGACACCCAGTGATAGGTTTTTAGCTATGACACCAAAAGAAAAAGTAACAAAAACTTTAGAGAAACTGAAAGTCATCAAAAATAAGAACATTTTACTTCTAAGGACACTTGAAGAACATAGTAGACAGCACAGAAAATGAATGTAAATATTTTCAAATCATGTCTTTTTTTTCCCCCTGAGTAAAACTGCAGCAATATTTATTCTTTAATTAAACCCAATTCATTCCCTGAGTATTCAAATTGAAAGTGTCTTGGATTTCAATTATAGAAGTGTGTGACAACAGCATTGTCATATTCAATAACAATTTCCAGAGCTAAGATGCATCTCTTTCAAAATTGGCTGTAAAATTTTAGGTTTATAGTTGAATTACTACAGTTATACAGTGTTGTACTCAGTATAAACCCTATAAGACATAAAATTAAATGAGGTTTTAACCTTTAAAAAAGATCTCCATTTCATTATTAAAATACACAGTTTCATACAGAAAAATTCATTTTCAATGCAATTGACATTAAGATGTTTGCACATGCATTTCTAATCTCTATATATCTGATTATTATTAGTGACAGTCGATTACTTTCTGAGCTCCTTGGGATCTGAGCATGGGTATAAAGTCATCAGGTAGATTTCAATGGTAATGTTTTTCACATCTGTTAATTATTATTATTTTTTAATCTTTTTTTTAAATTTTTAATAACTTCATGACTAGAGGAAGCATTTCACTACAGATTTAACATATTCAGTAACATACCCCAGAGCAAGAGTACATCTCTTTCACAAGTGGGTACAAGTTTCTAGGTTCACAATTGAGTTAATAGTTATACAATATTGAACTCAGTATAAGCCCTGTAAAGACATAAAATTGAATGAGTTTTTAACCTTTAAAGAGATCTCCATTTCATTTTAGAATATACTTATCCTTGAAGAAAGACTCATTGTTTTTGCTACTAAAACGGAGATGTTGGCGCATGCATCTCTAATCTGTATGCATCTGATTATTACTAATCATAATCAGTTGCACTTGGACCCTTGGCGCCTGTGTACGTCTATGAAGTCATCAGGTGGATTTTAATTGTAATGTTTATCACCTCTACTAATTAGCATGACATAAATTTCCATGCTTCCTCCTCAAATATAATACATTTTTAAAAAATTTGTTGATTTTTTTTGTGTGTATGTGTGTATATCACACAGAACATCCCAAACCACCTTATTCAACTATACACCCACTTCCCAGCTGGCACCCTCCCATAGCCTCCCTCCCCCCACTAGAGCCCTTACACTCTATATCCCAGCTACTGTCTGCTGTGTTGTTGGCACCCCCAGCCATTCTCCACTACTTGTCCATCCGGTGAATCTAGTCAGCTTATCTAGAGGTCTTTGTTTTAGGAGGGTCAGCTGTTCCTCATCTAGCAGCAATCAGTTGTCAATATT